>NC_134541.1:32019827-32322857 GCF_050624435.1 Tenrec ecaudatus | reverse complement strand
GATGATGGCTGTTTGCATTGCATTGTTTTAGAGGAGCCAGGTGCCATTTTCCAGGTAGTAGAAGAGCACTGGATCTCTCTGGGAAGCTTGTAGGAATGCTTCTTTGAACTGCCTACAGCTAATTTTATTATGAGATTAACCTACCACTTTATCCTTCTGTGACTTCCCTATCAGGGGAGTGCCCCAGAACGCTGGTGGGTTGTCTGCTTTGGTGTTGTGGAGGTTTGGCAGAGGTTCCTGCAACAGCTTGGAATATTGATGAGTGTTAGCTGAGCTGCCTTGTGCCCCCAGCACACAGGCATGAATTCCCCGGTGAGAAGTTGGGCAGAGTATCCCCTGGAGGGAAAGCAGGGCTTTCCCTTACAAGGGTAGCTACACAGGGTGAAGCTCACCTAGCTAGGTGTGGTGCAGGTGTAAATGCCCTAGGCTAAGGGGAGTGGTATGGAGTTCGGCAGTGGAGTGTGAGAGAACAGGAAAGAGACAAAGAGGAGGGAAAAATTTTTAAGTTAAGACCATTTAGACTGGGGGGGGGGGAATATAGGGAAGAGAGTGAAACAAAAGCAACTATGTATCTGAGTCCCACTCCCCACCTGTGGAGCTTCAAGTGTTTAGTCCCTGCCCCAAGGCAGCGGTGGCAAGCTGTAGCTGAGCCCAGAAAAAACCCCAGGGACTGTGGTGGAGACAGAGAGCAGAGATGTAAACAGAAGCAACAATGTAGCTGAACCCGATCCCTACCCGTGGAGTTGCAAGTGTTCTGTCCCTGCACTGAGTTAGGTGGGACAAACTATGGCTGTGTTGACACCAAGTCCCCCTACGGGCTCCAAATGGTCCAGGCTCCAGCAGACACAGTGGCAGGGCCAAGATCAAGCCCCAGCAGGCTTCCACTGAGGTAAACCAAAAGCCCTCAGCCCCTCAAAACCCCATGGGTCTGTGCCTACTTATCTTTATGATGCTCTTCCCGCGTTCCAGTTGTGTTAAAGTTCCCTCAAAGCAACTCTCTGGGGCTGCATTCTGCGGCGTCTCTTTGGTATGTGTCACTCCGTTGCCATCTCCAGAAAGTGATCCACACGATATCTTTTCATAGCTATGCCCAATCAGCTTACATGAGCACTTTTGCTTATGCACCCATATTGTCTTCAGTGATCATATGGGAAGGTGGGTATCATACAGTGGCACATTGTTAGAACAAACTGTTCTTGTACGGAGGTAAGATTTAAATAGAAGCCCAAAGTCCATCTGCTTCCTTGTTGTATTTACTTGTATATACATACATAGACAAATAGACCTATCTTTATAATTTTATATATAAAATATATATCTATATATATAAATTATATATATATCCCTATATAAAATTTTCTTTCTTCATATATTTATTTATTTATTTATTTAATCGGTACCCCTGGGGTACACACTGCCCTTTGCAGAACATAACAGATGGACTCTAAGCAAAATGGACTTTATCTTAAACCTATAAGAGAATCAAGAAATGGCATTATTACCTTGAACTCTAAGGTGAAATGCCCTACTTGAAGATGAAGCAGATTGTTGATATGCCCTGGTTAAGAAATGGGTGCTCTTTGGACTTTGGCTGGTTCTCACCTATTGGTTTGAGGATACCCCCAAAATAGCCACCAAGACTAATCTATATTTGCTATTTTCACATCTCTCTGCCTTCATGTGACAAGTGTTAGTTTGCAAGGAGTGGTTCTGCCCTCATCGATGAGACTTGATGAAAGTAGTGCCACTATCTCCAACATTCACAGCATGTGAAACCAATATGCACTCACCCACATCTTGGTGATGTACAAGTTAACTATTCACGTAATGGAGTCTGATAAGTCCTACACATGCCTGACCCTGTTTGCTCAATAGTGCTTTGTCATTGACTACAATGATGCAACTCTCAGGGAGTAGAGGGAACTGATCTTTGTTCCTGACTCTTTCCCCCTCCCCATGGCCCAGTCAGCGGGGTGACTAGGTCATTGGCCCTAAAACTGAGACTTGTTTAACATGTAGCTCTGGAGAACACGCATGAGTGATGTAGAGGAGGCAACTTCCAGGGCCCAGGGTCTCAATCTCAGTCAAAGTCTCCAACAGGAACTCCTGCTTGTGTAACATAGGAGAGCAGGTCAGGCTCTCATAGTCAGTTATGGGTTTCCAAATACTTAGAATCCCATTCTCAATCAAGGTCAAAACCCAGGTCAAGATCCAGGAGGAATTCTCATAAATGCTACACTCAATCCAGATCCCACTGTCATTCTCTTCGGAGATGATCTCAAAGTGGATCACACACACCAGAGTACCTACCTACCAATGCCACGGAGGCCAATGTCTCACTGAAGAAGACATAGATGCAGCAGAGCAAATCCAGATCCCAACACATGTCTTGGAGTATTTGACCTCAGTTTGTACACGACACAGAGAGATCTTCATGAAGTAGTCTCTAGATATGAACCATTGAGTAGTGGAAATGTGGTTTATGATGAGCGAACTGGACAGTCTCAAGGATTTGCTTATGTTTATTATGAGGGAACAGAGGCTCAAAGGAGGCTATGGAAAGGACAAATGGAATGGAGCCCGACAGTAGTAGAATTCATGTGGGTTATTCCATCACCCAGAGAGCACACACACCTGCACCACGCATCTACCTGGGCAGACAACCCACAGTGGTGGGGGAGGAGGAAGAGGTGGCAGCAGACACAGAGATTCTTACTGTGATTACAAATGTGTGAAGCAGGGCTTTCTATAAAAACAAAACCAGGAGATTTATATATATATTTATAAAGCAAGAAGGAATATAACAGTTAATTAGTCCACACAGCAGTACAGAAGGTTAGGCTTTACTCACTTTCGTGGAACAGTTAATATACTGGAAGTCCTTCAATTCACATGGACAAGAAAGCAGACCGTGGAGTCTTATGTGGGAGACAGACATGAACACGATGATTATAACTGTCGACGGTCACCTTCTCCTTACTGTAGATGATGCTAATCACAGCTAGGTCTCATTCTTACAGCCCTAGATGCTATTGATAAATTAAATGGTGATGGTGGAGACCTTTTTTTAAAATCTCTTTCTCTTTTTAAAGAATCCTTTTACAAATATCTTTGGTTTACTTAATATCTACATTTTGTGGATCATCTTGCTGTTTTCTGCCCATTACTATTTCTCTTAAAGATGGACTTGTTGAGTCGTTGATCATCCTAATAGAGAAACCTGGTGTTACCCTTGGCAAATTATTTTTCTTGCTTTTACAGAAAATGAACTTGTAGCTAATCAGGTGAGGATAGAAATTGACCTTTTAAAAATTCCTTTTATGTTATGCATTGGATTAATAGACTTGTGTGTTTACCATATATTTTCTTTAAAAAAAATTTTATTTTCTGTAGGTGTAACATAAAACAGCTCAGTCATGTCACGGTTGTCTCGGTGGCATGGAGCTATTCAGTAGTTGTGTAGACAATTTGAAGCTACAGATGAAAATCCTTACTTGGTCATTTTTCTTTTAAGAATTTAATTTTGAACCCTAAAAATTAAGTTTTTGTTACAGATGAAAAATCTGTGGACTCATACCTAACATGTTGTATTTAAAATAGATCTATATCTGTTAAACCTTAACAACATAAAATATGATTTGTGTGTGTGTCTGTGAATGTGTGTGTGTGAGAGTGAAACTTATTGAGGTTGAAATATGCCCTTAATCAGTTAAGGACACCTCTTATTTGTTTGTTTGTTTATTTATTAGTCATTTTATTCAGGGCTCATATATTTCTTATCATAATCCACACATACAAAGAGAAATTGCGGAATGTAGCCTAGGAATTCACAGAGCATCACTTGACCTTTAGTCGCAGGCTGCCCAGGCTCAGGAGGAGGGGTCATCCAACACCCCTGCATGAAAGGAGGGCCACAGCACATGGAAGGGAGGGAGGAAATATTCCTGGAACAAACAGTCTGCCATCTTTCCAAAGAGGGGTTGGGGTTAGAGTGATGGATCCTACAGGGAAGACTCTGGTCTGCTTCTTGTCAAGGTCGCTGCATGGAACCTCTCTCAGAATAAGGATAATGATAAAAGCTAGAATAATATATTCTCAACTGGAAGAGGAAAACTTGTCCACGGCTTCATCTTTGGTTTCTCCCCCCTCATCACACACTTACAGTTAGTCTGAAGGGAGGAGACAGGGCTGGAGGAGTGCAGAAAGGAAGTCAGAGGGAAATGCCTGGGGTGAGGTTAGGTTCAGAGAAGGGAAATGTTCAGGGATGACAGGCTCAGGTCACCATGGTGTGGGCTGCACATGGTCATTCAGAAGAGAGAAGAGTGGGCACCTTCTTGGTGTGGACCTATTTACCACTATCCATACCCCTCAGCTGACCATATACATGTGGACCCCACATCCTGGCTGTGTCTCTGGGTCTCCTGCTCTTTCTCAAAGACCTCCCCCAATCCCCAAACAGCAGGCTCCCTCCTTCTCAAAAATATAAACCACAACTCTCACCCAGGGCTTCCCTGCTTGCTCAACCAAAGCTATTTCCCCTGCAAGAAGCTGATGAAGGAGCTTCCCCTGTGCTGGGCAAGGACTGAGCAAACCCAGGAGCCTTAAATAGACAATGACTCAGGCTCCTCTTACCTAGCACTGAAATGGCACCAGTCTGGAACCTGGGTCCCTGTGATTTCCAGAACATGCAGTGTTGGCTTGCAACATTCCAACCTCTGCACGCCAAGTATGTAGCTCACCTGAGCCCTGATGTTGGGCTGATAAATGAGACTAAACACAGCATCCACCATCACACGGTTGCGGGCAATGCCCCTCACCACACACCTATCCGAGGGCTCCTGTGTGAGCAAGGACCACCAGCATCCCTAAGATGCCCTGGATGCCCTAGGAGAACCAGCAGAGGCACGCAGAGAGTTGGCCACATCTTGTCCAATATCTTTGTAACATGAGACCCTATTTCCATAACCTCTTGCCATTTGCATGAATTCTGTTTCACAATCGCAAAAAAGGAACTACCACATTCCCACAGCCCTCTCCTCCCATCACAGACACTGCCTCTGGCATCACAAGAGAAGACTGCAACGCTCTCCACTCAGCAGACTCCAGGATCCACAACACAGCCATCAAGCAGGCTCCAAGGGCCTCCATGATGCTCATCCCCGCTCCCCAGTCCTTCCTGCCATTCTCCTCCTTGCTGCTGCCTCTGCTGCTGGGACTCACAGGTGAGTGTGGCCTCCTTCCGGCACCAGAGAAGGAAGGTTCAACCTGAGCAGGAGCTTCACACAGGTAGCTTCCCTCCTGTCTCCAGCTCTCCTGCTGTGACTCTGCTTCTGGAATGACTTCACAGTCAGCAGGCCCTTCTCCTCTGCCTCTTCCTCTTTCAGACATTTTCTTCAAAGTTTGCTTTGATACTACGGAATTCTTAGGACATTTTCCAGAAGTCTTGCTTCTTCTCTGGGGAAGTCATGGAGCTTCCAGGGATCCTGTCCTCTCCCATACAAGCCTGGAGTTTCAATCCTTTATGCACTCCTTCCTCATCTCTCACAGAATGACTGGAGGGGGTGGATACTAGGCTGCCTTTGCTGAAGGTATAGGAGGTGATGCAGAAGAAAGGGTTGGCAATATACATCTATAAAAGATCAGTCATTGAGACCATCTGCAGCTTTGGGGCCATTTATAAATGTCTCAATGAGAACAAGGCTAGAGGCTAAATGGGGAACAAATGATCAACCCCTCTTAAGTAAGCTGTAGTTGAAGCTAGAGGTTTGAAAACAAATCCACGATAGTTAAAATATTATTTGCTTATATCTGTTAAGAACTCACAGACTAGCTCACATGATTAGACACATTCAATGCTATGAATGAAAACTACCAGTTGAGTTTGGGATGAAATCAAACACATCATATATGAAGAAAAAAATGATCTTTTCAAAAGGCAAGAGGAGGTGGGGGAATAGAGAAGAAATTCTGAAAGCTGCTCTTGAGAGCTGTCGTGGTTGGCGGGGCTGTGTCTGTGATGACGCAGTAATGCTGTTCAACAGAATGGCACCCACCGCCTGTGCCATCCTCACCGTTATCACTGGGCTTGAGCCCATTATTGCAGCCCCTGCGTAAACCCACTTTGTCCAGAGCCTTCCTTTTTCTCTGCCCTTCTCTTTACCAGCAAGATGTCCTTTCCCCTGGACTGGTCTCCCTTGGTAACATGTCCAACCGACATCAGAGGAATCTTACCATCCCTGCTGCTAAGGAGCATCTGGCTGTACTTCTTCCAGGTGCATTTCTTGGTTCTTTTGGCAGTCTGTGGTACGTGCAATGTTCTTTACCAGCACCTTAATCAAGTGCACCAGTTCTTCTTCTGTCTTCCTGATGTCATATCCAACTTCCACATACACAGTAGGTGATTGAAAATAATACCAGGACTTGGGTCAGGTGCACCTGAGCCCTCAGAGTGACACCCTTGTCTGCAGCACTGTAAGAGGTCTGGTGCAGCAGCTTTACCAAGACAATGTGTCCTTTGATTGCTTGACTGCTGCATCCACGAGCATTGGTTGTGGACAGAAACAAGTTGAAATCCTCGACAACTTCCATCTTTTCTCTGTTTATTATGATGTTGCCTACTGGTCCAGTTGTGAGCAATTTGGTCTTCATTATACTGAGTTCTAATACTTACCGAATGCTACAAACTTTGATCTTCATCAGCTAATGCTTCAAAACCTCCTCACTTTCAGCAGACAAGGTTGGGTCATCTACATATTACAGGTTGTCAGTGTGTCTTCCTCAAATCCCTGATAGCGCGCTCTTCTTCATAAATTCAAGCTTCTCTTACTATTTGCTGTGCATTAAATACATACAGGGAGCGCATGCAACCTTGATGCACACACTTCCTGAATTTTACCACGCAGAATGTTCTTGTTCTGTTCACACAACTGCGTCTTGATTTCTGTACCAGTTCCCCAGGAGCACCATCAAGGGTTCTGGAATCCCCATTTTTCTCAAGCCTATCCATAGTGTCTTATGACTGACACAGTTGAATGCTTTGGCATAGTCAATAACACATAAGTAAACATCTTTCTGGTATGCTCTGCTTTCAGGCAAGAACTACGTGACATCAGCAATAATAGCCCTTGGTCCATAGCCTCTACTCAGTTCAGCCTGGACTTCAGGCAGCTCCCTCTCAATGTACTGCAGAAGCCACCATCGTTGAGTGATCTTTAGCAAAACTTACTTGCAAGTGATATTAATGATATTGCTCTATACCTTTCACATTTGGTGGGTCACCTATTTTAAATGGGTACAATATGGACCGCTTTCATTCAGTTGGCCACCCGGATGTCTTCCAAAATTTTTGGCATACACCAGTGCTTCTAGCGAGTGCTTCACCTGCTTGTTGAAAGTTTTCAACTGGAAATCTGTCAATTACTGGAGTCTTATATTTGACGATGACCTTCAGGGTAGTTGAGACTTCTTCCTTCAGGATCATTTGTTCGTCATATGCAATTTCTCCAAATGCTTGAAGAACCATTAGTTTTGTCAACTTGTTGTTGTTGTTGTTTTTGGTGCAGTGTTTCTGTGTATTCTTCCCATCTTCTTTCAATGTTTCCTTCAATGTTCAATATTTTACCCACAAAATCCTTCAGTATTGCAACTCAAGGCTTTACTTTCTTCTTCAGATCTTTCTGTTTAAAATAAGATGAGGGTGTTCTCCCTTTTTGGTTTTCTAAGTCAAGGACTTTGCACATTTCTATCTGTAGTGCTCCATCCATTAAATCCGTTTTCATAGCTCGGGTGGGATCTACTCAAGGTCCTATTTTGACACTTTCAGATTTGTTTTAATTCTCTTCAGCTGCAACTTGAGCTTAGCTAGGGGTAATTGGTGAGGTGCCCCACAGTCTGCTCCTGGCCTCATTTTAGCTGCTGATTTTGAATCTCTCCAGCGTCTCTTCCCACAGGTGTATTCAATTGATTTCTGTTATTCCATTTGGTGAAATCCATGTGTACAGTTGTCATTTCTGTTGTTTAAAAACATGCTAGTGATGAGGAAGTTGTTAGTCTTGCAAAATGTTACCATGTCATTTCCAGATTCATTTCTATCACGAAAGATGTATTTTCTAACTACTGTTCCTTCCTCTTTGTCCCCAAATTTGGTATTCTGATCACTAAAAATTATCAGTTCATCTTGGTTATATGTTTTATCAATTTCAGAGTGAAGACATCTATAAGATTCTTCAGTTTCTTCATTGCTACTGTTTAGGTGGTGCATAGATTAGAATAATCATTGTATATCCTCTAATTCCTGATATTCAGGTGGATATCATTCTACCACAGGCAGCAGTGTCCTTCGAGATAGATCTATTCTCCCCCCAGTAGTTTGATTGGCACAAAATTCATATACCATACAATTAAATAGTTCAACTATTCGACCATCTCAAGAGGAATTGTATGATCACCAGCACATTGATCCTATAGGATTCACCATCACCACCACCACCATGATTAATTCACCTTAAAAATTAGTTATGCAATCATGGTCAATTCTATTGCTCCCTGCCCCTTACCATCTTCAGTATTTACTCCAGAGTTTCCCTTGCCGTCCCTATCACCCACCCCACCCCCCGACTGCTACATTCCCTCCCCCCACTTCTGCTCTGCCCCTCCCATCACTAAGCCCCATCCCTCTGACAGGACCACCTCCCTCTCCAGGTGAGGTCCCCCAGATCCTCATGGCTACCACTCAGCAAGCAGCATCCCTACTCCTCTCTGCTGTCCATTTGACCCCAGCTGTCCTGAGGTGCCCTCCAGCCAAGTGACTTACACTGTCCTGATCTGGAGCAGATATGCTTCCTTGGCATTGGTCAAGCTCTTTACCAGACTGTCTGATCCCCAGCCAGAAGACTGGATGCCCCACAAGATTGTGCCCAGTCTGCTGGTTGTTCCTCCCATGTGGATTCATACAGTATTTGTCCTTTTGTGCTTGACTAACTTCACTCAGCCTAATGTCTTCCAGATCCCTCCAGATCCCTGTGGTGTTTCATTGCGCCTTTTAGGGATCATTTATCATGTGTATGAACCAGAGTCTCTTTATCAAATCACCTACTGATGGAAATTTAGGTTGTTTCCAGAGTCTTGCCATTGTGAACAGTGCTGTGATGAACATGGGGGTGGCAAACATCTGTTCCTGATCCGCTTCTTATTCCCTTGAGTGTATGCCCAGTTAGGGTATTTCTGGGTCTTTTGGTAGTTCAATTGGAATCAGTTTCACGAATCACCATTCACCTTCCCCAGTGGCTGTACTTATTTACAAGTCCACCAGCAGTGGATAGAAGTTCCTATCTCACCAATCCCTCTCCAACAACTGTTGTTTTCAGTGTTTATATTCATAATTGTGCTACAGTTATGGTGCTCAGGTGATATCTCATGGTTGTTGTGACTTGCATTTCACCGATGTCTAATGAGGAGGAGCATTTCCTCATGTGTTTATGAGCCATTTGTGTGTCCTCCTTTGTGAATCGTCTGTTAAAGTTATTCATCTTTTTCTTGTTGTAAGCTTGTAGAAATCTCTGGTTCTCAACCTTTCTAAAGCCTCGACCCTTTAATACAGATACTCATGGAGTGGTAACCCCCCCCCACCAACCATAAAATTATTTTTGATGCCATTTCATAACTGTAATTTTGTTACTGTTATGAATCAGATGACCCTTGTGAAAGGGTCATTCGCCCCCAAATGGGTTACAACCCACAGGTTGAGAACTGCTGCTCTAGATGTTAGTAATTAGTCCGTTGTTATGACATTACGAAATATCCTTCCCAGTCTGTGGGCTCTCTGTTGACTCTTCCAATAAAGTCTTTTGGTGAACACAGGTGTTTTACGTTTAGTAGGTCTCATTCATCTATTTTATCTTCCATGGAATGTGTTTCTTTTGTTAATTCGGAGAGCCTGTGTATTCCCTGCACCCAGGCTCCTTTCTTTCTCCCAAACGTCTCAATGATGATCCTGATAGCTTTGGGTTTTACATGGAGATCGTTGATCCACCTTGAGTTTGTTTTTCTGCATGGAGTTAAATTTGGGTCTTGTTTCATTCTTCTGCATGTGGACATGCAGCTTTTCTAAGATGGTTTACTGAAGAGGGCATCTCCATTTCATTTCATTTTGGGGGTGGGGGCTTTATCAAAAAGAAATTGTCTGCATGAGGAAGTTTTTATTTCTTGAATTTCTGTCCTGATCCACTGGTCCACGTGTCTATCATTATACCACTACCAGGATGTTCTGACACCTGTGGCTGTCTAGTAGGTTTTGAACTCAGGTGGAGCAAGACCACCCACTTTGTTCTTCTTTTTCAGGAGTTCTTTGCCTCTCCGGGGTCTCTGCCCTCTCCATACGAAGTTGGTGGTCATTTTTCCTATTTCTTTGAAGAATGATGCTGGGATTTCTTTCTGATTGCTTTGAATCTGTATAGTGCATAGGTAATACTGACATTTTCACAATATTGAGTCTCCCAATCCATAAACATGGGACGTTACTCCATTTGTGTATATCCCTCTGGTTTCCTGTAGTAATGTTATGTAGTTTTCTTCATGCACATCTTGGGTGAGGGTGGGGGGGGGGGGATTGGTTAGGTTTATTCCTAAGTATTTCAGTTTCGGCATGGCTATTTTGATTAATATTATTTTCTTGATATCTTTCTCAGTATTCCCAAAACTGTTAAATAGGAAACCAAGTGATTTCTTTCTATTCATCTTGTATCCTGCTACATGACTAAACTCCTCTAATGTTTCCAGTAATCCTATTGTGAACCTTGTGGATTCTCAATATATGGTCTGCAATTATAGAAAGTTTCACTTCTTTACCAATTGTACTTGATGTCTTGCTCTTGTCTTATGGTACTGTGTAGGACTTCCAGCTCAATGTTGAATAAAAGTGGGGACAAAGGACATTCTTGTTGGATTTCCCTTTTCAGTGGAAATGTATCCAGTTTTTCTCCATTCAGTCTAATATTGGCTAATGGTTGTCCATATATGGCCTTAATTCGATTGAGGATTTTCCCTTCCAATCCTATCTTCTTGAGCATTTTTTGAGGAATGTGTGGTGTATATTATCAAAAGCTTGTTCTGCACCCCTTGACATGATCCTATGGTTCTTCTTATCCTCATGAATGTGGTGGATTACATTCATTGTTTTTCAAATGTTGAACCATTTCTGCAGCCTTGATATGAATAGCACTTGGTCATGATGTATTTTTTATAGGTTATTGGATTCTATTAGCCAAGATTCTGTTCAGGATTTTTGCATCTATGTTCATAAGAGATATAGGTCTGTAGTTCCCTGTCTTTGTTGGGTCTTTGCCTGGTTTTGGTATCAGGATTATACTGGCTTCATAGAATGAGTTTGGTAATTTGCTGTCCCTTTACATGTTCTGGAAGAGTTTGTATAGGATTGGTGTCAGCTCTTCTCTGAGTGGTTGGTAGAATTCCCCTGTGATGCCATTTCCACCAGGGCCTTTTTTTATGGAAGTTTCTTGCTGACCTTATCCATCTCTTCAAGTGCTATGGATCTGTTAAAGTTCTTAATGTCCATATGTGATCATTTAGGGAGAGAGTATTTTTCTAGGTATTTGTCCATGTCCTCCAAGGTGTTCAATATATTAGCATACAGATTTTCCTAGTACTGGGTTAATAATCTTTTTATTTCATTAGAATCTGTTGTGATTTCCCCTGTTTCATCCCTAATTCTTGATATTAAGTTCTTCTCCTTCTTTTTCTTTAAGTTTGTTGATTTTGTAAATCCTTTCAAAAAAACCAGCTTCTTTTTTTGTTAATTTTTCCATCCTTCTTCTGTTTTCTAGCTCAATTATTTCTGCTTTTATTTTTTTATTTCTTTTCTTTTGCTGTTGGAGGGATGATGTTGTTGCCTCTGTTCTAATTGCTGCAGGTGTTATGCTAAGGAGGTGACCATGATCTCTCCTCTTTCTTCATGTGTTCATTTATTGAAATAAAGTGACCTCTCGTTACCTCTTTGATGGGGTCCCATAAGTTTGGGTAAGTTGTGTATCATTCTGGTTAGTTTCTGGGAAACTCCTAATTTCCTCTCTTACTTGGATTATTATCCATTGCTTTTTGAGAAGTGAATTGTTGAGTCTCCAAGTTATTATCTTTATTTGTCTATTCTATTATTGATTTCCAGCTTGGGGCTGCAGTGGTAAGACAAGGTTGATTGAATAATCTCTATGGGGTTGGATTTACTCAGGCTTGCTTTATGCCCCAGTATGTGGTCTAGTCTAGAATATGAGCCATGTGCACAGGAGAAGAATGTGTACTTTTTTTGTTTATCATTTTATTAGGGGCTCATACAACTCTTATCACAATCCATATTTACATCGATTGTATAAAACACATTTGTACATTCATTGCCCTCATCATTCTCAAAACATTTGCTCTTCACCTAAGCCCCTGGCATCAACTCCTCATTTTTCCCTTCCTCCTTGCTCCCTCTCCCTCATGAACCCTTGAGAATTTATAAATTATTATTTTGTCATATCTTGCCCTGTCCAACGTCTCCCTTCGCCCACTTTTCTGTTGTCCGTCCCCCAGGGAGGAGGTCACATGTAGATCCTTGTAGAATGTGTACTTTTTTATGATGGATAGGGAGTTCTATAAATATCTTTGAGGTCAAGTTGATCAATTGTCTTCTTCAGTCCTTTATTGAGTTCCTTACTTATTGATCTATCTTTCTTTGAGAGTGGTGTATTAAAATCACCTACTATAATTACTGATGTAGTGATTTCTCCTTTCATCTCTTTGAGGATTTAGCTGATGAATGTTGAGGGTCTTTTGTTGGGCAGATATAAGTTGATTGATTATGGGCAGATATAAGTTGATTGATTATGGGCAGATATAAGTTGATATTGGTCTATTGACCCCTTGAGCATTATGAATACCCATTCTTTACTCGCGTTAGCTTGTGTGCCTGGAGGTTTTGTCAGAGATTACAGTTACCACTCTTACTTTTTAAAATTGTCATCAACTCGGTAAACTTTTTGCCAACCTGTGACTCTTGGTGTGTTTTTGTCTGAGTTTCTCGTGTGTCTCTTGAAGGAAGAAGCTCTCTGGATCGTCTTTCTAATCTAGTCTGCTACTCTGTCTTTTTATGGGTGCATTAGCCTGCTAACCTTCAGTGTCATTAAATCTAATTTCATATTAGATGCTGTCATCTCTTACTCTTTGTGTTTGATATTTTCCGCTCTTCCTCAGTTATATGGTGGTGTATGTGCGTGTGTAGTTTATTCCTCTATTTGTTTCTACATTCGATCTGCGAAGTTTTGGATGTAATTTTCCATGTTTTCTTTTCTGGGTATTGTTACACTCTGTGGTGATCACTTGTTCGTGGGCTACACTTGTTAGTTTTCTGACCATAAAGAACTGGATAGTATTCTTTGTAATGCTGGTTTATTTTCATGTATTCTCTAAATATTCCCTCATTTGAGAAAACTTGTATTTCTCCTTCAGATTTGGTGGAAGTGTTTTGCTGGATAAAGTGTTCTTCGGTTGCAGTTTTTGTCCTTCAACTTTCAGAATAAGTTGCTCCTGTTTCATCTTTCCTGCATGGTCTCTGCACAGAGGTCTGAGCTTATTCCTGTCTGTTTACTGTTATCTGTAACAGCTGTTTTCCCTCAAGCGGTTCTCATGAGTCTCTCCTTCTAGTTGAAGTTGGATCATTTCACCACTGTATGTCCTGGTATCACTTTGAGGGGTTTAAACTAAGTGGTGTTCTCTCTGCTTCCTGGATGGTTATCGTCACCTCCTTTGTGATATTGGGGACATTTTCTTCCAAGAATTCCCTTACTATTTTCACTGTAGGCCTACTTGTCTAATCCTTCTCAGGGACCCCAAAATTCTAATATCATTATGCTTTAGGATCACCCATAATACACTGGCTTCTTCGGGTTTTTGTTTTGTTTTGTGCTTTTGTGCTAGATTGCTTCTCTCATGTGCTGAGTTCTGCTTGGTTGTCTTCGAGTTTGCTGATTTGATTTTCCATTTATTCCATTCTATTGTTGAGACACTTTACGTTGTTGCTTAGTTCTGTTACCTCTTCCCTTAACTCTTGAATTACCCTTAGGTGTTAGGATTCTGGCATCTCTCTTTTTTCATCTGTTTTCAGGATGGATGCCCTAATTTCTTGTATGGCTCTCAACAATATTCTCTTGAATCTCTATCTGGAAATTCAAGGGCTACTTCTTCTGTGTAAACTATTCAGTTTCAGTCAATTTTAAGAATTAATTTTTCTGTTTCTCTAGATTTCTTGTAGTAGCTGTTGGTGGTAGCTGCTGCCTGTGACACATTAGGGATGAACTGAGGTGCTGTTTCATCTTCTGTAATCTGTAGGGAAGAGGGGCTGCATCTATGTGTTATGGGAGAGTCAGCTACCTGACAGAAAAGGTATTGTGTATAGATGATGAGAAATATGTATAGGTGCTTGGGGGTATTTTTAGTGAATAGTATTAATCCTAGGAAGCTTTCCCGTTAAGTGTGTTAATTTTTAATGAGTTGGTGAAGAGAGTTATGGAAGATATATTTTAACTTGGTAGGTAGAGGAGAATGGGCATTGCTGAGCTGTAGGAAGCAAAATCTTGAGAGGTTGTGGTGCTTGGGTTGCCTGAGGGATATATTAAATAGACCATAGTTCCTTAATCACCCTGTAAGTCATGAAAGGAAGTGTGCAGTCCTTCAGCTATTTGTCTTTATAACAGAAGACCCCTAGCTTGCCGCACAGCTCAGACTTCTCCACTCTGTATGTACAGCCCAGTTTGGATATAGTCCATTGTAGCTGGTGCCCCAGGGAGGAAGGGCTCTGATCAGAGAGTAGTCTGACTAAGACCAGTGGGACCCTGTGTTTGCTGGCTACATCATCAGGGGCAGGGAAGGTCAACAAGTAATCCTGACATGCCGAGCTCCAAATCCTCTGTGAGGAAAGGAGCCCTATGTTTTCTTTCTCAGAAGCTGATGAGTCTAACAAGTACATGAAGCCAGCTGTGCCACGGGTTCAAGCACCATCTGTGTCTCACTGGGGACACCCTAGTTGTGCCCTTGCTATTAGGAGATTATGCAGAGCATTGGCGATGGGATAATCACAAGTGGGATTCAGATCTACTGGCCACAGTAGTTTCTATCATCCACTGCCTCCAGAAGTCCTTGTGATACACTAAAGGGCAGACTATACTGGCCTTCCTCCCAGCATGGAGTACCAGGGCACAGTTGGAGATGCAGGCAAGGTTACCCCAGGGGCAAGGGGAGTGAACAACTCAAGAGATTGAGGGGCAAGGGGCGTCAGGGTAGGAAACACAGGGGAACCACAACAGGAGTACATGTTGAGGGGCAGGGATCACAGGGAAACACAGCAAATTGGGGTTTGTGATGCTGAGAAACAATAGTGATCACAATGTATGGGTCTCACTTGTGGGTAAACCCAGGAGGATGCACGTCGTGGTGAGTGCAGCTGTGACACTTATGGGCAAATTGTCAAAAGGTCCTCGATGTTCTGTGAGACCAGGGCTCAATCTGAATCACCCTTTATGGCCCCTCACCACAGATCCGGTGACCACTCACAGAGAACTGCACACAGGTGTCCCTACATGTGTGCCGTCTTCCTGGAAGTCAAAATGAACCTCTACACATCCTATTTGATAGTAGATGGGATGCCATTCCTCCTGAATGTGTGGTTTCTGGCTCTGTAAGCCATATGAATGTCTGATTCGAACTATTAAATCATCCAGGAGGCATCAAAAGAAGATGGATTACCAATGACTTATTTAATCAAATAAGTGGAATCTCTCTCTCTCTCTCTCTCTCTCTCTCTCTCTCTCTCTCTCTCTCACACACACACACACACACACACACACACACACACACGCATAGAAATACAGAGGGTCACTATTTCAAAAAGAACCAGCAACATTCCAGGGAAAGAAACAGCTTATGATCAACAACCAATGGAAGTGAAGGGAAAATTCTTGCTGCACTGAAAGCATTAACCAAAAAATGAGGTTCTGGGAATTGATGGAAAATCAATTAAAGCATTTCAACAAGCTGATAAGGCACTTGATACACTCACGTGTCTGTGCCAGGAACTTTGAGACATAGCTGCTTTGCCAACTAGAGGAAGAGAACCATATTTGTACCCATTTCAAAGTAAGCAATCCAAACAATGTGCAAATTGTAGGACACTATCATGAATCTCATATGCAAGTAAAATTTTGCTGAAGATCCTCCAACAATGGGAACAGCAGAACATTGGCAGGAAGCTGCCAGAGACTCCGGCAGATTCACAAGAGGATATGGAACAAGGGACATCCTGTTGACACCAGACTGATCTCGGCTGAAAGCAGAGAAAGCTAGAAAGATGTTAACTGGAGCTTAGGGTCTATGCAGAGCATTCGACTGAGTGGAACATAACCAACTATGATTAGCAATGGGATGAATGGGATTTCCAGAACACTTCATGGGTTCGTGTGAAGCTTGTACGTGGACCTAGAGGCCGTTGTGCAAACAAAACAGACAGAGCACTTAAAGTTTAAAATCCAGACAAGTGTGCTTCACGGCAGCATCCTGACCACATTCAGTCTGCCTCATGCTGAGCAAATAAAAAGGGAAGACGAATTATATGAAGGACACAGTGTCAAGATCACAGGAAGGCAGATTAACAACTTTCACTATGCAGATAAGGCTACCTTGCTTGCTGAGGATGAGGAGGGTACAAGCACTTGAGGATGAAGATCCTCTCTGGAAGCTGTCAGTATGCGGTACACCTCAATGTAAAGACAACCAAACTCCTCACAGCTGCACCAATAGGGAAGAGCTTGATATACACAGGTAACATCGGGATTTTTTTTTAAAGGCAGCACCATGATAAACAGAGGAAAGATTGACGTTGTCAACGGTTTCATCTAGCTTGGAGCCAAAATCAATATTCATAGATGCAACAGTTAAGGGATCAATGACACATTGCATTGAGTAAAGCAGCTGCATAAGACCACCTTCTTGTCTGTTTTTAATAATCATTTTGTTGGGGGCTCTTACAACGCTTGTTACAATCTAGACATTAATTGTATCTGACATATTCATACACCTGTTCCATTGTTGGTTTCTAGACATTTACTTTCCATTGAGCCCTTGGGATCAACTCCTCTTTTTTCCCTTCCCTCCTCCCCCTGTCCACCCCTTGTGGGCCCTTGATAGACTGTAGCTTGTTAATTATTTTAAAACCTCACACCAACTGCTGTCTCACATCCCATCTGGTTTCTATTGTTATTCCCACTAGAGAGGGTGTGGGGTTGTGTACCATTCATTGTGAAGAGTACCCTCTTCTCTCCCCACCTTCCCCCTATCCTTTTGGTATCTATTCCCATTCCTACTCCTGGCTTCCATGTGTTGTGAGTTTTGTCTCTTGCCTATAACTATGTACATGCTCCTGTCTAGTCTCGATTGGGAAACACCACTGGGGTCATGAGAGCAGGGGACGAGGAGGCCTCAAGGGATCAGAGGTATATTGTGTTGTGACCCATTAGTGCTCTACTGCACCCTGATTGACTCATCTCCTCCCTATGACCCCTCTGTGGGGGGATGTTCCATTGTCTATAGATGGGCTTTGTGTCTCCGCTCCAAACCCCCTCCATTCTCACCAATGTGTTTTTGTTTGTTTGTCTATTGTTTGTTGTGAATCTTCTGATGCACGTTGTTCAGTCTCGATGACACCTCATGATCGCACATAAGGACTTCTAAAACTGTTGACACACAAGATGTCACTTGGAGGACTAAGGGGCACCTGACTCATGCCAGAATATCTTAAATCACCTCATAGTGATGTGAAATTGGACACGGAATAAGTAGAAAAATTGATGCATCTGAATTATGGTGCTGGCAAAGAATATTGAAAATACATTGGAACAAAAATGTCTCGTTTTGGAGAAAGTACTATCAGAATGTTCCTTCGAGGAAAAGGTGGCAAGACTGTCTCACATACTTGGGACATGTTATCAAGAGAGACCGTTCTGGGGGAAAAGACATGCGTGGAAAAGTCGAGGGGCTAGGAGAAGAGGAAGACTCTTGGACAGACAGGGTGGAGTGACTCAGGGGCTGCAACAAGGGGCTCAAGCATCACAGTAATTGTGAGGATGTGCAGACTGGACACTGGCTTCTTGTGTCGGACACACGGTCACTATGTGTCAGAATCGACACGATAGCACTGAACAATAACCTTCAGCTGAATTCTGCTGTGGGTGGATCAGTGAACTATCTCGGCTAATTCTCAGCATGGGCCTGGGGGACCCATGGTTATGCAGAATAGACAGATGAAGAGTCTGAGGGTCCAAGAGGTGACAGGATTTTCTCAAGGTCACACAGCTGGTGAGGGCAGAGCGAGGGTTTGAACCCAGGCCTGTGAACCCTGCTTCACCCTCGTCATGGGCACTCCTGCTCCCATTCTCACCCCTCCAGTCCCCTCACCTCCTCACTGTTGCAGTGAGTCAGCTCCTCTCAGCCCAGCCCAGAGCCTCCCAGGGGTGCGCTCTGCATGGAGAGTTCATGCCAGCTGCTCAACTGGATGAGGATTTGGGGAGCAGGGGAAGAGACAGGGGTGGGGGACTGGCATGTTCATCTTGCCTCCAGTTGCTTCCACCACATGCCCTGCATGCATAGCTGCTCAGTGGAAGAGGGTGGGGGGCGCCTAGAGTGTGTGCCTGGCATCCCTGGATGGCACAGAGAAGCACTCCACAACTGACTCAAAGGATGACAGTTTGAAACCCCCTGGGGGTAACTCAGAAAAAAAGGCCTGGAATCTCCTTCCATTATGTCAGGGATTTGAAAACCAATTAACACCCAGCTCAATTTTGGCACACCTGGGGTTGGAGGAGACAGAATCAATCTGGCAGTGGCTGGTTTTTCCCTGTTGTGCCGGACACTGTCTAGACAGGGGTGACAACAGTCCAGATGGACATTGCACACTAGAGGAGGGATGTGGTGAAGGAGGTGCGCCCACTGCATCTTGATAATGCATCTCTGTGAAGGTGGGGTGGGACAGGGACCAGTGTTTGACCAGCACCACCCATATGACAGCCGTTGAGGGGGACTGACTGGGCCATGAGGACTTCAGGACTCGCAGGGGTAGATGCTGTTCCCCACTTTATGGGGGATGAAACCCAGAGATGGGTGCTGAGCTGGCTCCTGCGCCCCCACTTCTAACCGCGTGTCCTGCCCATCTCCTCTCTGATGCTGGAATGCAGAGGACAGGACAGTTCCGGGCTCGATGCTATTGGTAGCTCCCACCCTGCCTCTGATGACACTGGGCTGCTTCTAGTCTCCACCTGGATGTCCCTGTGCCTCCCTGTGTCCCCCTCCCACCTGGACACAGGCCCCACCCCTCCCAGCCAGGTGAGGCTGCTGGCCACACCCCTGCCTTAGTGGACCTGGATTCTCCACTCTCCTGTGAAGAGCAGGCTGCTGCTCTGAGCCTCTGCTTCCACTGCCCTTCTCCCCACCTTCCCCCCCCCTCCCCCCGGCCCCAGATCCTACAGAGAAACTGCTGCAGGAACAAAAGAGTAGGGGGAGGAAGTTAGACTGGGGAGAAGATACAGGAAGATGAGAGCTCTCCTTGACCACAGGATTGCCCAGTGAGGACACACTGGAATCCGTGGGTCTACAATCTCTGGGGCACTAGGAGGGCAGGGTCAGGCCCACAGACTGGACACAAATCCACAAGGTTTCTCTCCTGCCCAGAGGAGTGCTAGAGGGCTGCTCAGGGCATCTGCTGCATCCCTGATGGCTGTGCAGGGCAGACATGCCAGTTTCAGGCAGGACTCGCCAAGGTCACCTTGAGGGGCAGTGGACCATGCAGGCTGGACCCAGGTCTCCGTGTCCTGCACAAAAGGCTCCCACCCATTCCCCACTCCATCTCCACCTCGTTCCTGTCTCTGTCTGCGCTCTCCTCTCTCTACCTCTGTCTCTTTCTACTTCTCACTCTTTTCCCCTGGGGTCCCTTTCCCCTCAGTTCATCCCTCTCACTGTCCTCTGTCTCTCTGTTTCCCAGTCCTCCCTCCTCCCCTCCCCCACCCCCTTTGTTCACAGTCACCAGCTCTGCGCTATTCTCAGAGGTCCCTGCCCATCTCACATCAGCATCTTCCTATGAGGTGATCGTCCTGCCCCAGGCCTCCCCTCATCCCCCACACTCCTCTGCCAGCTCCCTGTCTCCTGTCTGCAGTGACCTGTGATCTGGACCCCAAACTGCTCCCCACTGCCAAGTCTGGGAACCCTGGATGCCTAGACTGGGTGCAGGACCCATTGACCCACAGCCTGCTCACTGGGGCCTGCCCTCCAGGGGCATCAGCAGAGCTGGTGGGTGACAGCTTAGTCGCAGCCCCTCCCCCTCAGTCACTGTTGACCTCATAACAAGAACAGCCTCCCTGTGCCCAGCCAGGTGCTCAGGGACTTCTGTGTGTTTCCCGTGTCCTTCTCAGGACAGAGCAGGGGTGGGGGCATCATCGCATCTTCTAGAGAAGGAGGCACTCACTCAGAACTCACGGAGAAGCTGGTTCACACGGAAATGAGGGTCCAGCCCGGATCCACTCCAGGTCAGATGGCTCCAGAGGCAACCTCTTCCTTCCACTCAGCCTCTGCCTCATGAACGGCCCTGGCTGGATCCCGGCTCCTTTCAGGCTGGGCCCATACCCACTCTCTGTCAGCACATTGCCCCCTATGTGCCTCACTTTCCCTGTTTGCCTGGCAGCTCACTGTGTAGTCTCTGTGAAGATGTGTGAGATGGTCCAGGGATGAGGCTGACACACGGCGGGACAGGGCTTGCTCAGAGTGGGCTTGTTGCTGACCGACGCTGGAGCTCACAGACAGGGCTGCAGGATGAGTAACAGCCCCGTGTAACCTGCAGGACTGACAACAAGCCAGGAGGAGCTGCAGGTGATCCAACCTGAGATGGTGTCGGTCCCACCTGGAGAGACGGTCACTCTTCCCTGCCAGCTCTCCTCTCTGCTTCCCCTGGGGTCCATCAAGTGGTTCAGGGGGACTGTCCCAAATCGCCAGCTAATCTATGATTTCAAAGGAACCAGAGACCAACACCTCTTCCCCCGAGTAAGAAACGCTTCAGACCCCACCAAGAGAGACAACATGGACTTTTCCATCCGCATCAGCGACATCACCCCAGCCGACGCCGGCACCTACTACTGTGTGAAGTTCAGGAGAGGAAGCACCGATGACGTGGAGCACAAGTCTGGTCCTGGGACTCAGGTGACAGTGAGTGGTGAGTACAGGGTGACCCGCCCCGAGTGACAGCTGCTCAGGACTGAACCTCTGAGCTGTGAGCAACAGTCAGGGGTGCTGGTCCACAGCGTTCAGATTCGGGGTCTCCCCTTAGCCTTCCACAGACCAGGGACTGAGGCCACAGGGTCCTGCTGTTTGCTCCAGGCCCCCAGCTGGAAGCAGGAGGAGAAAAGTCTGCTCCGGAGCCTCGTCCTCTCCAGTCTGGTCCCCGCAGAGCAGGGTACTGACAGCCTGGGAGCTCCAGGCACAGCCAACCCACCTCCTGCCCCAGCTCCTCCTGCACCTTGCCCCTGTCTCCGTTAGTAGACAGATGTGCGCTGAGGCCCTACTGTGTGCAGCCCTGCTCTCAGTGTCGGAAACAGTGAGAACAGTGTGAGGAACCTCTCCCATCACGAAGGTTCCCTTCTCTCCCTGGAAGGAGCAGAGGGTGGGCGCGGGGCAGGGAGGGGGTGGGCGTCTTTATTTCAGAGCCAGACACTTCCCAGGGAGAGGGAGCCTGAGGGGCAGAGACCCAGTGTGTCATCAAGAGCCTGATTGGCTGTGGGGCGTAGAGGGCTGTCCTGGCCATGGTCACTGTTTGTAAACCCCCTGAGATACAGGACAGACACCCCCAAGAGCACAGAGGGCTCTGTGCCAGGCCCCTCATCATAGATGTCCGTCTGTCCCAGAGCAGTCCCGCACGGCACTGTGGACTCATCGAGCTGAAGCCTCTTTTAGTTTCTTTTTTTGTCGGAGGCCCAGGATCTTCTTCGGAAATCCTTGTGTCTGGACTGTCAGCCCTGAGGGGCCTTTCGGGATGCCGGAGAACCTCAGGATGGGAGGCCTTCATGTAGGTGATGACAGGGCCCACTGTCTTGGTGTGAGCTAGAGCAAGAGCCTGGGTCCAAACCCATGTCAGGCTCCTGAAGTTCCAGTGTGCAGCAGCTCTGTCCTTGGCGCTGACCCACTGAGCAGGAGCCCCCAGTGCCCTTGCCACCAATTCCCCATGGGTGAGACGGCCCCCTCCCCCTCAGTCCCCGAGGCCCTGGGTGATAGGAAATCACTGTCAAACTGCACCCAGACCACTGTGTGCTCACCATTTCTGTGTGGATGGCAACGTGCTCTGTTCATAACGACTGCAGGACGCCCCCGGGTGTGGAAAGGGCCTCACTCACTCCCCGGACTCCTGCTGATGGAAACCCAGGCTGTCCGCAATCTCGGGACCCTCACCCAGAGCGGCCGGGGTGACCTGTATATTCTGACCTCCTCACCAGGGGCATCGTTGGTGGGGAAGGATGGGTGTTTCTCTAAAGTGTAGAAGGACAGACACCATCCAGACCCAGCAACTGAGTTTCCCACAGCCCTGGACATGGGTGTGGTGGGAAAAGGGCGCTTCATCCTGACCCCACAGACGTTGCAGGCCCAGGGCTGAGGTCCCACAGGGGCGGCCTTTCTCAGTGAGAGCCGGCACTGCAGCCCGTGTCTCAGCCTGACACGCAGCTGATCTCTGCACATGGGCGCCCTCCCTCTCTGCCTGCTGTCCTCCAGTCACGGCCTAGGGGAGGGTGACGAGAGAACTCCCCCAGGTCCCCTGATGGCTTTACCTCTTAACCAGCTCTGAGAGGGAGGGTCCTTCACTGCCCCTCTCACAGGGGGACCTGAGTCTCTGGGAGGGGACCTGTCTGTGGGCAGTCAGGTGGGGCGAAGGGGGCAGGCAGGAGGGCTGAGATTTGAACCCAGCAGCCTGACTGCCCGGCCCCTGTCTCTGAAACACCCCTTGTGCTGGTCATGGTGGGGGGGTATGCTCCAGCCCTGTCTGTTCCAAATGACCTATCCCTCCTTTGGCAGCAATAAAGCAAAACCCAAAATCACAGCCATCAAATCATGGCGACCCTCAAGGACAGGGTGGACCCTCCTCTGTGGTCTGTTTACTGGGGTAGAAAGCCTCATTTATCTTGATCGGAGAAGCTTCTGGTTTCAAACTGCTGACTTTGTGAATAGTAATGCAATGTGTAGCCACAACACCACCAGGGCTCCTTTAGCAGCAATCAGCATTAAAAACTAAAAGTGACTGTCCCCAAGGGGCGGAGAGTCTCCTTTATTACCCAGATCCCACAGACTCTGCCCCTAGCTCAGCATGTGTTGCCCCTGCCCTACAAGAGGCGTCTCAGCCGCCTTGTAACCACTGAGGCATCGCCCCCACTCCCCCATTGCCCAGGCCCATGCAGCCTGGGAGCCAGCGGAGGAAGGGCAGCAATGAAGGGACAGAGAGGGGTCCAGGGCCACCCCACTGAGAACCAGCACCCACTGCACAGCTCAAAGTCTGAGCATGCTGAGAGCAAGGCAGTCCCTGCAGGGTGCTGGGGTTCCCGAGGGAGCAGGGGTTTGGATCCCAGTCCCATGTAGTCAGAAGCCCAGCTTCATCCATTTATCACTACAGAGTAACCGCCTGGGCACAAATCGATTTATGCGCAAGAAGTACGGCCGAGTGCCCCATAGAAGCCAAGATGGCCAGAGTTTGGCTAGCACACTGTGCATCTGCTGACAGGAGAGAGCAGTCCCTGGAGAAGGACAGCGTGCTTAGTCAAGGGCAGCAAAAGGAGGAAGGCCCTCAAGGAGGTGGACTGACACAGTGGCCGCAAGCCCGGGCTTAGGCACAGGGCCAACCATGAGGATGGTGTAGGCAGGGGCTGTGTTTCTTTCTGTTGTGCACACGGTCCAGATTGGTTGGAATAGACTCCATGGTGCCTAACCAAAACAGCACTAGAGATGGGTCATGTCCATTCAGATTTCAAGATCAACGGGAAAGAGTGCTGGCGATAGTTTGCAAGTAGGGGGATTAGGTGTAGGTTCAAAATGGTGCTTTAAAGTTTGGGTGTCAGGAAATAGATTGTCTCAAAGAGAACGGGCAAGTCTAATAATAATGGACACAGAGCATTAACTGTACACCTTAGGAACCATGGGGTGATAACTTTTTAATAAAGTTTGAGAGAGAGAGAGAAATCCATGAGGTTTCCTAGAAGCACTCTGGCTTCCATGGTTGATCTTTACATGATGAATAATCACTCGTCGCTTTACACTGTCCTTTTCTGAAGACTTGAGGTCCCCCAGGAGAACATCCCATGCCATCCTTACCCTTGATGTTGTAGCATTTCATGTGGGCAGATAGCCTCGTCTTTCTGCCATGGAGCAACTGAGGTGTTTGAACTGTCCACCTGGCAGTTAGCGGTCCATCACCTGCCGACTTTCCAATTCCGTACTCCTTAAAATGACTACTCCCAGGTATTCTTCACAGGCCTTATGTTTAGGCTGTTCCATTCCTCTAGTTGACTGTTGGTGAAAATTATTATAATACACACACCCCCCCAGGCTTCTCCCCCCTCGCTGGTGGAGTCTTCATTGACAGCTGAGTTGTGGTTTGCCTTGATCTCCCAGGGCTGCACTAACACATTGTCACAAGCGACAAGGGCTACATATAACAGATGTCATCTCTGACAGACCTGGGGACTAGAACTCTGAAATCAAGATGGCCGGGGGGCCACGCTCCCTCTGAAGATTCTGGGAAGAATCCCTCATTGTTTCTCCTTGGCTATGGTGATTGTCAGAAATCCTTCGCTGCCTCTCTCTAGTCTCAGCCTCCGTCTTCACATGGTCTTCTGTGTATCTCTGAATCTCTTCATGCTTATAGAAACGTTCGTTTTTTTAATTCGTTAGTTACTGGATTAAGCCCACCTTAACTTGACTACGTGTGCAAGTACTCCACCTCAAAATAAAATCACAGGCAGAGGAACCGGGAACGAGGACTTCGCATGTATTTTGAGAGGGACCTGAGTCCTGCACGATCCGGATCCAGATTGGCATTTTAGGGACGCCTTTCCAGCCCCCTCCCGGACCGATTCTCTGAGAAAGAGATTGCGAAATGGACATGAGTGTGCAGGGAGCTTCGGAGGAAGTACCTCCACGGTCGATACCCAGGAAGGAGCAGCAGAAAGTGGGGTGAAGGACGCTGAGCAACAATGGAAGCGGCATTTCCGTTGAACATCAGGAGGCTCCAGCGCTCTCCAGAGGAGTATAGCGTGAGGGTGCTCTGTGCATGCTGTCTGCGACCTAGCCTTATGACGCCGAGCGCGACGTTTTCGTAACATTTAATTAAAACGTATCTGGTACCGAAATTATAAAGCTTTTGGAGCCAATGAAGATGTCGACGATGACGTCATCGCACTTTGCTAGTGCAAATGCACACCGCTAGTCACACATGTTGGTGGCACGATGCTTGAATAGTGGTACATGCTTTGACCAATTGTGCGTTTGAGGTTAAGTGGTCTTTGCGTTCAGTGCATTTTACGATAATTTTCATCTAGTGAAGTTTTCGTGTTGATATTTTTGTATATGTTCAGAAAACTAGTTTTATGTCAAAGGTGTAATACTCATAAGAAACATTATATTTATTATATATTTCCGCTTTTTCAAAAATGTGACGAATTCGTTACATTCGTCTTTTGAATCGACGGTGACAAAAATTACCACAGCATGGATTGTGATTTGTTTTATGGAAAACAGTGAATTTCTGACCTAGATGGAAGTGGTACAGACTCAGACAAGGAAGCAGATGCTAATATGGATGAAATTGGTTAAAAAATGTGTATTATATTTTTAATTTTTATTTTTAAATATAAATTGTAATTATATTGATATTCAAACTATTTTGATAACAATATTTATTTTTTCCTATGTTAGGAAGTGAATATACACCCAATTATTCTGATTTGGATGAATTAGAAGACCCCGTAGTTAGTAATGATAATACTAGTGAGGATGAGTTAGAAACTTCAGTTGTTGAAGTTGAAGAATCAATTCCAATAACTACAAGTTCAGAGCCATCTACATCAAGAAGTTGAAGAATTCCTCTTTGGCGGCACATTCCTGGAGACGGTACAGCTAGACCTATCCCTGAATAGCTAGGACAAATAGATTCTTCTGGGGTAGTAAAACGTCCTGTTGAATATTTTAGACATTTTTTTCTCGAAGGATATCATGGTTCATATTGTGAAACAATCAAATCTTTATGCAATCCAGCAAAATCGCAATAAACCTCTTGCACTGAGTAGCCAGGAACTTGAGCAATTTTGGGGTACACTGCCTCCTATGTTGATGGTGAAGCTCTCAAATTCACGTTTATATTGGAAGAGCAAACTAAGCTGCTCTATTGTATCGGAAGTGATAAGTGAGGTAGATGGGACGATATAAAGTCCAAGATACACTTCAATGATAATTCACAAACTCCCGAAGTCTGCAAGAGTTCAAAATGAGCATTGCCGAAGCTCTTCTTCTTGAAGGAAAAAGTAATAGACCAACAAAAAGAGGCAGACCTTCTAACTAGCTTTATTGATATTGAGTTTGCTAACAAGAAGGGAAGAGGTCCTGCCACCAAAAGTATCCCTGGGAGAGATACCCATTTGGATGGTCTGCACCATTACCCTGCGGTGACAAACAGAGGAAGATGCAAAAATGTACATTGTAAGAGTACATTTCCGCAGCAAATGCAAAGTTCATCTTTGTATCACAAAAGAAAAAAAATTGCTTTGTTCAATTTCACACTAAATGAAATTATAAACAAATAAATTTTGTATTATATTTTATAAATAAAATGAGTTTTGTTTGTTTTTTATTTAATAATAAAATAAGATGAAAAATAATACAGACATGATAGTGCATTTTTTTATTCTTGTATTATAAATCCATGGACGAATGTGACGATTTGGTTACATCTTTAAAACATCACAAATTTTATGTTTTAATATTATTTTGGCTGTTGTATAAGAAAGCAAAGAATAATTTTTTCCCTGAAATTAAAAATTCAGGTGTTATAGGGCTAGGGGTGGGACTGAGTCCATACACTGTAATTCAGCCAGATGTTAGATGGGCTTGTCCCAAGGGGAAGGTGTGACCTTGAGCAGTGCCCACTCTAAAAATGAGAAAAGTGCCCCAGTTTCCCCCCTTGGATATGGCCTCTGAAACCCCAGCAGCAACAAGAGAAAGTGCGCATCCCCAAGTCTAACTCAGTGCCCAGCCGAAGGATGTCAGATGCTCTGTTCTGGGGACAGATGACCAAATCAACTTTGAGGTTCCTTCCAACATGGGGTTCTGCGTTCTTGGCTCACCTAATGCCTCCTCCCAGAAGAATGCATTAGGTCGGGTTACCTTGGAGGTTGCTTCAGAACTTGAGCCCAAAGCTCTGACTTTCTCAGTGGATCCTGTCTCATTCCCTGATCTGCAGTGTTGGCATACATCCTACTGACACTGAGGTGACCTTGTCTTGGCTCCAAAACAAGACCAAGAGTCGCAGTGATGGATTTACCTGGAATTGAATCTCATTAATCTTGCAACTCTCTCTAAATTTTGTAAAGCCTCCATTTCCTCCTTGAGTGGGGATAAAAATAATTCCACATATGGTCATGAGAATATAGAAAATAAACTCACTTATGTGCTACTGAGAGCAAGTTCTTCCATCCCTTCCCTCAAGAGGGACTGTCCTGGCCACTGGGGGTGCTGCGGACGATTCCGTGCATCAGTGGACACAGGGAGCATCAGAGGGAGTGAGGGGAAGGCTGGAACTGGACCCTGTGCCCCTCCACTAATGGCTCCTCCTACCTGTTCACTTTCCTTCCCAGAAAGGACCAATCCATGTACCCTCCTTGGAGCTTCCCTCCTAGTCTTCAAGGCACTGCTGGTGGTTGCTGTGTCTGTCACCTATGTCTACAGGAAGATGAGCGCCTGACAGTAAGTAGTGGGGAAACACAGTCTTCAAGGAAGGAAGGGCCAACATCTGTGCCCAGAGGGGCAAGGTCAGCAGGGATGAGCAGCCTAGCAGGTCACATGGGTCACACAGTGTCAGGACATACCTGAAGTTAAGAGACTTTACATTCCTACCCTACAAATCACCCCTCAGGAAGAAGGGAGAGTATTGTATCAAAGGTTTTCACAGGCCATTTTTAGGATCCCAGAGGTTGCATGGAGGAAAGGGAGGAGGGGGCTGAGTTGGAGTCAAATTCATGGTCAATGACCCTGGACACCATCTTCAGATTATTTGAATTCGACTACTCAGTGGGAGCAGGAGTGATTCACATTTTAGATCAATGCTCAGAACCCATGGATTGGTTTCTATGAGGACTGTCCTATTGATAGTGCACATGACTGAGAGGACGGAACCCCAGACGGGGCTCAGGACTCGGGGAGAAAGAGGAAGATGGAAGCAGTGCCATCCAGAGAGAATCCTGTCCCCTCATCACTATCCTTCCAGGGAGAGAGCAGATCCAGGGACACGGGGCACTCAGGAAACATTTCTGGATACTGAGCAGATAGTTACCTATGGACTTTTCTCCACAGCTCCTTCCTCCTCTGATGGACTCACCTGAGAGAGAGTGCCAGATGGAACCCTCTGCGGACTCCGATACATGGACTGTTCTGTTCGCATCACCTGCCTGCCCACACCCTCCTGGGGTGCCTTCTCTCAGTCTTGTGTGCCCCAGAGCCAGGTGGTGGAACTGGTTCTGACCACAGACTACTCCACTTCCCTAGAGTATGAAGAAGCAGTCAAGTTTCTGACACATGTCCTCGTGTGTCTCATCCACTGCGGTGGGTTTGACCCATCAGCCGCCCGCTCCTATCTGTACTCTGAATTCTTCTCACCTTCTGCATTCCTGCCCACCCTTAATCCCCCAGCCTTCCCTCCTGAGCACCAGGGATCTCTAGCCCTGTTTTTGTTTTGTTTCCTCTTCTTCGCCCATGTATCCAACTCCACAAACCAGAAAACTCTTTCCTTCCCTCCGTGCTTTGGCAACACTGGCTCTTGTGTCATCTCATGTGCTCCCCTGTTGCTCATGGTGCAAAGGTTGTGACCAACCCAAAGCATTGTATGCTTCCTTTCCAAGGCTACCTTCAAAGGGCAATGGTAGACTTCTACAGTGTAACCATAGACCATCCAGAAGGACAAGGAGAAAGAAGGATTTGGGGCAGTCGCCCGTTTCCGTGGCGTAAATCTCCTTACCTCAGTCAACCTCAAGTTACTAGCATCTTAGCAAAGATTGAAAAGTCCCTGAAGACAGAACCATTGGTTTCCATGAGCCAGTGAGAATGGCCTCCAGCAGACCACTGCGTTAGGTCCACTGTCTGGACTCCTGATCTCCACCAGCGTTCCCCGACCCCAGCTACCCTCCTCTCTTCCTGGGTCACTGCCACCCTCTCATTGGCTTCCTGGGTGCGGGTTGTGCTCGCACCGAATTCAGAAGGATATTTCGACAGGGAGAATCAAATCATCTCTCTCCACTCTTTCTTCTCTGACACGTTTGCCTCGTTTTCTCCTGTCTTCTTTCACATTAAATCTCACTTTATTATAGACAATTTCTCCAAACCACTCTATATGATAGCAACTCCCTCCTCTCACCCAGCATTTCAATTCCTCTTAGCCTGATGAGTTGTTTGTTTGGTTATGTTTGTTTGTTCACAGTGTTCTTACCATACGACACACTAACTAAGAGCAGCCGTCACTGTGCATGGAAGTGCAGGATGATAAAAACAGGCAAAAGCAACTTGAAACCATGAGAATTGACCTGGATGTCGATGGGAAACCTAATGTTTGTTCAATGACTGCTCGGTTATTTTTGTCCAAACATTGAAAATGTTCTATCTGGGATAGATGTCTACCAAACCAGACTCTAGAAAATGATGATGATGGCAACAGATGTACAAATATACTTGATACAATTGATGTATGGAATGTTATAAGAGCTGTGAGCACCCCCAAGAAATGATTTTTAAAATAATAAAATAAATAAAATTTTGCAAAATCAAAGCCAAATCAATTGCCTGGGACTTGACCCTGATGCGTGCTTTAGAGGTGAACTGGTTGGTAATTTTCTTGGCTCAGCTCTGTGCAGAAACAGTGCCCTGGGCTCTGTTCCATAGAGTCAGTGGGTGGTTTCTATCAGCGAACCTTAGAGCAGCAGCTTTTTTTTTATCGTTTTATTAGGGCTTCGTACAACTCTTATCACAATCCATACACACATCAATTGTGTCAAGCACATCTGTGCATTCATTGCCCTCATCATTCTCAAAACAGTTGCTCTCCACCTAAGCCCCTGGCATCAGCTCCTCGGATCAGCAGCTTTTTCACAAATCACGTGTGGCACCCAGAAATAGGATAATAAAGTCATACTAAAAAAACAAACCAACCTGTTTAGTGTACTGTAAGACATTAGAAACACTGGAACTTAAAGTGATTTTATTTCTTGGTTAAACAAAAACAATGACCAAGTATAATCACTAACTGAATGTGGACAGGAAAGAGGCCCAAGGAAGCAAAATACTACTAAAGAAAAGAAAGGGGAAGCTTCTCATTTCCGGACTTCAAAAGCTACTCCCCAGTCCCGGTTGTCAAAACAGCCTGGCATTGGTCCAACAAGAGATGCACAGAAATGCAACGGAGCAGGATAAGATCACAGAAATAAACCCATCTGTCGACAGACAGCTGAATTTTACCAAGGACCAGGATACCTTAAATGGGGAAGAGATCGTCTCTTCAACAAACAGCGCCGGCAAAATTGGATTTCCATTTGCAGAAGAATCAAAGTGGACCCAAACCTCACTCCATACAAAAACCAGCCTCAAGATGGATTAAAGAGCTAAATGCAAGCCCCAGGATTGAAAGGCGCCTCAGTGAAAATATAGGGACATAGGGACAAACTTCGGGGACCTGATACAGGGCATAAACCCTACTAAACACCACACACAGGCTCACACACACACAGAGAGCAGAAGATAGAATAGATCGCTGGTACCTGCTGATAATATACTTAGGTGCATCAAAGCACGTCCCCTCCAGAGTCCAAAGACAGCCCACAGCCGGGGAGGGAAAGCCAGCAATGGTATGTCCGGCAAGGGTCTAGTTTTATAATCTCTACAAAACTGCAACACCGCAACACGAAAAAGATGAATACTCCCATTAAAGATGGTCAGAGGGCATGGACAGGTCATCAGGGAAGCACCCAGGTGGCCAGCAAACGTATAAAGAAATGCAACTCCAAACCCGGATGAGATACTGTGGTCATCGGCTTGGCGTCGGCTTCTCTGAACGATGCAGCTTGGCAGCGGTGTTTCCCGTCACTCGCCCTGCTGCCCAGCCCCGAACTTCACGCCCTGAGGAGGCCTGCTTGGAGGCAGAGCATATTGAGCTAGCTAAAAGTGTGAAGTTCACACATGGCGCGTCCTCCTTTCTCCCCTCCTCTCCCCTTGCCCACCGTCGCCCGCTCCGAGGCAGCTGGGCCACCCTGAGCCTCCACCAGCTATCACCGCCTTCACAGTTGCCACATGGTCGGGTCCATCTGCTTCCTGCTCCTTGGTTCTTCCGCCCGGCAACCACACGAGTCCGGGAGGCCCAGGATCTGAACCGTGGACGGGAGCCGGACGAGGTAGCCTCTCTGCCATGCTCTGAGCCACATCTGCATAGAATTCCCTTTTCTGCTATCAACGTCCCTGTCCGTATGCATATAGAAGTGGCCTGGTTTTGCTTCTCTGGAACGCCCCGTTCACGTCAGCACGGAGAGCAAAGCTTTAAAGGAAAGAAGCCACAAATGACCAAGGCTGGAGAGGGTGCAGACGGCATGGAACCTCCTGCACTGCTGGTAGGGCCGTCCAACAGCAGCCGCCATGGGAAGCAGGGTGATGCTCCTCCAAACAAGTGGGGCTTGAAACGCCAGATGAGCCCAGCAACCCCTCGGCTCGGTGGATACCCTGTCAAGGTCCTGCTACAACTGCTGTTGACTTTCATCTCCAGCCGACCACTGCCTGTGGGTCCCTCTGTGGCCCGTGGCTTGCCTGCCACTGTGACGCTGGAAGTGATGTCGCTGGTATTTTCAAATACCAGCAGGGTCACCCAAGGCGACCAGGTTTCAGCTAAACCTGTTCTAAACCAGGCTAAGAACGGACTTCAGTAGGGGGAGGGAAAAAGAGGAGCCGATACCAAGGGCTCAAAAAGAAGACAAATGTTTAGAAAACAATGATGGCAACTTATGTACAAATATGCTTGATACGATTGATGTATGGATTATTGTAAGAGCTGTAAGAGCCCCCACTGGTTCCATTGTGTCTCTAAGGAAGAGCTTCAAGGCCAGTGGGACATGTGAAGACCCCGTGGGGTAAGAAGGAGAGTGATACAACCTGGAGTCGGCAGCTAGCTCTCAGTGTGGCGCCCACTGCTCTGGAGCGGTGGACTAAGGCTGGCGTCACAAGGGGACTGAGAGGTGGCCCTCTCATTCAGGGTCTTCAGGATAGACTCTGCCTTTTCTTCTCGTTCTAAAACCACTACCGGCTTTAGCGTCCACTGCATTCCTGAGGAGACACTGTCACAGCCACCAGCGCCTGGCTATGGGTGCTTAGAAATTAAAGGATTACTGGAGGGGAAGGAGAAGTGGTGGGAGAAAGGGGGAACCAATCACAATGATCTGCCTATAACCCCCTCCCAGGGGGGTGGACAACAGAAAAATGGGCGAAGGGAGACATCGGTCAGTGTAAGACATGACAAAATAATAATTTATAAATTATCAAGGGTTCATGAGGGAGGAAGGGAGAGAGGGAGTGAGGGAGGGGAAAATGAAGAGCTGATACCAAGGATTCAAGTAGAAAACAAATGTTTTGAGAAAGATGATGGCAACAAATGTACAAATGTGCTTGACACAATGGATGGATTGTGATAAGAGCTGTGTGAGCCATCAATAAAATGATTTTTTTTAAAGAAAGAAATTAAAGGATTACCAACCAAGGAAGGTCTGAGCGTCCCCGGAGACCACCTTGGCGGGTGCGTAGAGCTCATTCCAAACGTGAGCGGGCAGCCCAACCTGCTGGGTTCCTCGCTCGTTCTAGGAATACTTCTCTGGTCCACCCCCTCCCTTTCCCCCGACCAAGGAAGAGAAAGGAAAGGCGCCTGGCCTTCGACTCGCTCAGATGTGTGCCTCGATGTGCTGTTTCCCTTCCCGGATGGCGTTCCCAACAGCCTCTCCATCTCCATATGCGCCTCCATGTTTCCCTTCCTGGATGGCATTCCCAACAGCCTCTCCATCTCCATATGCGCCTCCATGTTTCCCTTCCTGGATGGCATTCCCAACAGCCTCTCCATCTCCATATGCGGCCTCCATGTTTCCCTTCCTGGATGACGTTCCCAACAGCCTCTCCATCTCCATGTGCGCCTCCATGTGCTGTTTCCCTTCCCGGATGGCGAGCCCAACAGCCTCTCCATCTCCATATGCGCCTCCAGGTTTCCCTTCCTGGATGGCATTCCCAACAGCCTCTCCATCTCCATATGCGCCTCCATGTTTCCCTTCCTGGATGGCGTTCCCAACAGCCTCTCCATCTCCATGTGCACCTCCATGTTTCCCTTCCTGGATGGCGTTCCCAACAGCCTCTCCATCTCCATATGTGCCTCCATCTTCCAGAGCAGGAATCATGGCCTTCTCCGAAACTGTCACCCTTCACCGAGCCAGCTCCCTCTGCAGCAATGAGAAAGGAGGGTCTCCCTCTCCTCCCGTCAGGGATACGTGGCGAAGCTGGGAACAACTGCAGACATTTCATCAGGCTCCCAGTTCACCTCTAAGGACTCTTAGAGTCCGGCGAGATGTGAAAAGACTCCTTGGGATGGGGGACAGGTTGACGGAGAGGTGGAAAGTGCAGGGGGAAGGGTCCTTACTGGGTCCAATCCCCTCCCCGAGGAGGTGAGGTGTAGAGACTGTGCCTTCTCCCTCAGGGCAGGTCACTGAGACCCAGACAAGGGCTCATGTTGAAACTGGAAGTGCACTGTCTAGCAGAAGGTTCCAGAAAGCTTTGACCCTGCCCACGTCTCTGGAGTTCCTGGTAAGCAAAGGTGGAGGTTGCAGTGAAGCCCTGAGAGGGGAAGAGATTCTGAAAGGAGGACAAGCCTTCCCGTGCCCAGTCTTCTGCTTCAGCCCCGTTCTTAGTATGGTGCGTCCACATTTGTGCACATGTTGCCATCATCATTTCAAAACATTTTCTTCGTACTGGAGCCCCTGGTAGCAGCTCAGTTCCTCCCTCCCTCGTGAACCCTTGATAATTTATAAATGATTACTTTTTTCGTGTCTCACGCCGACCGCTGTCTCCCTTTGCCCAACAGGACCCTTTGGATAGCAACCTCTCCATCGGCACCACTCGCGTCTGATAATCACAGAGGAGAAATGCCGCAGCCCCACCGTCTTTCCTTTCACCATGATCCCCGTCCTCTGACGTCGCTGAGGCAGGGATGCTGCTCTCTCCTGAAAGCGCAGAGCCCCAGGCATGTCCAGCAGAGACAGGAGTCGGGAAGACAGGGATGGGCAGGATAAGACCAAGCTGGGCATCTTGCAGGACTGAGGACCCTGCTCTCTCTCCGAGTGCCAAGGAAACAATGTGGCCTGAGGAATAGAGCAGAAGCCAGGTGATTGAAGAATCTTGTCTTCTGGTCCTGGTGCTGCCAAGCACCTGCATTTCCTGGTCCATAAAACGGGCTTGATCACCCCTAGCCACAGAGCGACCCGGATCAAAATGATAAAGAGCGCATGGAACACTGCCTGGAACAGCAACACAAATGGTTTATGAATGTTCTTTGTAGCCATCTCTGCCTGTGCTAACTGGGCCCATGGACAGAGTATACATGTCAGCGGCAGCTTCATTCCAAGGAACCTTAGCTTGCAGTGGTTCAACAACCGGAAGGAACTTCTATCTCCCAGACCCAGGTGCCCATCCGAGTGGAGAGCAGCAGGGTCCCCAAGATCACAAGCTCTGCTGAAGTGCTTCTGCCTCCTGAGGACTTCTTGTCCCACGTCGCCTGCAGAGGGTGCCAGCCAGCCTTGTGTCGCCCTCATCATTTGGACACTGATTGGTCTTAGAGCATTTTACGTAGGTGATACCACACCTGCGCAGGTTTCCACTTGGCCCCAGACCACAGTTTCCCCCAACTTGACTCACGGACATCAGCCTAACTACAACCCAAATGCTAATAGCAACTTCCAACTACTGAGCACCTACTATGTGCTTGGTACTGCCACATGCTGGGGAGACACAGAATAAGTGGCCACCAAGTCATCAGCAAAGCAAGGTAGACTGCATGGTTTCATGACATCTGAGCCTTTGTCCTGTGCTATTTCAATTCTGGACACAGTGAGCATTGTTCAACGCCCCTCCCCAGACCAAAAAAAGACCTAAATGTTACCTGCAAAGCAAAAATGCTCTCCTTACAGGACGTGTGACTCACCTAACCAAAGAGTGGACGTGTCTCCCAGAGAGATGTGGCCCTGCCCTCTAGCAGGCGCAGAGATGGACTGCACCAGGTGCAGAACTGGGCCCTGGTGAACAGGACTGGCCACAGGAGAACACCCTGGTCACCTGCCGGGGGAAACAAGAGGGATGACAAAGGCCACCGTAAAAATGTCATTTCTGACTACTACTCATGGGTATAAGACAAGGCCCTTAAGGATGGGCTCCCCTGTGCACTCCATTGGCTCCCCTTGCCCATCCTTCTCTTTGTGAACCTCCTCCTGGGCCACAAGGGGCTGCTCAGGACCAGAGGCCTCCACCCTCCATCCTGCAGAATGCTCAGGGCTTCAGCTCAAGGTGAAAGAAGCCTCTGGCTTCAAGGAGATAGAATGAAGTGGTGCTCACAACTGGGTCTAGACACAGGCTCAAGGTCAAGTGGTTTCATCTGAATGTCAAGGAAGAGCATACATGTCTATTCCACCCGCTTACACACATACACAAACACACACAGAGAGATGCCAGAAAAAGAGAGAGGGGGGGGGCCCTTGAGTCGAATCAGGCTCATGGCAACAGCATGTGTATTACATAGAGTTTACTTTATTTTCTACTGACTTTATATTATCTATGCTCTATGAAGTTGACTTGACTATCATCTTTTTCCCCAACAGTTTTATTGGCCTGTAATTCTCATAGCATACAATTCAATCATTCAATCACATCAAGAAGAGTTGTGCCGTCATCACCACAATCAGTTTTAGAATAGCTTCTTCATTCTTGTGCTCATGGTTATGAGCTCCCCATCTCCCCCCAAGCTCCCCTGCCACAACCCCAAGGAACCATTAATCCAGTCACCGGCTACAGATTTGCCTATCCTGGACTTCATCTACAGAAAAACATGTTTAAAACACTAACACAATGACTGTATAAAACAGATGAAAACCTCAATCAAGAAGAAGGCAGAAAACATTAAAAACTAGAACCAATGTAAATGGATCGTGGGGGAAATCAAATGATGGGGTGCTAAGTGTTAACCTAACTGCATCTGAAACAATCCGCTTTCCCGCGCATGAAAAAGTAAGGTTATTCGCTGGCTACAGTCTTTATAGAAGCAGACCACCAAGTTTTCCCTTCATGCTCAATTCCCCAACCCCGCCCCATTAATTGATGAATGCAAATCATTTGCATGACCCAAGAATTTTATTTCCACACAAGTACCCTGACATCTTCTACGATGACACTTCATCTCAGGTGTAGTTAAGGAGGGAAATGGGGCTTGAGCAAGGATCTGAAAAGGGTATCCAGGGGTCAGTTCAGAGGATTAAGACCCAGTCGGGGGCTGTGTCTGTCCTCACAGAGCAGGGTGTGCCCTCCTTCTGCCTTTAGGGTGAGCCCCAGTGCAGACACTCAGGAAACCAGGGTAGAAGCATCTTCTGTTTCCCACAGCAATGCCCTTCCCTGCCCTCTCAGCTGCTTCCTTCTTTCTCAGGGAGCTTAGCTGAGAAAGGGGGAAATACAGTCTAGGGAACTTTTTCTAATTCAAAAAAGTTACATTTTAAAATATATTCAATATTAAATAGTTTACAATGAATGTATCAGTTACGTTACATTTTTTAAAACTTTTTATTGTGAATGCGGTGAGGATTTACATTTCAGATCATCATATTTTCGGCCACAAAATTAGAGACATCTTTATTAAATAAAAACATCAACATGTGAAGTTCTTGCTGCTTGACATTTCTTCCTTCTAGGTCTATACATTTCTTTTTGTTCTGAACCATTTAATTGACATATAACTCACATATCATACAATTCAGTAGTTCAACCAATCAAGAAGAGCTGTACAATCACCACCTCAATCCATTTTAGAACATTGTCTTCAGTCTTGTGCGCCTCCTTATTAGTGCTCCGTTTCCCTCCAGCCTCCCCTGCTTTTCCCTCAAGGGACCATACTTCCAATCACCGTCTCTATAGATATACCTAGGCTGGATTTCACATACAGGAAAACATTTAAAAACATACAAACAACAACAAAACCTAACAAGAATAACAAAATAAAGCAGATAAAAACCTCAATTGAAAATAAAGCGGAAAATATTAAAACCTAGAACAAACTAAAATGGATTATAAGGAAGATCAAATGATAGGGTGCTAAGTGTTAACCTAACTGCATCTGCAACGATCCGCTTTCCAATGCGCTCTGCATGTTAGTAAGATGATTCACTTTTTTAATTGGTAACTGGTATTTTACTGGTTGTTTTGGGTATCAGTACAGAGAAATTATAAACAATTTGGAATGACTCTTTTCTTGTTGTTGTCTGGGGTTACACTGGTTATATTTCTGATGTTTGGGTTTGGAGGAGGATGTAAGGGCAGACAGTTTGTCTACCTTGCTGCCATCGACTGAGGATGTCCCTGGAAACTGACTTGGCTCGGTATCCACAGCCGAGGGAAGACAAGGGCTCTGCTCTGCATCTCCAGCCTGCTCCGCATCTCCAGCCTGCTCCGCATCTCCAGCCTGCTCCGCAACTCCAGCCTGCTCCGCATCTCCAGCCTGCTCCGCATCTCCAGCCTGCTCCGGAGCTCCAGCTAGCAGCTACATTTTTCCCGGGTTGGCAAGGTAATGTTGTTGGAGGGAACAGCACGGCTGCAGGTAGCTATCCACAGTCTTACAAGATGGTGTACATCTCTTGCTAACTGGGCTGGCGGAGTTTGGAGACATCGAGGGAGAGTCAAGCTCTTGTTTGGAAAGGCAGGAGAGGGAAGAGAAGAAGGGGGGCTAACTCGGAGCCATCTTCCCATAAGTCTCGAGGCTGTTTTATTCTGTGGCACCCTTTATCCTGGATTATGGGCTATGGTGTAATGTCTTTAGTCACCAGGTGGTACCGAGTCACTTTTTTTTTTAACAATTTATTGGGGCTCATACAATTCTTATCACAGTTCATACATATACATACATCAATTGTATAAAGCACATCTGTAAGTCTTTGCCCTAATCATTTTTTCTCCTCTTTTCTTTTTTTACATTTTATTAGGGACTCATACAACTCTTATCACCAGCCATACATATACATACATCAATTGTATAAAGCACATCCATACATTCCCTGCCCCAATCATTCTCAAGGCATTTGCTCTCCACTTAAGCCCCTCACATCAGGTCCTCTTTTTTTTCTTTGAAGTTTTGCTGCACTTGTTCTGCATTGGAGAGCCTGCGTGTTATTTGCCATTTCATCTTCTTCAGACAATGGTGGGTCGTCATCAGTACCTAAAAAAACTGCCTCTCTGGAGGCTGCAGCAAATTAATTCTTTCTCTTCTTCCCAAAGCACAATAGTTCTATTGCCTGCAATTTTCACTTGGAGAAGACCACACAGCTCAGGTGAGGCAGTCTTGCTTCTCTTAATCCCCACTTGAATGTCTATTCACTTTTTTGTAAGAATATGTTTTCTTGTATTGACTATCATGTCATCTGTTCTTCACTGTTACAAATTAGTAGATACATGAATGATGGTACCTAATTTCTAACTTATGGTTTGCCTTTATTTAACATGCAGTTACTGTGAATGTCAAGATACATTTCCCTGGGACATATCTGAGGTAGTTAGTTTATTGTTCCAACCTGGACAACAAACACATGTGGGGTTAATTGAAGGGCGGAGAGATAAATGGATCAGTGAGCCTTCCCTTTCAAGTTCTCAGGTCTCTTGCTTTCTGATGGTCAGACCAGGGTGCAGCTGCCTTAGCCAGTTCCATGCTTCGACTGGCAAGGCTCACTTCCTGCAAGACATCCCAGAGGAGAAGCCACATGGATCTACCCCGATGCAACCTTGGGTGCTGGAGCAGCCGTGTGGAGACCCCTGTCAGTGCTGAGATGCTTACACACTCACTGACTTGGCTTTCTTCCTGCAGTTGGCATCATCATGTCTGTTTTGTGAGGTGGAGGAGGGCTTTGTGGATCGGTGTTGGACATGTGGGTTAATGGGTTAATGTTGGACTTGTGGGCTTGGGCAGCACTGGGTTGGGATGTTTACTTGATATTCACTTAACCTTTATTTAAAACTCTCTTATACATCAGTTTCTGTGGATCTGTGTCTCTAACATACCCAGACTAACACAATGTCCTTTCAAAGCAAAATATGAGGAGTTAGAAAAATACTCCTGAATACACTTTACTTGTGTGAATGCTATGGTTTGTGAATTATATAATGATAACGCTAAAAAATGTAAAGATGTGTTATAGTGATATGGGTTAATATATAAATTTACACCTCTTCCTTACTTACTGACTGTTATTATCCCATATTTTGAGTTTATGAAAACAGCTTTTTAGTTTTTCCGGTTGCTGCGCTGCGCGGTGAGGATCTCTTAAGCCGCCAGCCCTGCGGTCCAAGGGTCCTCTGCAGTCCGTGCAGGTGTTCGGGCAGGCGCACTGCAAACGGGGCAACGGCCTCATCAAGGTGAACGGGCGGCCCCTGGAGATGATCGAGCCTCGTACGTTGCAGTACAAGCTTCTGGAACCCGTTCTGCTTCTGGGGAAAGAGCGGTTTGCTGGTGTGGACATCCGAGTCCGGGTGAAGGGTGGTGGCCACGTGGCTCAGATTTATGCAATCCGCCAACCCATCTCCAAAGCCTTGGTGGCGTCTGACCAGAAATACGTGGACGAGGCTTCCAAGAAGGAAATCAAGGACATTCTCATCCAGGATGACCGAACCCTGCTGGTAGCTGACCCCCGGCGCTGCGAGTCCACGAAGTTCCGTGGCCCAGGCGCCCGTGCTCGCTACCAGAAACCCTACCGATAAGCCCACCTCCAGGAAGGGCTCTACCTTTATAATAAACAGAAGTTCTGGGAAGAAAAAAAAAGAAAATAGCTTTTTAAAATCACTGTCCAATTACTTTGTATGTTAATGACATTCATCTGATAGGAATTAATGCCAGGGCAGGAGGCAAAAGTAACATTGGCCATGATGATGAAAGTTATGTATCAGCTTGGCAAGGCCATGACTCTCAGTGATCTCATTGTTTGGGCAGTGATGTAATTTTTCAGGAATGGAGTGATGTATCTTGGTAGTTAAGTACTAGTAAGGTCCTCCTCTAGTTCAGTGTTAGTCTGGGTAGACCAGAGAAACAAATTTATGGACACTCTCATATGTATAGTAAAGAATCTTTATATACAAAAGCAATTGAATATTGAGAAAACATCCAAGCCCATTCCAGATCAAGTCCATAAGTCCAATATTATCCCACATACCCAATACCAATCTATAAAGTCCTCTTCAGATTCACAAAATACACATAATGACACCAAATGCAGGACTATTACAGGCAAGTGGGTGCAAAGTCTTTTGGATCCAGTGGTGGTAGAAGCATCTCAGTGCTGGCAGGGGTCTCCATGTGGCTTCTCCAGTTCCCAGGGCACAGGATCCATAAGCATAGTGACATCTCTCTTGTTAGTAGAGGGTCTCTCATAGAGTGAGCAAAGAGAGAGAAGTGGCTCCTGTCTCCAAGAAGGAAAAGACAGCAGTTCCCAGAATTCTCAGGAGAAGGCCATGCCCACACAGAGGTGTCATTGGCTATCTCCAGATTGACAGACTAGACTCCACCCCTACACTCTTAATCCTCAAATTGACACCAGATTATGTAACTACCACAAGTTCCAACTTACAGCTGGTCAGAATCTCAACATGTGTCCTGTGTTAGTCTGGGTAGACTACAGAAACAAATCCATGAACACATATATGTGTATAAGAAAGAGATTTATATACAAGAGCAATTAAACATTGAGAAAACATTCCAGCCCAGTCCAGATCAAGTCCATAAGTCCAATACTAGCCCATATGTCCGACACCAATCTATAAAGTCCTCTTCAGACTCACAAAACACATGCAATGATAGCAAATATAGAAGATCACAGGCCAGTGGGTGGAAAGTCTTTGGATCCAGGGGCATTGGAAGCACCTCAGCACTGGCAGGGGTCTCTGCATCAGAGTAGTCCATTCGTCTTGTCAGCTGCTATGTCTCCCTGGGTGTGAGCAGATAGTTTCCCACCACCAAGGAGGAAAATCAGGATTTCCCAGAATCCTTAGAGGCCTCATTGGCTATGATCTGATTGACAGACTAGACTCTACCCCTTCACTGATAATCCCATCACTGGTCTGGGGATAAGGCTGCAATAACTAGCTTGAACCAATGAAATTCCATCTCCTGGGGCTGGGGAAAGCATAACATCTACTGAAACCCATTGCTGGACAGAACTGAGGTTCTCTTAACGAGATAAGAAAGGAGAGATTTAAACAAGAGTGTCTTCCACAGACTGGGTAGTAAACTTCATGAGCTCTAGCAAATGTCTCCCTGCTAGGATGTTATGTTAGGCAGGGTTCTCTAGAGAAACAAAACCAGAACACTTAGAGATAGATAGATAGATGATAGATAGATAGATAGATAGATAGATAGATAGATAGATTTATATAGAGATAAGGAATATCAAAGTTAATTGGTCCACACAGCAGTACAGAGGGTTCAGTTCAACTCACTTTTGTGGAACACTTAATATACTGAAGGTCCTTCAACTCCCACTGCCTGCTGGTCCAAGGTCAAGGAAGTAGACAGCTGAATCTGCCCTCAGGCAAGATAAGCAGGGTCAGCCAGCAGGCAGCAAATGGCAGGGTGTGGCAGCAACAGTCAGCTTCAAGGGATCATAAGGAAGCATGCCCTGATGGAGCCTCAAGCTCTAGTGCATGTGTGGTGACATAATCCACCAGCAGCATGACTCAGCAGGCATCGAAGGAACCTCAAGCTCTAGTGATGCACAGCAACATGATCCATGGGTTGGCTTGACCTACAGGTAGTGCAGCACACGATTGAGGCAAAAGATTAGCTCGATGCAGTAGCATGATGGTGCTATCACCAGGGAGAAAGAGAAGCAGGGGCTAGTCTCAGAAAGCATTAATCTCGTTCACCTTCCAATCAAGCTGTAACCTGATTAAATTCTGCCCACTATGAAAGCCTAGTTGGCACAATAAACCTGTAACAGATGTGCTACTCCAGAGGTATCCTGACTTGAGAGCAGGTTGGCAAATGTATCCTAAAAAAGGACTGGGCTCCAAAAGCTTGAACCTTGTGAGTTTCCTCAACATTGCCTCACCGGGGAATGATACAAGTCAGAGCAGACGCAAGGGGAACTAGTACTGGTACAGTTATATACAATGTAACCCTGGGGAAGATGAAAGGGTATGCTGTCAGTGTATCTCATGACTTCTAGTGAATCTATCATTCTTTCAAAATGCTCAAAAGGAAAACAAAACAATGAAAGAAAAACTTACAGCAATGCAGTGGAAAATGAACAAAAATGTGATCCTGCAATTCTCCGAATAGGAAACAAGCATGACTGCTGATAGCAAAACAGATCAAGTCAATGATATAACATTCAAAATAAAACTGAAAGCAATGATAATAAAATAAAAATGAGCTCAATGTGACATTCAATGGAGTGGATGAAGCTCACAGATTTGATGCTATGAGAGCTCTCAACACATGGGATTCAGAAGAGATAAAAGCCCTCGGGCAAGTCGAAGGCAAATGTTTTGAGAATGATGATGGCAACAAATATACAAATGTGCTTGACACAATGGATGGATGGATGGATGGATGGATGGATGGATGGATGGATGGATGGATGGATGGATGGACTGTGATAAGAGTTGTACGAGCCCCCAATAAAATGATTTTTTTTTAAATCCTTCAGGACCAGTAGTGGGAGTAGTGACATCCTGAGGGTAGAGAGATGGAGAGGGAGTCAGGGGGAGGGGAAACCCATCACATGGTTGAATATATAGCCCACCTCCCAGAGGGATAAATAGCAGAAATGTGGGTGAAGGGAGACAACGGACAGTGTAAGACACGAAATAACAACAATACTATATAATTTATTGAGGATTCATGAGAGTAGGTGGGTAAGGGAGGGAGGGGAAAAAGAGGAGCTGATACCAAGGGCTCAAGTAGAAAGAAAATGTTTTGGCAATGTTAATGGCAACATATGTCCAAGTGTGCTTAATACAATTGAATGATGGCTTGTCGTAGATTTGTAAGAGCCCCCCCAATAAAATGATTAAATTATAAAATAAAATTTATTTTAAACACTTGATGCTGAATAAAAGAAGCTAGACGTCAGACACAGCGTAATTCCACTTATGTGAAATTCAAAACCCCACACTCCTGTGGTTGAGTCCATTTGGACTCCAGGCGACCCCGGGTGCTACGGAAAAGGGCCATTCTATAGGATTTTCTTGACTGTGGGCTTCACAGGTGCACATCATCTTCCGGCTGCGGTGCCCATCGGTGGGTCTGAACCATAAGCCTTTAGGTTACTAGCCAGGCACACGCCACTGGTGCAACCCAAGGATCTTACATGAAATTCAAGAACAAACAAAACCTGATTGAGCTATTGAATGGTATGATTTACGGATTATATGTCAATAAAACTGTTAAATTAAAAAGAGAGAGAGAGAGCCAAGAAAACTAACTATCTTATGTGATAGAAATCAGATTGGGTACAGAGATCGAAGAGGATGGGAAAGAAAAGAACTTTCTATGCCCTAGGGTTTAGGATACACCGTGCATGCATTCAAAAAATGTCTAAAACTCCATTGAGCTGGGCATTTAATATCGTGCCCTTTCCTACAGATAAACCATAAACGAATAGAAACCTGAAGCAGCAGCAATCATACATAGACCCTGGGTTTAATATAAAATAAGAAAAGGGAACAAGGAAGGCAAGTACAGCCGCAGAGCAGAGCCAGTTGCACACAGCAGAAAGTCAGGTTCAAGGATCCCAGGTGTATCAGTGTTCTGGAGATACCTAGGGCTCCCGCACGGATGAAGAGACGGCAGAAACAATGCTCTCTGTCTTGCAAGGTTGGCTCCCAAAAAGCCAAGCACTTCTGCTTTGTTCTCATGGGAACGTTGGGATTGGTACTTCTGAGCCATCGGAAATCCTCAAGTTCACCCCTAGAGACCCAGGAACTTGAAATACTGACAGGAGCTTGCCACCCACGACCATAGCTGCTCACAGTGTACAGCCAGGTGACTTAAAGGTCGGAGTGCCAAGGCCACTGTAAAGTCCCCCATTTTCCATCTGATGACGTCCACATATCTGGCCCCTCTCCATTGCCAGGGGAGCAGGTATGCCTCCCTTCTTCTCTCACCTTCCAAGTTGAATGTAAGGCTTGGTAGACCCTAATCCAGAGTGACTCCGCCAACTGATTCTAGCAAATGAAATTCCCGGTCTCTCCTACCTTCAGATAAAGAAGAGAGCAGAGCTCAGCACAGATGGTGAAAAACACCAGCACTGGTGTTTTTCTACTGCTATTTGTTTGCTTGCCGATGAAATTGAATAAATCTCCTGTATTTGCTCACATCTGTTTCCACTGCATATTGAACAACATGCATGCTGTTATTTTAACAAAAGTCCGTTTTTGGTAGGTTGCTTGAAAAGGTCAATCAGTTTAGGTGTACACTCATGCAGGTGACTTCTTGAGGACACCATAGACCTGCTCCTCAATGCTAGCAATAGGACCACAACTCGTGTGACCAGTAGAAATATCACCACTCCTGTGAGCCGCATGCTGTGCACACTATTTCCAGCAGATGAGGGACAGCAAAAAAGAGGAAGGCCCTCACGGAGATGGACTGACACCGTGGCTGCAACCCTGGACACAAGCACAGGAAAAATTGTGAGACTGGTGCAGGACGGAGTGGTGTTTTGTTATGTTGTGCAGAAGGTCGCTATGGATCGGGATCAACTCAATGGCACGATGACAATATAGATGTGTGTGACAAATATAGCATTGTTGAGCCTTTTTCTGTGTGGAGAAGGGGCTGTCCTCCCCCACAGTAATCCAATTTCTGCCTGGAATTCTTCTCCTGGTTTAGGCTACACCACAGACTGGCTGCCTTGAGGAGGGAGCCTGAGAAATCCCAGCCAGAACAGAGGAGGCTGTGTGCTAGAGAAGAGGGCTGTGGTGTCGGAAAGCCTCTAGCAGAGGGCCGAAGGGGAGACCATCCCTCTTGTGATCTAGCGGAGGGCAAGAAGGAAACAGGGAGGAGAAGGGCTGGGATGGAGATGCCATGGCCGGGCAGTGTGATGGGGCCCAAACCCTCAAGTGATGTGGAAATGGAATAGATTAGAAGCCCCGGGTATGTTTAGGAATTCCCAGGACAGAAGGAAACACTTCCTGAGAGTCTGTTTCCCAGAGTGCCCAGGAGGCCCCAGGCTTCAGAGAAGGGACATGCCCAACCTGGCCCCAGAGCAATAGTTAAGAATATATTCAGAAAGAGGCCCAAGAAACTGGTGACTATGGTTAATTCTTTTTTTTCCCCCCAAGATCATTTTATTGGGCACTCTTGAAGCTCTTATAACAATCCATACATCAATTATATCAAGCATATCTGTATATATGTAGCCATTGTTATTTTCTAAATATTTACTTTCTGTTTGAACTCTTGGTATCAGCTCTTCTTTTTCCCCTCCCTCCCCCCCCACCCTTGTGCCCCTTGATAAACTATAAGTTATCATTATTTTCATGTCTTACACGAACCACCATCTCCCTTCCCCCATGGTTGCTGTTGTTTGTCCCCTTCGGAGGGGGTGCGGGTGGATATATGTCAATCATTACTCCCATATCTACTCCTGAGGGGTTTATCTGGCCTGGGCCCTGTGTGTCCTTGGATCTTATCTGACCAATGCACAGGATAAAGTGTCCAGCCCAAAGTGAAAGGCAGGACTGGGGTCATGATAGCGGGGGGTGGAAGCTTCAAGGAACCAGAGGAATAGTGTGTGTTTCATCGGTGCTGTAATGCACCCTGGTTGACTCATCCTTCCTTATGACCTTCTGTGAGGGGATGTCATATTGTCTACAGATGGGTTTTGGGTCTCTGCTTCAATTCTCAATAATATGTGTTTGTTTATGGTTTCTGCTAAATGGCCACTTGTTTAACATCAAGCCTTTAAGACAGATGCTATATCTTTTGATAGCCGGGCACCATCAGCTTTCTTCACCATATGCTTGTGCAACCATTTTGTCTTCAGTGATCATCTCGGGAGGGTGAGCATCACAGAATGCCAAGTTGTTAAATCAAAGTGTTCTTGTGTTGAGGCAGGGTTTAAACAGAGGCCCAAAGTCCGTATATTTTATGGTTGACTCTTAATAGGGTGTTGTGTCCCCCCACTCAAAAAGATGATTTGGAGTCACTCATCGCCTGTGGGTATCAGTTCATTTGCAAAGAGGTTTTCCTTGCGAAGCTGATGAAGCCATGTCAGGGGAGAGTGTGCCTCAGATCCAACTGCTTTGGAGATATAAAAATTGCAAATTAGGGGCAGAGACAAGCAAGCACAAACAGGGGGAAGAAAAACACCATTTGGTGATCTCCAGGGAGCACCAAAAAGAACCCTGGAGAAGCGAGGGCAAGGATTCCTGTCCCCACATCACTGCACACAGAGAGTGCCTTCCCCCGGGCTGGCAAACGGAATTCACACTTCCAGCCTCAGAATCGGTGTGTGTTAGGTTGGCTTCTCTAGGAGAAGCAAAGGAGTCACGTTTGCATGTGCTGTAGCTGGAAAGAAATTCCTATCCAAAAGTGGCTTACACAATTGTAGAAGTAGCTGCATGCAGACAGGCTTCTCCTGACTCATGGAAGCTGATGAGCAGGAAGTAAGATGAGGAAGCAGAGACAGGGGGCAGACTGGCAGATGCAGAGGGAATAGGCATCCAAAGTTGGCGTAATGACCCATCATCAGTCCACCGCTGGCTCCTGGTGTGCATGCCACAGACCAAATGCAAGGTCTAGCTCCAGCAGAAGGCAACAGACCAGAGAATTTCTCTCTCTCTCTCTCTCTCTCTCTCTCTCTCTCTCTCTCTCTCTCTCTCTCTCTCTCTCTCTCTCTCTCTCTCTCTCTCTCCCTCTCCCTCTCCCTCTCCCTCTCCCTCTCCCTCTCTCTCTCTCATACAAAAGGTCAGTAGTGTCACCAGATGGCACCAGATGGTTCCACACCCATCCTGACTCCAGAGTGTCTAGCTGAAGTGTGGGGAAACAGATTTTTGTGCTTTAAAAACACTCACTTGATGCATGTCTGTTGCAACTCAAAAGAAAGAAAAGAAAAACTTCACAGGAGTAGAAAGCCCAGTCTTTCTCCCTCGGCGATACGGGTGGCTTCAAGCTGCCGACCATGCTGATTGCAGCCCAGTGCTTAACTACTGCACCCGAACCCCCGCCCCCCACCCCAGCAGCACTTCTTTCCCAGCAGTACTAGATAAATAAGACTGCGTGTATCCAAAATCTCATGGCATCGAGTCGATTCGGACTCATAGTGACCCTGTAGGGCAGAGTAGAACTCTCCTCCTCGTTTCCAAGACATGAAATCTTCACATCTTTATGGAGCTGTCTCCTCCTTCCCCCCAGGAGCGACTGGTGGTTCGGAATGCTGACTTTAGGGTGCGCAGCTCAGTTCGTGGCCAGCGAGGCCACCAGGACCCCTTTAGCCCTGGTGTCAAGACCCCTGGAAAGGAGATTTAGAATCCTGTGACTAATGAATCTTGAGGAGCCTGTGGTAGATAAATGATCGAAAGGCCAACTGATCATTACTCCCTGCCTCTATCCACAGCCAGGAGCCCTGGCGATGGCCTTGACTCCTCACCAGAAGTTCAGCAATTCAAAACCACCAGATGAGCCCTTCTGCTTGCACAAACCCTCAAAAACCCAAAGGGGAAATTCTGCTGTGTCCTAAGGGTCACTCTCAGTCAGAACTGACTTGGTGGCTGGGAGGTACTTGGGGTATCCCTGCCGGTTACTACAGGACTTTGAAGCTCCTCCCACCAAGTGCTGATGTCTATCTTCCATCCCTGTGGCGTGGCCCGACTCCATCACTTTGGGCTGGGGCAGAAATGACACTGCGCCTTGCATCTCTAACACTCGGAACAATCCCGCCTCGGAGATCCAGGCCCCTGCCCCTCCTGGTGCCAAGGACAGGGCTTGGGGCCCGGGGTTCTTACAGTATTGACGATGACTTACAGGAACCACTGCCATGACACAGAAGCAGGAAATTCCTGGCCTGACTCCTTCCTCTTGCACCAGAGGCTTCTCATGATGCGGTAAAAACAGTTCCCCCAAGTAGCCCTGGCCAAGAGAACAGCAGACATCCTGGCTCCCAGACTCGAGCGCCCACTCAACAGCGGAACAGCAGTGCGGTGTGCCCTTGACATGCCGGCCCGATCGCCTCCCTGCTGTCTGCTGCTGGGGCTCTTCCTCGTACTGGCTGGTAAGTGGGGTCTGGCTGGTCCTCGGGAGGGTGTCAGGTGCTCTGGCATGCTGAGAAGAGCTGAGAGTTCAGGGGAGCCCCAGCCCTTCCTAGGGGGGCACAATAATCAGGTTCTGAACTCCCTGCCTGAGGTTCGGACCCACATGTCCCGCTCAGAGGCCACAGCTTTGTCTGTTCTGGCCCGCTCTGAGACAAGGCTGCTGGCAGGGCCCCTCCCACAGGGCTGTTGTGAGTACCGAATACAAACGCAGGACAGCTTAGCCGCTGGCACCACCATCAGCAGCACCATCCATCGCCGGGGGTTGCTTCCAACACGTGGAGACGCCGTGTGTGTCAGTGGCCCTGTAGGCCGGCAGATGGCCACTGGCTGAGGTTTCGCATCAGGCCTTCCTCCCAAGGTACCTCTGGATGGTCTCCAACCTCCAACCTGAGTGTCCTGACCGTTTGTACTATCTAGGGAATCCAGGCTCAGCCTAGAACCAACGATGTAATTTGCAGAATCCAGAACAAAACGACTATAGAGCTGAAAATGTGTACAGATCTCAAGAAAGCCAGGGCAGAGCAGTCCACCAAGCAGAGGGTCCTCTAAGCACAGAAACCATGTGACTGTGGGTCATGCACCGTGAGACAAAACTGGGCTCAAGTCTCTCTGCGGACTGGTTTAAGCAGCATCCCTCTGGGTCTCATCCCCCACCCCCTGCCCTTCTGTAAAATGGGGCCAATGTGAGTAGGTCCTGCCTTGGTGATTTCATTAGGGGGATTCAGCAAGCTAAGACATGTAACGTACATAGCCCAATGGAAGGATGCAACAAATGTTAGCTATGTTGTATTGTTGGAACTGAGATGGTTAGATTGTGTCAACTCTGGAACCACTCCTGGTACCAAATGGCTTAGGCTGGGTTCTCCAGAGAAGCAAGCAGTAGTGATGCTTGTGCATGTTGTATCCAGAAAGAGATTTATGCCCCAAAAGTGGCTTCCACCCTCTGACCATGAACCAGGCATGCGAACAGCCTTGCCGTCTTGCAAAATGCATGTTGATGGTTACAGATGCAGTTAACATTTAGCACCCTGTCATTTGATCTCCCTTATGCTCCATTTAAATGTGTTCTGGTTTTTAATACTTTCAGCTTTCTTTTCATTGGAGGGTTTTACTTGTTTGACTTTGTTATTGTTGTTAGTTTGGGATTTTTGCTTTTGGGGTTTGTGTTTTATTTTGCTTTTCATGTTCTTCTGTATGTGAAGTGCAGGAAAGGCAAATGTATGGGGACTGGATTAATGGCTCCATGGAAGTATGGCAGAGGAGGGTGGGTAGGAGATGGAGAGCTAACAATGGTGAGGACAAGAATAAAAAAATGTTTTAAAACGGATTGTGGTGGTAACTGTACATCTCTTCTTGATGTGATTGAACTGGTGAGTTGCATGATAGGTAAAACTGTTTGTTGTTGTTGTTGTTGTTGTTTGCTCCCCCCCAAACTGTTTTGTTTTTAAATCATTTTATTGGGGGCTCTTACAGCTCGTATCACAACCCAGACATACATCCATTATGTCAAGCACATTTGTACACATGCTCCCATCATCATTTCCAAAGCATTTTCTTTCTGCTTGAGCCCTTGATATCAGCTCCTCATTTCCCCCTCCCCCATCCTTCCTAATAGGTAACACTGTTTTGTTTTTTAATTTAATGGCTTACACAATTGGAGAAATAGGTAAATACAGTCTGATTCAAGTCAGGTTTCTCCTGACTCACACAAGCTGATGAACAGGAAGCAGGATGAAGAAGCAGAGGCAGCAGGGGGCACAGGCTGGTGGATGCAGAGATCCAAAGTTGGCAGAATGAATCCACCATCAGTAGTCCAATGACAGCTCCTTGGATCAGCAAGCAATGAAACAGGCCACCGAGGAACAAGACCAGGGTGACAAAGGAGAGACGGCAGGAGGCACAGGCTAGTGGATGCAGAAGCCCAAAATTGGCTGAATGAATCTACTGTCAGTGGTCTGCTGACAACTCCTGAGCTCAAAGAACCAGACACAAGATCTAGCTCTGGCAGAGGCAAAGGACCAAAGAGAATTTCATTCTGCTTGGTCTCTCTCTCTTGTACAAAAAGGCTTATGACACCAAGGAGTTGTCATCAGGCAGCAATGCAATTGATAGGTTGAGCTCCACCCAGGACTGTCTAGGTGACATAGTCCCTAACCTTCACAATAAGTCGGTCTCATTGTGTTTGATCAGGTCTGTTTTGCTTCTGAGCCATGGGGCTCCTTGTTTCAACTCAGCCTCTGAGCAGCTCCACCTCTGAGCTCCAGAACGATCGGATCTGCCGGCTAGCTCAGGGGGCTCCTTCTATTTTCTACTCATCTGGGCTTCTGCCTCAGTCTTACTGAGAGCTGAATTCTGTTCATCATATCTCAGGTTCCCAGGGTGGTCTCCTCTGGAAGAAGCCCTGGCGGGCCATAGGTAGAATCGTTCCACTGACTTGGGTACCACTCCATTTCCCCAAACCAGTTTCCTTTATTATAAAAGGTGATCATGTGTTAGTCCAGGTAGACTTGGGAAACAAATTCATTGACACCCATGTGTGTGTAAAAGAGAGCTTTATATCAAAGAGTAATTGTATATTAAGAAAACATCCCAGATCAAGTCCATAAGTTCAATATTAGCCCATATGTCTGATGCCAATCTATAAATTGCTCTTAAGACTCATGCAACACATGCAATGATGCCTAATGCAGGAACAACACAGGCCCATGGGTGGAAAGTCTTGTGGAAGCATCTCAGTGCTGGCTTGGATCTCTGTGAGGTTCCTCCAGCTCCAGGACTCTGGCTGCCATCAGTGTGGCTCCATGTGGCTTGTCAACAGGAATGTCCCACAAAAAAGTATATGTGTCCCGCCTCCCAGGAGGAAGAAGACAGGAGTTCCCAGAATCTTCAGGAGAAGGCCATGCCCACAGAGAGGCCTCATTGGCTATGATCTGATTGACAGGCTGGACTCCACCCCTTCACTCAAGTTGACAGGAGATTATGTAACCGGCACAGATCATAATATCTAGTCACTTATTCCACAAATAGGAGTGTCGAGGTGGTGCGAAAGGTTAACTTGCTTTGGTGCTAACTTAAAAAATAAAGGTTTCCATCCACTCAATGGTGCCTTAGAAGAAAGGTCTGGTTATCTACTTCCCAAAAGTCAGCCATTGAAAATCCTGTAGAATGCTGTTCTAGTCTGATACACGTGGAGTTACCATGAGTTGGCACCAACTTAACGGCAAATGCTTTTTGTTTGTTTGTTCTTTGGGGGGGCTTGATCATGTATTCCATATATACTTTGAGTGCCCACTGTTTGTTAGGCAGTAGGCTAGGAAATAATAAGCTATTCAGAATATTGTTGTGGTTGTTGTTGTGTGTCATCAAACCGGTTCCAACCCATAACAACCTATGCACAACAGAATGAAACACGGCTGCCTGACCCAGCGGCAGCCTCACAGTTGTTCCTATGCCTGCGCCCATTGTTGTAGCCACTGTGTCCATCTAGCTCCTGGAGGGTCTTCCTCCCTGTCGCTGCCCCTCTACCCAAAACCTAACATGATGTCCTTCTCCAGGGACCAACCTCTCCTGACATGCGCAAAGTATGTAAGAGGAGGTCTCGGCATCCTTGCCTCTAAGGAGCACTTTGACCATGGATTTGTCCTATTAGCAGTCCTTGGTACTTTCAATATTCTTCTCCCACACTTCAATCCAAATGCATCGATTCTTCTTCAGTCTTCTGTACGCAGCGGCCAACTTTCACATGCATGTGTGGTGATGGAGAATACCATGACGAAGGAGATGCTCCTTAGTCCTCAAAGTAACAGCCTCAGAATTTTAAATATTCAAAATGTTTGTGGAAAGTACTTGTTTTCTACTGAACTCCCCCCAAAAGAGCCTCTCAGTAGGGATCACAAAAGACAGAGGAGACAGATGGAAAGTAGAGGAAAAAGAGGTGGGGGCGGGGCCCCTCCCCTCCCACAGACAAGCTCCCAGGGCCAATTCCTAAAGTCCAGGTGGCAATTGGGAAGGAGAATCAAGAAAGCAGGGCACAGAGGAAAGGGCATTGGATGCAGGCCTAGTTCCAGGCTCCAGTTTCTTCCCTGATGTTTCACTTCCTCAGATGTTCATAAGTTAAATTTTCATAAGTTCTCACCCTCAATTGCATGCACATGCACATGTACACACACACATGCACCTACACACTGGGGCACACACGCTTCCTAATGTTTTTCACATCTCTAACAACTTGGCCGATTTTAAATGAATGTGCAATGTTGTGTTGCTGCTAGATGCTGTTGATGCCAACGTGGTCCCTGATTCATGGCAACCCTGTGAACCACAGAGGGAAACGCTGCCCAGCCCTGCAATTGCATCACGTCAGGGTGGGGACTGTGCCATGGGGACATTGTATTTTCATTGGCTGATTTGCAGAAGTAAATCACCAGACATACCCTGTCAATCTTCATCTGGAACAGTGGTTCTCAATCTTCCTAAATTATTTTCATTGCTACTTCATAACTATAATTTTGCTACTGTTATGAATCATAATGTAAACATCTGATATGCAGAATGTATTTTCATTGTTACAAAATGAACATGATTAAAACATAGTGATTAATCACAAAAACAGTATGTAATTATAATTCATGAAGTGTCATTTTATCTCCAATACTACTACTTTCAACACAGCAGCTTCTTTCTACACAGTAGCTGCTCTCTACACGGCAGCTGCTCTCTACATGTGTGACTGGTCCACATAAGCACATTGTGGCGCCAACCCCGTCACATACACCTGTGTTTGTGTGGGGTGTATGTGACGGGGTTGGCACAATGATGTCATCACGCCGGGTACTCGTATGTGGACATATCTGCATGTGGACGGACCTGCCAGGACATGGATAGAGGAGTGGTGTCTCAGTTCCTGTGACCATCAGAAGTATGTGTTTTCCGGTGGTCTTAAGTGACCCATGTAAAAGGGTGATTAGACCCCCAAAGGGGTTGCAACCCACAGGTTGAAAACCGCTGATGTAGAAGTTCCAGTGGAAGATGTGCAGCATCACAGCCGCGCACAAGTCTCCATGGATCCTATCTAGCTCTGTGCCAATACGACACTGTCGTGATTATTGGAGCTTTACGGTAAACACTGAAACCAAATGTATCCTCCTTCTTCAAATTGCTTTGGGTATTCTGACCTTGGCTAGTCTAGGCATTTTTAAATAAGATTGACAATTTGTACTGCAAAGCCTGCTGAGATGTAACTAGGAACTGTATTCCATCGATATATCAATTTGGGGATACTTGACATCAATATTGAATCATTCAGCATATGGCTGAAGTGTGTATCCTCTCCATTTATTTTAAGCTGCTCTTGTAAGTTTCTTTCGGTAATATCTTGAATGTTTTCCATTTCTATTTTTCTATTCTGTCAGTAATTCCTATTTTTGATTATATTAATGGGGATTTCATTTCAATTTCCAATTGTTTGCTGCTTGTCTGGAGGAAGACAAACAATTGCTGTGTAACAGAGCTTGTGGCTTTCCATTTTGCTCCGCTCATTTATTAGCATACAATTTAAATACAAGGATAAGTCAAAAAGGATGGGTCCAAAATAATAGAAACCTTTAGTAAACAAAATTACCAAAATGTGAACCTATTGTTTCCTGACATATCCTCCTTCTAGGTTTATAGACTTTTGTGAGCTTTTCATTGTTACTTGAGTAAAAGTTGGCAGAGTAAATCAGTTTTTCACTCAAACACATTTTGTTTCGTGATATTGATTGGAATCCTTTCAAAGTAATATCACTTACTTGTTCTGTTTTCCTAATTATTCCACTTCTCTTTTTCCCCTAACTTTGACCTCAAGTCAATACTGCCCTTTTCATCTCAAATGATTGATTATGCTCAGCTATGTGTGTCCCTCACTAGTGTTACTGTTCCACTGATAGATTTGTCTATATTTGACTGAAGATTGAGTTTATTTGCAGAGCTGAAGATCTGCAACCTCTCAGAGGTTCTATCAGTCTCTATTCAGCCAGGAAATCTATTCTGCTTTATGATTTTGAGTTTTATTCTACATTTTCTCTCCCATTCTGTCCAGGGTCAGTTAATGTAATCCCTTTAAGAGCAGTTGGTAGTGGTAGCTGGGCACCATCTAGTTCTTCTGGTCTCAGAGTCATGGAAAGGGATGCGTGTATTGTCCACTAGTCCAATGACTGATTCCGTGTGTGGCTTTCCTTCACTCTTCTCTCCTCTGGACAGAGTTGCACCTTAGCCAGTAGCTAACCACCAAAGTTGGAAGGAGAACATTATTTTTGTGAACTGTGTTGTGCCCACTGTGGGTCTGTGCACTTTGCAGGTGGTGTTTCCACTTCTCTGACTCTTCCCTGAAGATGATGCACACTTCCATTCACTCTGCATCAAAGCGGCAGTTTGCCGTCCTCAAGGGACTCAAAGTGCTCTCTGAAATGCTCTTTAAGTTTGAGGAACAACAACAAAGCTTAAAGGGGAACTGTTAGGGCTGTAGAGTAGATGGGGTCAGGTTTTCCAATGAAATTTTCATACGACAGCCCTTGAGATCCTCAAAAGCAAAATGAGCAGGTAGGTGCATTATTGCTGTTGTAATATCATGAGCTATATTGGTTGTATTTTGTTGTTCTTTTATTGGGGTGCAATTGACACAACTTAAAAGGTACCATTTTAAATATATAATTCAGTGGGTTTGGGTTTGTTTGTTTGTTTTAGTGTACCCTGGTGGTGCTATTGGGAAAATTTTGGTTTGCTAATCTCAAAGTCACTCGTCCAAACCCACCAGTCATTTCATAGGATAAAAATGAGGCTCTGCTCCCACAAAAATTGACAGCCTCAGGTGTTAGTATAGTTATAGTGTTGACCAGACAAAATCTATCTCTAATGCCAAAATGAGTTCATCATCCGAGAAGAATGCCTGTCACCATTAAATGGAAGAACCATGCTTTTCTCCTCTGCCTCCCGAGAAAGCACTATTCACCTAGTTTCAATATTTCATCTAAAAAGGCAAAAATCAAATCCATTGCCATCTACTTGATTCTGACTTATCGCTACCCAATAGACAGTTTCTGAGGCCATGAATCTTTACAGGAGCAGACAGCCTCATCATTCTCCTTTGCCAACTGGTGCCTTTGAACCACCGGCCTTGCAGTTAGCAGCCAAATATGTAACACACAATGTTACCAGGGAGTTCTCATAAAGCATGTGACCTGTTGTGTCTGGCTTCTTTTATTTTACATAAGTTTTTCCACGGTTTGCCGCAAGTGGTGGTATGTAAAGCACTTTGGTCCTACTTGTGGCAGAGCATAATTCCATTGCATGGGCATACTGCATTTGCTAACACTTTGCAGGTGGTGTTTCCTCTTCTCTGACTCTTCCCTGAAGAGGATGCACACTTCCATTCACTCTGCATCAAAGCAGCAGTTTGCCGTCCTCCAGGGACTCAAAGTGTGCTCTGGAATGCATAGACATTTGAGTCGCTTCCCCTTTGGGCTATTAGAAACAATGCTGCTATAGATACAGAAAAGTTTCTGTGTGGTCATGTATTTCCATTTCTGTTAGGTATATGAGGTATACGAGGGGGTACACGCACACCCCCTAAAAAAAAGCTCTGCATTTTCCCCACTCGGTGGGCATCTAGCAACCCACTCTGAGTCAGGGCATCCAGTGGCGTTGCCTGGCAAAATTCTTTCTGGTCGCGGTGAATTTTTTTGTCAAAGCAATTTCACTCAAACCTCATTTTTTGTGATGGTCAATTTAAGCAAACAGCATGCGGCTGTAAAATTTTGTTTTCTGCTCAGGAAAAATGCCACAGAAACTGTTGTGATGTTGGAGGACCTGATGCAAAGGGCTTAAGTGGAGAGCAAATGCTTTGAAAATGATGAGGGCAAAGAATGTACAGATGTGCTTTACACAATTGATGTATGTATATGTGTGGATTGTGATAAGAGTTGTATGAGCCCCTAATAAAATGTTTTTATGCCAGAGAAACTGTTGTGATGTTGAACACAGCTTACAAGGACAGCGCTATGGGAAAAACTCGTGTGTATGAGTGGTTTTCTCACTTCAAAAAAGGTGAAATGTCGATTGATGACAAACCTCAACTTCATAAAATAAAAGTCAACTTCCGAACAGACAAAAATGTTGTCTTGTAGTGCATTTAGAGTTCATTTCACCAGGTCACACTGTTAATCAAGCTTTCTCTTGAGATGTTCTGAAAAGATTGTGTAACAGTGTGTGACCAAAAAAGGTCTGATTTGTGGCAGATGGGGGACTGGTTTTGCCACCACGACAATGTACGTGCTCACACAGCCATCTCAGTGCACCAGATTTTGGCAAAGAATAACATGTCTCTCTTGCCCCATCCACCTTACTCACCTGACCTCTCTCCGTGCGACTTCTTTTTGTTTCCACAAATGAAGAGGGACATGAAAGGTCAGTGATTTGACAACATAGAAGAGGTGAAGAAAAAATGAGGGAGGTGCTGTCAGCCATCCAAACAGATGTTTTGAAAAATGTTTCCAAGAATGGAATCACAGATTTGACAAATGTATTGTCATGGAAAGTACTTTGTAGGTGATAAGATATTTTTGTAAAAACAATTAAATGCAAAAAATTTTTTTAAAAACAACAATTAAATAAATAGCTTTGAAAAAATCTGGGCTTTTTTGGGGGGTACCCCCTCATATACCTAGAATTGGACTTGCTGAGCCGAATGGTAATTCTGTCTTAATCTTTGGTGGAACTGCCAAATTATTTTCAAGAGTGACTACAACATACTAGCTTCTCACCAGCAATGAGCAAGCATTGTTCTGCATCCTTTCCGGCACTTTTTAATTTCTGGGTTTTGCTTCTGTTTTTTATTGAAGCAATGAATGGCTGTGAAGTGGCATCTCACTGTGGTTTGGGTTTGCATTTACTCAATGACTAATGATGTCAAACATTGTCTCATGTGCCTGTTGGCCATTTGTATATCTGCTTTGGAGAAATGTCTATTCAAACATTTTTCCTAATTTTTAAATTGGGCTCTTTGTCTTTTTGTTGTTGAATTATAAAACTCCTTTATATATTCTCGATACTAAACCCTTACCAGATAAATGATTTCCAAATATTGTCAACCACTCAATAAGTTACCTTTTCACACTATTGATGATGTCCTTTGATGCATGGGCAGTTCTAGTTTTGATGGGTAAATCTCTTTTTATCTTTTCTTAAAATTTTTGTTTTATTTTATTGTGGGTTCTTACAGCCCTTCTCACAATCCACACACGTGTCCATTTTGTCAGATACATCTCTACATATGCTGTCATCATCTTTTTGAAACATTTTCTTTCTACTTGAGCCCCTAGCATCAGCTCCTCATTTTCCCCTCTCCCTACCCCATGCCCCCTTGATAATTTATAAATTCTTCAGGGGGGGGGGTTATGTCTTACACTGACTGCTCTCTCATTTCACCCACTTTTCTGCTGTGCACATGCTTTGGGGTCATAATTAAGAAACCAGAAATATCCATTATCATAAATACTCTATCTTCTTCAAATAGCTTTATCATCTTAACTCTTACATTTGGGTCTTTGAGCCATCAGGAAGTGTTTGTTTGTTTGTTTGTTTAATATGGTGTCCGGTAGGGATCTAAATTTATTCTTCAGCACTTGTATATATAGTCGCCCCAGCACAGTTTGTTAAAAATACTTCTGTTCTTTCTCCATTGAATTATTTTGCCCCCTTCTTGAAAATCGATTGACCATACAGTGCATATTTATTTCTTGACTCTCTATTCATTAACCTATATGTGTCCCCTGCCAGACTCATGTTGTCTTGATTACTGTAACTTTGTAGTAAGTTTTGAAATTGAAAAGTGTGAGTCCTCTAAGTTTGTCCTTTTTAAAATTGCTTTGGCTACTCTAGGTCCCTTGCATTTCTTTATGAAAACTAGAATGAGGTTTTATAGTTCAGTAAGAAAAGAATATTGGGGTTTTGATAAGGATGTCCTTGAATATGTAGATTCATTGGGGGTGTAGTGATTTTTAACAATATTAAGTTTCGGTTATGAACTCATTATACCCCACCCCAACCCCCCAAAATGTGTTACATTCCTGGCCCTCGCACCGATGGATGTGATCCTGATTGTTATGTTAATGGAGCCATACCAGTACAGGTTGGCTTCTAAGCCTAATCCCTTCTGAGTTTAAAAAGGAGCAGAATAAACATGTAGATGGGAAGATTATCTACAAACCAAAGAATACCAAGAAACCAAGAAGCTCCCATGGGGTTACGAACAAGGGAACAATGAGCGTGGCTGAGACCTTCATTGGACTTTTTGATTTGAGAACTAATTGTGAAAAAATAAATATCTGTTCTTTAAACCACCCACTTGTGACACGTGTTTTATAGCAGCATGGACTAAAACAGTCTCTGGAATTGGGTTGTCTTAATTAGTGTTCTCAATTTGATCTCTCAGTCCTATGGCTACATAGTGAGAGGTAAACTGAGGCACAAGGGCAAACAAAGAGAGAAAACATTAAGAGGCTGTAACAGCTCTTTGTTAGAAAAGCTCCCAGACAAGTGGCCAAGGGAAGTCGCGCCCAGTGAGGGGAGTGGTGGGATTTTAAAGGAGGGGCCAAGGAGGGTCCCTTTGGGAAGGGAGTGGGGCTGCAGCTGCTGGGGATTTTCCACTGCTCTCATGGTTTTCCTTAGTCTAACTGTCCAGCCGTTGCGGATGGGAAGGACAGACGGTGTTTCTAGGAGCCAGTTCTGAGACTTGTCCGTCAGCTTCATTTCCTGGTCCGTGCAGGGAAAGGGGCTGAGGCCCTGACAGCCTGTCCCTGGTCCGACGCATAGAACTCACAGACAAAATTCACGGTTCAAGAGTTTATTAAAGTTGGCACCCTGGTGGCATAGTGGTTCCAAGTTTGGCTGCGATCTGCAAGGTCGGCAGTTTGGTATCACCAGCTGCTCCTTGGGCCAAAAGACGGGGCTTTCCACTCCTGTCCAAAGTGACAGTCTCAGAAATTCACAAGGGCAGCTCCACCCTGTCCTATGGCATCACTATGAGTCAGAATCTGCTAAGCCAGGGTAGTTGCTTAGCAGAACATGTTACAAAGTGATCTCACATTTGCTAATCAATGCCCAAAGGGGAATGCCACCGTGCTGTAAGTCTGAGCTCAAACTTGGTGAGTCTGCTCCCTTGCTGAGAGCCCTGGGCCACTGTACTCCAGCAAGCCCCCTCCCAGGGGCAACCGGCTCCACTGCCAGGTCAGCAACCAGCTTCCTCAATTCAGGGCCCAAAGGCACTGCACTCCGCAAGTCAGCATCCTGCACAACAGCACCCACCGTTAAGTCTTCCCAGTCCGCCACTCCGCTTCATGTCTGCCTCCTGATTCTGCTGCCGGAGCTTTTCCGATGTTATAGCTGTCTTCTGGATCCAGGAGGTTCACTGCACAGGAATCTCTAGTCCAGAGGATCCGCTCCACTCGGGCTTTTAGTAATGAGAGCCTTCCTACCACTTCTCAAAGGGTTCATGTAATACACAGCAGAGGGCGTTCCTGGAATCCTGCTCACAGTCACGCATAGGTGAATCCGATCAGCATCTTCCCGCACCTTCTTACCAGACCCAGATACGAAAAGATGGCTTGGTGCGAGTTAGAGACTAGAAGAGACTAGTTAGAGGCTAGAAGAACCACATTAAAGAAAGCATAGCCCCCGCGGCATGTCTTCCCATTTCCCTAAATGTTCTTCAGTTTCTTCCAGCAATGTTGCGGAGTTTCAATCCCCCCGTCTTTAGCAGAATTCACTCATAAATATTTTGTTTCCTGTATGCCTCCTGTCCTTGTTTCTGTCCCCAGTTTCTGGATTACTGCCATCGTTTGCATTTGATGAGTATTTTCTAGTGTACCATTAACATGCCTTTGTTGAATAAAAGATTACATATTTGCTGATGTGGATATCATTTGCAGCACTCTTCATTGTTCTGTGTGTAAACGTGGGTTTCCAGCTGGTGCCACTTCCCGTCCGCAGGACGGCCTGACTGTTTATGGTCGCGTGAGAGTAAGTCTGGGTGTCTTAGGACGTATTTCTTTTGCTTCCACCCTGGAAGAATCGTTCCACTAGCGATCAGAAGAATTCTACTTTAGTTTATTCTTCCTCCCCAACCAGCCGCCTCATCTGCTCTTTCCCTCTCCAACTCCCCGCGAGCGTCCGAAGCAGCTGTTCTTTGCTTAGGTGATGAGTCTTGCTTTAACTTCGCCTACCTCTCTTTCAGGAACCTCCGAGCAGGAGGGGCAGGTGCTACAGCCTGAGGGCCCCATGCTTGTGGCAGAAGGCGACACGCTCCTACTGAGGTGCACAGTGGTTGGCGCCTCGATTGAAGACATGGTGAAATGGATCAGGGTGAAAATTCAAGACAAGCAGGAAATTTATAACTTCAAACATGGCGTCTTCCCTGGGGTGCTGCCCATGAGGCAGCGGGCATCAGAGCCACTTAAGTGGGATTATTCTATCTATATTCACAATGTCACCAAGGAGCATGCTGGGAACTACCACTGTGTAAGGTTTGATGGCTTGCAGGAGCCCTCGAAGATGATGCTCGAAATGGGAACCTCGGTGCTTGTGATGGGTGAGTATCAGTCTCTGAAGTCACAACAGTCTGCTGTGATTTTTATCTCCCTGGACAGCCATCTAGAGCCACAATATGGCAACGTAGCACAAAGCCTCGACAGCATCTAACAGTATTTCTATCCATTTATGGGTTGGCTGGGGCATTTCTGTTCCACACGTCTCATTATAGGGCCCAGGCTAGAGAGGAAGCCGCGGCCTTGGGTATCTTTTTTCTCATCGTGTTGGAAAAGCACAAGTGGGCAAGCCCACCTGCACAAGCACATTTCAGTCCTCGGTACACAGGATTTGCCATAGACTGATAACCTAACAGTTGGTGGTTTAACTCCCTTCCTCCCCACCCCACCCCCAGCAGTCCTGTGGGAGTAAAGGCCTGTAAATCGGCTTTGGTAAGATTACAGGCATGAAAACCCTATGAAGCCATTCTATCCTCCAACACATGGAGTTCGCCAGGAGTAGAGATCAACTTGGTGGCAACGAACAACTCATTGCTTGTCCGCTAGCATCCCCCTGGTGAAAGTGAGTCGCATGGCTATCAACGTCAGGGGGCAGGGAAGTGCACTCTGCCCACAGTGAGCCCTGTGGGTGTGCCCTATGACCAGAAGGAAGTCCAGATATGCCACACTACCAAGACTTATAATCCAATCAACTGCACTCCTCAAGTTTTTAGTGTCTAGAATTCCATCAATAGTGGTCTAGAGAATGAAATATGGAGTCTGTCATTCAATACTAAACATAGCAACAAAGATCAGTTGGTTATCGATCCAATTCCAATTCATGACGACCCCATGTTCTTCAGGACAGAGCTACTCCATGGGGGTTTCGATGGTTGTACCAATGAGCCCCTACATTAACCACTTCCTCTCTGCGCACTTTAAGAGCTAAATTTGGAACACAGGAAGCATCCATCAAAGATTCGGAGCTCATCCGGGAGACTGAATATAAGCATGATGCTTGTGAAATTGCCTTGTCGGCGTTAAAGTGGAGAGTGGCTGGGTCTACGTGCAGAGCTTATCTCAGCCTGGAGAAAGCTTGTGCGGAGCCTTCCTGCACTCCTTCCCAGCGGTGAAAACGGCCTCTTCAGGGATCCTATGAGCTTCGGCTCGCAAGGGACTTTCCTAACAGTTGTGATGTTCTGACGTCCTTGATTCCTTTGACTAAACAGTTCCCCTCATCCCATCGCTGTGGTGAGGGCCGTCGAGTTGGTGCCAGCTCCCAGCCACCATGTGTACAACGGGAGCAAACGCTGCCTGGTCTTCCTCCAGCCCCACAATGGTGGCCATGCCGGAGCCCATTGTTGCAGCCACTGTGTCAACATGGCTCTTCAAAGACCTTCTGTTTCACTGCCCTTGCGCTTTACCGAGCGTGGACGGCCCCTCCTGTGAGACGAAGTCTCACCATCCTCGCTTCTATGGAACACTCTGGCTGTCCTTCCCAGACAGATCTGCTTGGCGGTCCACAACACTTTCAAGGTGCATAATTCAAATGCGTCACTTCTTCGGCAGCCTGCCTTACACAGAGGACAGCTTTCACAGGCACACGAGACCATGGGGAATAGTGCGGCTTCAGTCAAGTGCATCTCAGTCCTCAAAGTGACACCCTTGCTCTGGACACCTTAAAGAGATCGCGTGCAGCAATGCAGTGTGTGGTTGCCTCGCCTGACTGCTGCTGTCAGGAGTGTTGATTGTGGAGCTAAGCAAGATAAAAATCTCTGACTTCAACCTTTTCTCTGTTTATCGTGACGTTACCTATTGGTCCAGTTGAGAGGATTTGGGATTTCTTTGTATCGACTTGTAATTCATAAAAGGCTGCAAATCTTGATCTTCATAGGCAGCTACTTCAAATCCTCCTCAGTTTCAGCAAGCAAAGGTGTCATCTGTATGTCACAGATTGTTAATGAGCCTCCCTTTGATCCTGATGCTTGGTTCTTTTTCTTTTCAAAAATTTTAATTTTTTGTCCTTTTTGTTTGTGTTCTTCTGTTGTGCTCTTTCATACAATTGCCGTTTCTTGGATTATTTGTTCAGCTTACAGCTTCAACAAGTATGGAAAGAAGATATAGCCCTGATTCACACCTTTCCTGATGTTTAACCAGACAGTGCTCCCCTGTTGCGTTCACACAGCTGCCTCTTGTCCATGAACAGGTTCCTCATGTGCATTTAAGTGTTCTGGAATTTCCATTCTTCCCAAGGTCATCGATAGTTGACTATGATCCACATGGTTGAATGCCTTTGTGTAGTCAATAAGACACAAGTCAACATCTTTCTGGAATTCCCTGTGTTGCGCCAAGGTCCGTCTGATGTCAGCAATGATACCCCTTGTTCCAAGACTTCTTTGGAACCCAGCTTGAATGTCTGGCAGCTCCTCATCAATGAACTGTCACAATGTGATCCCTGTGTATCCCATCTGGAGAAGTCCAGATGTATGTTACATGATATTCAGCAAAATTTTACTTTCCTGTGACATTAAGCATATTACTTTATAGATTTCACAGTCTGTGGGGTCACCTTTCTCCAGAATGGGTACAAATATGGATCTCTTCCAATCGATTGGCAAAAGTAGCTGTCTTCCAGGTATTTTTGGCATGGACTCGTCAGTGCTTACAGAGCTTCATATTTAGTTGAAACATTTCAACTGATGTTCCATTGATTCCTGGAGCCTTGCTTTGGGCCAATGTCTTCGTGCAGCTTGTACCTCTTCCTTCAGGACCATTGGTTCTTGATCGGATGCTACCTCTTGAGATGGCTGACCATCGACTAGTTCTTTTTGGTACCGCGACTCTGTGTTCCTTCCATCTTCTTTCGATGCTGCCTGCATTGTTCAATACTTTGCCCTTAGAATCTTATATTATTGAAAACTCGAGACTGGACAATTTTCTTCCCTTTGGTTCAGCTTGACATATCCTTGGTTTTCCAACTCCGGGTCTTTGCGCATTTTATTCTAATACTTTGTCTTCTCAAGCTGCCCTTCAGGATTTTCTGTTCAGCATTTTGACATCATCACTTCTTCCTTTGTTTTACTTAAGGAGCGAGAGCAAGTTTCAGAGTCCCTTCTAACACCGCTTTGTTATTTTCTTTCTGTTCTGTCTTTTTTGGGGGGCCGGGGGGTTCTTACCACAATCCATCCATGTATCTATTTTGTCAAACGCATCTTTAAATATGCTGTCATCATCTTTTTCAAAAGATTTTCTTTCTACTTGAGCTGGTGGCATCAGTTCCTCATTTTCTCCCTCCCTCCTCATGCCCCCTGGATAATTTATAAATTATTCTCTTTTTTTCCATGTTTTACGCTGACTGCTGTGTTCTGTCTTTTTAATGATCGTTAGCTTTCTTCAGGAATAAGGTTCTTGATGTCCTCCCATGACTATCCGGGTCTTCTGTCCCTAATGTTCAAACATCAACTCTGTTTTTGAGATGTTCTCAACATTCAGCTGGAATCTACTCACGGTTGCTTTTGGGCTCTTGTGAGCTTGTTTCAATTTTCTCCAACTTCAACCTGAACTTGCATGTGAGCAATTAATGGCCTGTTCCACCATCAGCCCCGGCCTCAGGTTGGCTGCTTATACTGAGCATCATTTCTTCTCTAAGATGTAGTCCATTGAATGTCTGTGTATAGTCACCGTTCCTATTTTTGAAAAGAGGTGTTAACCTGCGGTGGTATGAATGGTTACCAAAAGTTCCCAAACTTGTTCAGCTTACTGCCTCCTTTTCAGAAACACAATTTATTCAAAACTCCCGGCAATAAAAGATGTTTGACCATGAATGTGTACAGTCCATAACCCGGGGTGAAGTGGAGGTGTCTGCTTTTGTAGCACCCCTGGATCACCCTAGCACCCAAAGGGCTCAGCATTGCCTGCCTTGGGAAATACTGGGTTAAGTGCTGGGGGGTGATTTCAACTTGCCCAGAGACGCCACAGAGAGCAAGCCTGTCAATCTGCTTCCAAAAGGCCACAGTCGGGACAATCTGCACACACAGAGTCACCACGTGTCAAAATCGACTTGATAGCAACAAACAACAGCAATATCATTGGCCCGTAATAGCTACTGGAAAATTCCTTATGAAGTCCTGATGACTCAGTTCATGACGAAATGCAGGAAGGAGTAGCTGAGTGGAGAAATCAGGGAGCAGGAAGGATGCTCTGAGGGAGTCAGTGAGTGGATGATGGAGGAAGGGAGGAAATAAATCAAGCATCCTCTCTATGGTTTCAGGAGCTGGGGACCCGGAGCCCGACATGTGGATCACACAGCCTCAGGAGTCAGTGTCTGCGACCACGGGAAGCAGTGTCCTGCTCAACTGCACAGTATTTGGCAATGGTCCCCCAGGACCCATCAGATGGTTCCGGGGGACTGGCGTGAGCCGAGAGGCCACTTACAACTTTGAAGGCCTCTCTCACCCCAACGTGACAGCTGTCCGGGCCTCGGGCAATGACTTCAGCATTCTCCTGAAGGGGGTTTCCACTGACGATGCAGGCACCTACTACTGTGTAAAGTTTCAGAGGACAAACAACAGGCAGTACATGTCTGGCCAGGGCACCAGGCTAAAGGTGAAAGGTGAGACCGGAAATTCAGGGGCCTGGGCCATGAGATGGGGGTGGGGGGTTGGGGAGAGGTTCACAAGGAACTTTTCACCAAGCCCCTCACAGGCTAATTCTTCTCAATCTCAAAGCCTTGGCCTAAGCTGTTCCCTCTGCCTGGAATGACTTCCCTTCTCCCTGGACAGTGCCTACTCATCCTTCAAGGTGCAGGGTAAATGGTCCCTCTCTATGAAACCTCCCGGCAGTGTTAGCCTCGCCCAGCTCTGGGCTTCCATTGCACTTCGTATAAGCCATGAAGGAATCAACAGACAAACATCTACTGAGTGCCTGTTGACTGGCCAGCCCTGCGCTAGCTCATTGATGGACGAGGGAAGAAGTGAAGCTTTGTCCCGAACCTGGAGATGTTTAATTAGAAAGTCTTCATAGTCCTTTAAAGAATGGCAAGGTGGTCTTTCTAGCCCTCACCCTGCTAGCAATGGGAAGACTCAACTGGGTGCCCCCAAATTCTAGAACAGAGGCTTGGGAAGTAGCAGGAGGGCAAGAAAGGGGGGCCGTGTGAGAACGTGTTTCTCCCTTTGCAGCAAAATCCATGTCTCCCCAAGAGACAGACATCTCCAAGGATTCTCCCGTCAAGGGATCTTCAACAGGTGAGTGCACCTACTTCCAGTGAAGTTTACCAGCCCCTCACAGACAAGGTGGCCCATAGTCTTGACCTTGGGAAGGGAGCAGTCCCAGTCTTCAAGCGACCATATGCCACCAAAACAGTTCCCTGGTGTCAGAGTAAGCCAACTTCTCACATCCACGGGGGTACTTAGGAGCAACCGGGTGGTTATACTATATAAATATCATAGTAAAGTCATGGGAGACAGGAGAGAATGTGAAATAAAGGAGTCAGACACGTTTTATGGTAGTATGCTCACCTCCAGGATGGCCATGAGCTCGGCAGCCAGGTTTGTGCAGGGAGTGGGCGGCTGTGGAGGGAGGAGAGAGCATCTCTTCCTTATTTCTGACCAAGGCCTATATATACATAGGGGCATGATTACAGGTGACCACATACGTCACAGGAAGGAGGTGTACAATCGGCATACGTGTCACAGGAAGGGGATGGACAAGATGGGCAGACCCTGGACTCAATGTGACTGCCTAACTTCGGTCGCCCTTGAGTAGGCTTGACCTCCCTGGGCTCTCCTTCAGGGAAACAATCTACTATCCTTATCAGAAAAGAGTGGGCCCTACTGAGGGTGGGCCAGAGTATACAGTCTCATTGCTCTAGATGGCTGATAACCCTCAGGGAGAATAATTTCTGACCTGCTTTTGTTGACCTCCAAGTGTACAGTTGTTTACCATGGGTAGCAAGCAGCATTTTAGGTTTGGCATATATTTGGGGGAAAATGCCTTGGGAGAAATCTTTCTGTATCCCATACCCCAGCACCATGTCAATAAACTACAGAACCAGGACCCAGAGAAGCATCTTAAAATTCAAAGAGGAAAGAATCTTCTAACAGCCAGCATCATGCAACTGTGCGATGGCATGAGAGGTAGTGAGCTCCCTGTCATTGAGACTATAGAGATGTGTGATGTCTGGAATAACAGGACTGGACTACATGGCTTGGCAAGGAGGCCTTTCTAGGTACATGATGGATGGTTAGTTGGTTGGGTGGTTGGGTGGTTGGTTGGCTGGCTGGCTGGCTGGCTGGCTGGTTGGTTGGTTGGTTGGTTGGCTAGTTGGTTGGTTGGGTGGGTAGGTGGTGGTTGGCTGGTTGGTTACTTAACTCCTTGAGCCTCTGACGCTGCATTCCATGAACTTGGAAGCAGTGCAATCAGAGAGACATCCTCACAGCTTTGTGTGTGGGCTCAATGAGATCGCTCGTGCCAAGTGCCCACGGTGATAGAGGGAGTCAGGAGAGCTTCTCTGACGCTCAACCCTGCTTGCATCGCACTGGGGAGCCAGACCCCCTGGGTCCCATCACTTCTTGGATACTGACGGCCCTGTGTAAGTCACTCTGGGAAAGTTAGGTCTTTACTCCATGTAGGGTTGGCATGAGGATTAGATGGTGTAAGTGAGAAGTGGTTAGCTCCCAGTCAGCGTTGGTTTCATTTTGATCAGCAGTCAGCCGTGCTATCAAGATGATGGCAAGTACAGCTGGGACACTAGCTACGTCTTGACTGACCCAGGGCAAGGAGAGGGGAGGTCTTTGTTCTCCTTTTCCAACCTAGAAGGATGTGATCCTAGAAGTTATGCAGCATCAGGACCAGATTCCACCCGTGGGACATCCCCAAGGAACACCAAGCTAGAGGCGGTGGGTCCCACCTGAGTCTTCGCCTCTATTCCCCAGGCATGCTGTCTACGGTCTTACTTGTGGTCCTGGGACTGAAGGCAATGACCTTGGCTGCCCTCCTGCTGGCCCTGGCAGCCCGCCGGAGGAGCCCTTGATGAGCAGACATCAAGATCCCAGCTTCCACGGACCTGTGCCCGTCACAGCAAGCAGCGAGGGTTAGGGGTGAGGGGTCCGTCCTGGAAGGGGTCTTCGGAGATGGACAGGAGCCAGGCTTTCCAACCACAGGCCTCCACTTCCAGTCGTCAGATACCCACCAGGCCCCATGACAAACTCCCAAAGCCCTGTGCCTGCCTTCAGTTCTCCTGGTGAAATTCCTTCCTGGCGTGTCTTCCTCTCTGCTCTCTGACTGCACACGCCATCCTTGTCCTTCAAGGCTCAGCCCAGGTCGCTCCTCTGCCCAGGCTCCTGCTGCTGCCTTTCAGGATCACCCTCGCCTTTCTCCATCTCCTCAGGTCATCCCTGTCCTTCCAGACCTACCGAGAGCGGGGCCTCTTTCCCCGAGCATCCCTGGGCAAGAACAGCAGACCACCTGTTACCTTCATTGTCATCCTCCCCGCCCCTTCTCTGTGTTTTCCTCCCACATGTGTCCTGCCGGGTGGCCCTAATAGTCAGAAAGCGGGTTTGGCAGCTATAACAAAGACCTGGCATAATGGTGGCTTGTGGCCACTGGGGAGTCCCTGTAGGTGGTGAACTTTCTTAGCTGCTAACTCAGCTACTACTCATTAAACTTGGCAGTTTGAGTCAATATTACCCTCACATGATATTTGGCCCAGGTGACATAGCAGTCAGCAGTTTGAAACCACCAGCTGCTCCTTGGGGGAAAGAAGAGGCTCTCTACTCCCATAAAAGAGTGTGCAGTCTCGGAAACCCACAGGGGCAGTTCTAAACAGTCCTACAGGGCCTCTCTGAGTCAGAATTGACTCCATGGCAGTGAGTTGGTTTGGGTGGGAGTGTTTTTGGTTGGTACTACCGCCCTCTAGTGGGAGGAGGCAGCCTCAGCACAGCCTCACATGCACACATCAGACTTGCTGGTCCACAATGTCAGCGCAGTCCCTGGTTGTGTCAGCCTGGGTAGACTAGAGAAACAAACCCATGGACACACATATGCGTATAAGAAAGAATTTTATATACAAGAGGAATCGAACATTAAGAAAACATCCCAACCCAGTCCAGTCCAAGGCCATAAGTCTGATATTAGCCCATGTGTCGGATACCAATCTATAAAGTCCTCTTCAGACTCACGAAACACATGCAGTGACGCCAAATGCAGGACGATCACAAGCCAGTGGGTAGAAAGTCTTTGGGTCCACTGGTGTTGTAAGCATCTCAGCGCCAGCAGGTGTCTCTCTGTGGCTTCTCTGGCTTCTGAGGTCTGGTTTCACCCATGTGGCTTGTCTTCTGCAATGTCTCCCAGGAAGTGGCAGAGAGAGAGAGAAGTATCTTCCGCCTCCAAGGAGGAAGTACCAGATTTCCCAGAATTCTCAGAAGGAAGGCCACGCTCACAGAAGTCTCATTGGCTATCTCCAGATTGACAGCCTAGACTCCACCCCTACTCTCTTAATCCTCAAATTGGGTGACTACCACACAGGTGTAGCATGCTTGGCTGCTAACAGAAAGGGGGGAGGTTCGTGTCCACCCAGAGGCGCCTCGGAAGAAAAGCCTGGTGATCTACTTCTGAAAAGTCAACCACTGAAAACCCGTAGGACACAGTCCTCCCCAGGCAAGCGCGGAGGGCCATGAGGGAGACTCCAGACATCTGCACATGATGGAGGTAGCAAAGAGTCCGCAGTGACAAGCTGGAGAAGTCCTGGCCCCGGAGTCAGATTCCTGTCTTCTAACCCTGAACCCCCCACTCCCCTGCGTGTGAGCCGTTACCTAACTCATTTCACCTCCCAGGACATCCAGGATAGTAAGGAGCGCTTCTCGGCATCACCTCAGAATCGATTCCACCTGCCATTATCCTGAGGATCTACTCTGCTGTGTGCACTGTGTCCATGCAGAGGTGCGACTTCCCTTCTCTCTCTCCATGCAGGCCTCTAGAGGTGGGGATCCATACAAACATCGTTGGTTATAACCAATAGAAAGCCAACTTGGGGAGGGGTTGAGAAACAGGCTAAAGGAAATATTCATTTGGTCTGAGGATCCAAAAAAATTATTGAATTATCAGACATCAGAAAGGACTGCTGGTGCAGGCTCCCAAAAGATACAGGTCCTAGAGCCTGGGACCTGGGAATGTTAGCCTCATATGTCACAAAAGGACATTGCAGGTATGATGAAGTCAAGGCTTTTGAGACAGGGAACTATCCTAGAGGACCCGGGTGTCCTCAGCATGTAGTGACACCTGTCTTTATGAGAGAGACCCAGAGGGAGAGTGACCACATGGCTATGTGACCTCAGAGATTGGAGCGCTGTGGCTAGAAGCCAAGGAATGTTGGCAGCCTTCCATTTACCCTCCACTGGACACCGAAAGAGGCAAGGGACAGAATCTCTGCTAGAGGCTTTTCAGGAAGCCAGACTCTGCTGGCAGATCAGCTGGGGAAGCTGATTTCAGAATCCCAGCCTGCCAAACTGTGATAGAATAAATGTCTGGTTTAAAATGCCGTGTTTGTCATGGAAGAAGCACGCCAGCCTGTGTGATCACGAGGTGCCGAAGGGATCAGGTATCAGGCATCAAAGAACAAAAAATCATATCATTGTGTGCTCACCTCCCCGACATGATCATTGAAGACAAATGTGTGCATAAGCAAATGTGAAGAAAGCTGATGGTGCACAGCTATCAAAAGATATAGCATCTGGGGTCTTAAAGACTTGAAGGTAAACAAGCAGCCATCTAGCTAAGAAGCAACAAAGCCCACATGGAAGAAGCACACCAGCCTGTGTGATTGCGAGGTGTTGAAGAGAGCAGATATCAGGCATCAACGAACAAAAACTCAAATCATTGTGAATGAGGGGGAGTGCAGAGTGGGGACCCAAGACCCATCTGTAGGCAATGGGACATCCCCTTACAGTAGGGTCTCAGGGCGGAGACAAGCCAGTCAGGGTGCAGGGTAGCAATGATGAAACATATAATTTTCTTCTAGTTCCTAAATGCTTTTCCCCACTGCCCCCAACTATCATGATCCCAATTCTACCTTGCAAGTCTGGCTAAACCAGAGGATGTACACTGGTACAGATAGGAACTGGAACACAGGGAATCCAGGACAGATGAACCCTTCAGGACCAATGGTGAGAGTGGTGATATCTGGAGGGTGGAGGAAACGTGAGGTAGAAAGGGGGAACCGATTACAACCGATCTACATATAATCTCCTCCCTGGGGGACGGACAACAGAAAAGTGGGTGAAAGGAGAAGTCGGACAGTGTAAGATATGACGAATTAATAATAATTTATTTATTATGTCATGAGGGAGGAGGGAACGGGGAGGGAGGGGAAAATGAGGAGTTGATGCAAAGGGATTAAGTGGGTTTAAGTGAAAAGCAAATGTTGTGAGAGTGTTGAGGGAAATTAATGTATAAATGTGCTTTACACAATGGATGTATGTATAGATTGTGATAAGAGTTGTATGAGCCCCCAATAAAATGATTTTTTTTAATTTTTAATTCTGTGTTTGTAATGATGGGTCCCAGTAGCCCCAAGAAACTAATACAGCAAGGAATCATGGAACTGGGTTTCCCAAGGATGAAAGGTGGTTCCCCGCTCCGCCCTACCAGCCTCCCACACTGCAGGGCCCTGTTTGACCCTGGTCCCTGCCTTCTGATGACTTCAGCACCCCCTATGCTGGCTCCACCCTGGCACCAATTGGAGCCTTGGCCACACCCACCTCCCTAATTCAGTCTAATTTCTGATGATTGCCTTTGAGAGGTCTCCCTCCATGACTCCATCCATCGTGACCGCCCCATCCCACTTCCTTCCGGGATGCAGGCCAAGTTTTGCTCACTGCACATACTGCCACCGCCAAACGAAGGTATGTGTGCACCTGTGTGTGTAGAATTTGTGGGAGCCGGGCAGGGAGGGTGGTGGTCGAGTAGTGAGTATGTGTGTATGCGTGTGGACAGGGGAGTGTATGAGAGGGTGGAGGTGGACGGGCTGAGTGTGAGTGAGTGGGGTGGGGCGTGTGTGCGCAGTGTCTGTGTTTACGTCCTTGGTGTGTATTAGTGGTCCCCACTAAACTTTGAGCCTCCCTGAGGCCAGGGATCAGATGTGTCACCACGGTGGCCCCTTTTCAACAAGAGATTCAATGCTGACTCGGTGCCAGGTACTAGTTAGTGGGCTGAGAACAAGACAAAGGAGCCCAGCCTTCCTGGAGTGTAGATCCTGCTGGAGAAGACAGGGAATGAACAGGTCAACAGAGATGGACCTGCCCCAGGCCAGGCCGCCTAGGCAGTAGGACTGCAGGCGAGGGCTCCAGGGAGGTGATTGTGTTTCAGGTGCTCAGAAGAGGCCAGGCTGATAAAGGGACATTTGAGCTGAGATGCAAAAGAAGGCAGGGAGGGAGCCCTGCAGGCGTCCCAAGGAAGAGCGTTCTAGATGCAAGAAACGTCACGTGCAAAGTCCCCGAGAGAGCATGTGCCGGGCAGAGGGCAGGAACAGCAAGCCCAAGTCCAACTCTTAGCTTCCATTGAGTGGATACAACACGGGCTTCCTCTCAGACGTACTGCTGGTGCCGCTAACGTGCTTTGGAGGCATGTTTATGACATGTTTATGCAAATAAAGCACAGCAAAGAGCGCAAGGACGAGTGTTTCAGGGCACTGACACAGCACTGTGCGCTGTCTGAGCAAGAGCAGCGCTTCAACTGAAGCGCCACCCCCTTGGTGTCGGAGGCAGGACGAGACGTGGAACTGACACACTCTCCGCCGGGACTGGTCTCAGTCAAGTCGGATTTTCGGTTTGACTGCGGAGCAAAGTTGTGAGCACGGAGCAGACTGTGTGGACCTTGCGGTTCAAGTCGCGGGACGTTCAAGCCTGAAGCTGTTTGACCACTGAGGTGTGACTGTACTTGTTAAGTGACCGCTTCGTGGCGGGGCTGGGCGGGTCACACGGGTCCAACAGTAGCTGACAGTGGCTGCGGGCTTGGGCACTTTGTGCGGCCTCCCGATGCCTCCCTCTGAGTCAGACACTGTGGGGAGCCTGGTTTGACCCACCCGGAAACTGAAACTGACAGATCATCGAAGCAAAGTCATCCTTAAAAAAAGAAGGGAAATTCAGTGTCATCGCGTAGATACTGACCCATAGTGACCCTACAGGACAAGGCAGAACTGCCCCTCCGATTTCCCAGCACTGTCAACTCTCTAGACGAGTAGAAAGCCTGGTCGTTCTCGAACACTAAACCTGGTCTTTCTCAAAGTCATACAAGCAGCAGTCTGAGCTACAGCCCACAGGCTGCTTGAGTCCAGAGCTTGGGCCTTCCAGCAAAGCCCGTGTGTGCCCGGCATCCCCGTAGTGGTGGAGACAGGCAAGGCGCCTGCTGTCCCAGGAACCGGGGCCGAAGCAGGGAGGTGAACACCTAACAGGATATCACCAGGTACATGCATGGGGACTTGAACTTGGGGACCCAGGAAGGCCTCCTTTACGAGGGGCACCTAAACCAAGACCCAAAGCATGAAGAGCAACAGACGCAAGGAAGCAGAAGGGAGGAGATTCCCAGGGAGGATGACAGGAGGCAGGAAGACCAAGAACTCGCGGAGCAGAAAGGGGTACCTGCATGGAAAGGTGGCCCAGGCAGAGGGGGCAGCGGATGCACACACGCTGAGGCAAATGCAGAGCCCTGGTGGCGTAGTGGTTATGGGTTGGGCTGCTGTGACAGTGACATCATCTCCAGTCAACTTGAGCGACGGGTGAAGTCCAGCCTGTCAATCAGGTCATAGCCAATGAGGCCTCTGTATGGCATAGCCTTCTCCTGGAGATTCTGGGGACTCCTGTCTTCCTCCCTGGAGGCAGGACATATACTCTCCCAGCTTCGTATTCCTGTTGACAAGCCACATGGAGCTATGCTGATGGAGCCAGAGCCCTGGAGCTGGAGGAGCCATGCTGAGACCCACACCAGCACTGAGATGCTTACACCACCACTAGATCCACAAGATTTTGCGCCCACTGGCCTATGATTTTTCATTGCATGTATTGTGAGAGTCTGAAGAGGAATTTATAGACTGGTATTGGGCATATGGGCTAATATCAGACTTACGGACTTGATCTGGACTGGGCTGTGATGTTTTCTTAATATATAATTACTCTTTGATATAAAGCTCTCTCTTACACATATATGAGTTGTGGGGGAAAGGAAGGCCCCCAACAAATCATCACTGGTCCGGTAGGCACAATTGTACGGTGATAATAAGTAAAGATTATAGCGAATCATAGAGAGCATGAGAGAGAGAAAAAAGATTGAGGTAATGGAGTCAGACACAATTCATTAGTAGCATGCTCACCTCAGCCCTGTTGGTGGCCCTTGTGGAGAGAGATCCCCGGGAGCGATAGCCGGGCCAACTTTATTGCTAGCCAAGGCTTATCACTACTCAGGGGGGCATTACAGGTAATCACACATCACAGGAAGAGGCAGTACAATAGGCATACACATCATAGGAAGGAGATGTACGACAGGCATAAGCATGACAGGAGGGGTTGAGTTAGGGTTGTGCCCATAGGAAGTGAGGGAACTAGAGGTATGCATGTGACAAGATGGGCAGACCCTAGATTCATGATGGCGGCCTAACCTTGATCACCCTTGGGTGGGCTTGACCTCTCTGGGGTCTCCTACAAGGAAATAGTCAACTACTGTCTTTATCAGAAGGGAGTGGGTCCTACTTGTGGGATAAACAGTGATGACTGCTTGCTCTAGATGGTTGATGACCCTTAGGGAGAATGACCCCTGACCTACTTCTGTTGTCTTCCAAGTGTAGCAAGCAGCTAAGTTTGGTGTATTGGGGGAGACAACTTGGGAGAAATCTCTCTGTTTCCCACAAGGAGTGTCTATGAATTTGTTTCTCTAGTCAAAGCGATCGAACACAGCTGCTGACCTAAAGGTCAGCATTTCAAAACCATCAGCCTGAGGGGGAAAGGTGAGACCTCTTAGCGCGAAGCTTTGACACCGGCTGAGTCGCTGTGCACTGGAGTCAACTCCATGGCAGTGTTTGTTTGTTGTTGTTGTTGTTCTTTCATTTCTGAGGCATCCCGGCACCCTCCAAGAACAATAGGAGCCCCGTGTGGCTGGAGTCCCCAAAGCTAGTGGGGCAATAGGAGTCAGGATGGCTTGGTGCAAGCAGTCCAACCCACCACCCTAGTGGGCCCCAGGCAGCCCTCAAAAACACTCCTACCAGTCACACCGAGAAAGAGCTCAGGGCCCCTTGATCTCCCAGAATCATGGCGCCCAGCTCTACACCATCGTCACGTAAACAAGATCGCTTGATGCAAAGCCATGGCCCTTACAAGTTATGGGACTTTATTTTCACACAAAGTGAGATGACAGGGAGCCATGGCAGGTCTCTGAACAGAGGAGTGACATGTTGGTCTGTGTCCTTGTTTGTTCTCCTGGAATGCGTGCTACAGGCAGGCAGGGACTGGCTGTGGTGTTGCCATCTCTCCAACACGAGGAAGCCTGGTGACAGAGTGGCTACTGGTTGGGCTACTAACCACAAGGTGGAGTGGAAGGAAACCACCAGCTGCTTCAAGGGAGAAAGACGGCTGTCTACTCCCATCAAGAGCTGCAGTCTCACTGCAATGTGCACCAGAGAAGACAGGGCTGTCCTCAGAAAATCCACGTTGGCGGTGAGAAACTCAGGTTAGAGTGATTTTTTTTAATCTCTAGTACCAGCTCTTTAGTATAAAGCTATCAAAGGAGACTCAGCTATGTGGATCTCGGTGAAACGGATGGAGTCTAGTCCTCTGAGTCTACTCCATGCTATTGTGCATATAACCTTTAGAGACACTACCTACTGCATAAGCTTTTTTAATGCTGTAAAATATAGTAACTAAATCGACCCCACCTTCAAAAGTGACTCCATGGCCAGCCTGGGCAAACCCAAAGCTTTTGCTATATGAAACTGTGCAAGCAGCAAAGTGTCACAAAACGTGTTTCCCTGGGTAGTGTGTACTTTCTCTGCACGGGTCTCTATTTTAGTAAATACTTCACTGTAATGGTCAGGAATCTTGCTCCAATAAAGGAACATAAAGATATCTTTTTTAAAAAAAGATTTAGTCTCGGAAACTCACGGGGACCGTTTTACCCAGTCTTATAGGCTAATTAGGAGTCTGTTTTCTTTTGTTTATCTCCAACTACCAGGGTTGGGTACACTCAGTTAATGTTTGAATACAGAAGGACAGAAAGAAGGAAAGAGGGAGGGAGAGAGGAAGGAAGGAAGAATGAAATCAGCTCATGAGTCCAGGTGGTTGTTAGGTTGTTCCAAATCTGACTCCTTGAGGGTCCTTTATCCCGCAGGGAAAGAGACAAGCCTCCCAGGACCACCTCCGCTCCTGCCCGCGTCCCTGGGCTGCAGTTCCGCGGCGCGGCCGACAGAGGGCGGAGGGCGACTGTGTTTCTGCACGGAGGGCTTTACGTGACGCACCGCACGGGGCGGGGCCTGTAGGGGCCTCGGAGCGGCTGGGCCGGACAGGCCGGCGTGCGGAACGCGGCGGCGGGGCTGGGGCTGCGCAGCGACGGCCGGAGCGGTTTGGGGAGCGCACGGCATAAAGATGGCGGCGGAGCGACAGGACGCGCTGAGGGAGTTCGTGGCAGTGACGGGCGCCGAGGAGGACCGGGCCCGCTTCTACCTGGAGTCGGCCGGCTGGGACTTGCAGGTAGCCCCGCGGGACGGACCCCGCCGGGCCGGCGGGGGGCTCGGGGACGCGGACGCGGGGCGCGGCCACCCCGCGGTGGCCGAAGCGCACAGTCATCGCCGCCGGGCTGCGGCCCGAACTCCGGCCTCAGGGTCTCTGGGCCGTTTGTCTCGCCAGCCCGATGGGAGCATGGGGCCACGCAGGCCGGCCCAGGGTCCGACCTGCCCCCGCGGGCCTCGGTGTCGCCCCCGGCCTAGCCCGGTCGCGGGGCTGGCGAGGCTTTGGGCACTGCGTGGCCGCGTGGAGAGGAGCCCCTGCCGCCACGCCGCTCTCGGGCCAGAGGCCGGCCCTGCGCTGATGACCATCTCCCCGAGTGGAGCAGCGCTCGGGACGCGGCGGCCGATGCATTGCATTTCTGCTGCGGAACCGCAGTGGGGGGAGCAGTTGGACTCGGGAGTTGGCCCACGCCCCCTTCCGCCTCATTCCCGGGGAGTTAATTAAGAAGGCGTCAAAGCAGCTCCCAAGAACTGTGGGATTATGGACACTGCTGAATCAACGGGGCCTCCAACTGCACCCCATAGGCAGGCACCCCGTGATTGATTGCAGAAAGAGTGGGATGGCCACTCCCGGCCAGCCTCTCTATCTTAGGGACATGGTGATGACTAATAGTTCTTGAATCTGCCTCAGGTTCCAGGCCTTCGTGTGGATTATGTCATTTCACCTTTGCATTTTGCAACCTTGTCTCAGGAAGGGTCAGTAACTTGCCCAAGACCTACACTGCTCCCAAGTGGAAGGGAGCCCCGGCCTCCCACTCTCGGGGGTCTGCTCCTCACAGCACTGTGAAGTAAAGATTGGCCCATCCTAAAGACAGGGACCTGACAGCCAGTCAGTAGTGGGTCTTCGAACTCCCCCATTCTACACTGGTTCACACATGGAAAAGAGATGGGTGAAGCGGGAAGCGTCCGTGCTGGACTGACTCACCGAATGAGGCGTCCTCATCTTCCTGGAAGACAAGAAACCCACCACATTGCAGCTGGCAGGCTGTCAAGTCCAGGCTCCTTACTCTCCAGATGGGATACCAAGGTGCATCCTTGTGACATGACTGGCCTGGCAGGGCCAGGGCTCCAATGTAGGCCCCGTGAGTCCCCAGTTCAGGACATGGATCAGTGCAGCACAGCGCCTGCCAGCAGGTGGATGACCTTGAGGGCACAGCCTTGGCGTTCATCTCTTTAAACCCAGCGCTTTTAGTTCTTTATGCAAGAGAACATGATTAGTCAAGGCCACTGGGAGGAGTCAAAGAGCCCCCGTGGTATAGTGGTTACAAGTCGGGCTGCGATCCACACGGTCGGCAGTTCAAAACCACCAGCCTCTGCTCGGAGGGAGAAAGGCTAGACTTTCTACTTCCATGAACAGTTACGGTCTCAGAAACCCGCAGGAGGTTGCTATGGTCCCCATGGCAGTGCATATGGGATTAGTCAGAGAGCTTGGAGTGACGTGACCAAAGGTTCCTGTGTTCCTTCTGTGTGTGTAACACTCGAACATGACTGCATACGCCTCGGTGAGTCATCTCATCCAGTAGACAGGCTGGGTGGGATGGGTCTGTATGTCACAGATTAGAATACCTCCCAGGGAAAGGGACAGTAGCGGCCTGGACTGCTCCACAGATCCTGGCTCTCAACAGAAGCGGCAAGAGCGCATGCTTGTGACACGACTTGCCTGGCAGGGTCTGGGCTGGGATTGTACGGGGTGAGTGACGGCTTGCACAGGCTGCTAGTCCTGCCTCCACTCCTTACCACTTATGTGTCCTTGGAGAGTTGACTTAACTTCTCAGGGTTTCTTCAGTAACACGAATCATTTAGAGTTCTGTGAGGATGACCAGGGCTCAGACAACCCAACATACAAGTAACTGCTCGGTAAATGCACGCGGCTGGAACCAGATCGAGTGGCCAGTAAACGAGACTGATCATCCTTCTCAGTAGGTGGACTTTGCTTCAGGCGCTTTGAAGACCAGCCGTAGCTGAGTGGTTACCTCTTGATTTCATTTTCTCTGACTGCTTTGTAAACCTGGACGACATCTTTGTGGATGTTCTCCGTGGTGCTTAAAGGGGGTGTGTGTGAATGGGGGCCTGGGTCAGGGTTTCAAAGAGCTACCTCTCTGTTTCAGATCGCCCTAGCGAGCTTTTATGAGGACGGAGGGGATGAAGACATTGTGACCATCTCACAGGCAACCCCCAGTTCAGTGTCCAGAGGCACAGCACCCAGGTAAGAGCCCACGTCAGTGACAGCTGTGTGAGTGTGCCTCCAGCAGGAGGGCAGGCCTGTGGGTAAGAGTGAGCGCTGGTGGGATTTCTCTGCAGGGAACCGGGCACTCCAGCATGGGGGCCACGCGCCTCACGCAACTACATATATTCAGGGTTAAATAAGACATTTCAAATGCGTAGTCGCCACCCAGGACGTGTGGCTTTCGTGTTAGTGCTGCTGGAGCATATCTGTCACTGCAGAAAGACGCTGTCAGAGTTAGAGTAATGATATTCAAAGCCAAACACAGTCCGATGGGGCTTCCGTGCTTTTCCAGGTGTCGGGATTAGCCTGGGAGAGACGTGATACTGAAGATTTCTGCAACACAACATTTTGTTAATCTGTGGAAACCCTTAAAGGAACAGAGAAACCCTCACTGCCGTCAAGGCAATGCAGACTCACAGCGACTAAAACCGGGTGGGGGTGCCCTGTGAGTTTCCGAGCTGGCAGCTCGTTACAGGAGTAGAAAGCCTTGGCTGTTTCCCTCGGAGCGGCTGCAAGTTTCGAGCCGCTGACTCCGCGGTTGGCTTCCCAACAGGTCACCACTGTGCCCCCAGGGCGCCTTGTGGAAACCATAGGTGAAGCATTGTGAAACCTGTAACGTCCCGGTCCATCCAGACTCGGCGTTCTTTACTCCAGCACCGGGGTCTCACGCTTGAGGGTGTGTCAGAATTACCTGGAAGGTCCCTTCAAGCTCTGGGCGCTGTTCCCAGGCTCTTTAGAAGGTCTGAACCAGGGCCACACTGCACAAAGTAGCACTTCCATGTGCCACGCCTCACAGATGGTCTCGCACACCTTAGAACGCCGGTAGCGCACAGAGCCAGGCGGCGGTGGTGTGACTCTCCCTCTGACGTGGGCAGCTGAATCCTTCGTTGCATGTTCTTGTCTGCAAGCTCCTCTGAAACCTGTTCGCTTAGGGGGACCCTGCTGGCAGTGGCATAACCTCCAGCAACACGCAGCCACCACAGGACAACACACTGACAGACAAGTAGTGGCAGGATGGCAACGACAGTTAGCCCTGTTTACGGTCACTGAATCATGTCATCCTTTCAGCATCTTCCCCCCCTTCTGGCCCAGACCCATCTGGAAAATGAAGGTCACCGGTCATTTGGTGGCGGTCACAAAGGCTGTGGCGAGGAGAGCCCTGTTATAGAAATAATTGGCTGCACTGTGTACTGGAGGGTCTTTAATGGGGCTAAAGGGTGTTTGCCATCGATGTTCGAGCCACCCCACTGTCATTGGAAGAGGCGGCTGAAATGGTGAGCACCCTGTTGGTAATTACAGACGAGTCAATTGCGAGCCCTTGTGTGCAAGCAGAGCAGAGCGGCTCCCAGGGGTGACCCGCCCTGAGCTGTCAGAAGCAGACCCCAGGCATTCACAGTGCCACCTTTTCATTACTCGGGGACCCGTGGAGCACCCTGCCTGCTTCTTACTCTGTGGGTAAGGTTTGGGGTTAGGTTTGGGGAGCATCTATGGCAAGCTCCTTGGGGAAGACTCATGTGTGGAAATAGCTTCACGGGGCCCTGGTATGTAGCTCCTCACTTGGATCCACTTGAACCACGCCAGATGGAGTATGAAGGGTTGCCCCAGAGGTGGCTGGCAGCTAACTCAGGCTACATCGATCGGACTTGGTCTCCTCATTTCTAGTTGATGGAGCCTCAGTCTGGCTCTGTCCTAGAAGTTGATTCCTTGAAAGAAAGCAATCTTTAAGGCTAAGCTGGAGCCTTCTTCCCAGTAAACAATTCCCTTTTTGTCTGGCCTCACTAAACTGGTATTACCCCCTCTCTTCCCATATTATAGAGGAGGCCTGGTGGCAGGTCATTACAGATTGGGCTGAAGTCATGAAGTCAGCAGTTCAAAACCACCAGCAGCTCCGTGTGAGAAAGGGGAGGTTTTCTACTCCCATGAGGAATTCCAAGCTCAGAAACACACAGGGGCAGTTCTACCCTGACCTATAGGGTCACTGTGAGTTGGAACTGACTCAGTGCCAGTGAGTTTGATCTGGGTTTTGCCATATTACAGGGAAGCTGCTTTTCTCCCTGAGAAGTACAGAACATTCATCTTTCACTGCTATAAAATGTCCTGACCAGCCTGGAAAGCTACATTTGTTTAAGGTCTAGATGGCCTTGTAAGACAGTGCCCTCAGAAGAGGCTTTGCTTCCTCACATCCCACACAATACTGCTGCTTTCCCAGCACACGCGCGCCTCCAGCAGGCAGAGCTCGGTGCCTCCCTCCTCCAGCACTGCCACCACCCCTCAGCTCCCGCCCCCTGCCTCTAATGTGTTACTGTCTGCAGCTTCCCTACAGCGCCCCCCTGGCCTCCCCTCCCGGCAGCCCACCACCCTTCTCTCCCTGACTGCCTGACTGCCTGCTCAGTACAGGTATTGTTTTCTGAGAAGCCTTATTTTATTAGGAGCTCTGACAGATGTAACATTCTGCAGTTCAGTCACATCAAGCAGTACTGTACAATTGCTGCCTCTGGCAGTTTCAACATTTCCTTTCTTCTTGACCGTAATATCAGCTCCCCTTTGTCCCCTTCCTGCCCCCAGATTACACATCAGTACATCCATTCACCTACAGTGTGAACAATGGTGTTCTCTCCCCTGAGGGGTTACACAGTTACCAGTGCCGTCAACTCCCTGTGCCCCTTCCCGTAGCAACCCATGACTCCTCTTTCTATTTCGGAAGGGTTACTTATTTTGGCTTTCATGTATCGAGTGATCTTAAATGTACAAATGACCCTACACGAGTCTGCCATCCTAAGTGCCTGGTCCTGGTATTGATCGCCTTGCTCGTTGTACAGTGCAACCGGGGAGCGTCACTCACATGGAAACACGTGGTTCCTGCCAACAGCGCCTGTATAGTGATCAGATTTTCTGTGCGATGGTTCCATACATAATTAAAAAAGAGCCTAGCATAATAAATGAGGCAACACAAATGAGAACCATAATAGTAAGAGGAGAAAATGTTAAAGAACTAGAGTATAGTTCTGTGTCTTCTCAGTGCTCTACCAGACCCTGGATTTAGCAATCTGGGAATCCTGTCTGAATATTACCCCAGCCTGCCTCCCATTCAGAGTAAGAGACTGTGCTTTGCACGGCCTCCTGTGCTTCACTGTGCCGAGCCCCTGGTAGACCGCACGCTTGGCCTCCTGGCCCATCTCTACGACCGAGCTCTGAGCATCTGAAGGTTAGGAGCGGGGTCTGATGATAGACCTGGCGTCCAGTCCAGGGCCAGACACAGTGGAACAAATCCATGACACAAGTGGCTGCCCAGTAGTGAGTTGTTAAGCTAGTGCAGACCCTGCCCGCTCTACCCTCCACAGATCCTGAACTGGATTCCGTTCTGCCTCATAACAGCGCTTTCTAGTTCCTTCTCAGCCTTGTGTGGCCTTGAGGAGGGCAGTGGGGCAGACCTTTGCATATAAGCTTAGAAAGATTAAGCCCCATCTCCATGCACCCTCTCCCTGCTCCACCAAGAGCCAGTGTCCTGACTGCCTGAGTTAGCAACTGGCATTGGGTTATCACCGATTGACCCCTGCTGTGATCGTGTGCCCTCTCTGTGTGTCTCCAGTGATAACCGAGTGACATCCTTCAGAGACCTCATTCATGACCAGGACGAGGAAGAGGAAGAAGAGGAAGGTCAGAGGTAAGGCTTGCTCAGGAAAGCCCACGATACTGTGCAACGCCCCGAGAACCCCACCTGGTCATTGGTTTCATCAAAGGGAACCGTTTACTGGGCTCAACTGGGGAGGATGCGGAGCTACGGTAACAGACATTCTGGCACTCTGAGATTGTTTGTTTTCTTCTTAATTATTAGGAGAATGGGGATATATTGAGAACACCGGGAGGAGGGGAATAAGGGGAAAGCCGTAATTCTATCACCCAGGGGTCACCGAGTACCAATGACATGCTGGTGTGTTTCACTCCTGTGCTTGTCTTGTAACTGGCAAAGCAGCGCACCCATGCAAAGAGAAGGCTCCTGCCTGTACACACACAACATGCAGGCTTCCGCCCGTGTGGAGAATACTAGTCGTGTAGTGAAAAACCGTCCATCTTCCCCGTGGTAACTGTAGTTAATATTGGGGCTATTTCCACTCCATCTTATGTGTAACTATACTTTGGGGTGCATTTTATGTGGTGTGAAGGTCAGATCGTGTGCGCGTGTGTGTATTACTGTTACATCTTAAGCGCATCTTGTCATTACAATTGCCTGGAATGTCCAACATGGGATTCTCACCTGTTTTTCTGTGACCATCCTGGTGTATTCATCTTTACCTCCGTTGAGACGATTATAATAGATTCTAGAAATGGAGACCCGGGGCACGAGGACGAGTGTCTTCAAGGCACTTGATTGGTCGCAGGCCCCTAGTTCTTAAGCCAAGGCTCTGAACTCCTTTGTTACGGCTCCGACAGCCCATGGGGCAGAGCTTCGTCTACCTCAAATGAGCTAGCAGCTGTCGTCTCATTTCCAGCTGTGGTTGTGGCCCTCCGAGGGGTGGGCGTTGGTCTGTGGGACATTCTGAGGGACGCTGTACGATAGCCATTGTGGCAATGCAGTGGGCTCATCCTGGTCACTGGGAAGTGGGCTGAGAAATTCCATGCATTTTTTTTTCTCTGTTTGCCACTACGAAATGAGCTGCCCACTGCCTCCGACCTGCCTTTTAGATGGGCTGAAGGTCCGGGAAGGTGTGTTCACTTGGGACTCTGCGCCCCTTGAGTGGAAGGCAGCAGCATCCCCTAGGATGCCCGGGTCCTAAATGACCGCCTCCTGCCCCCTCCATGAGATGACCTTTCTTTCGCTACTTCCCCGCTGCTGCCGTGGCCCCTCGCCAAGGTCTGCGGCTTTGCCTCACGCCCCCTGGGGATCGTCAGGGACTCTGGCGCTGCGGCGGTTTGGGGCAGGGTCTCAGTTCTGCCCGCTTAAGACGTAGTACTGACTTGCTTGTAAGTAGGACTGATGGGATGGCAGCCAGTTTTCAGATGCAGGTCATAAGTGCTGACTTACCCCAAGCCCTGCGGGCGTCCCGGGGCCTGTGTTTGAGATCGGAGCATCCCCTCCTGCTCCAGCGCCCCCTCCTCAGTGCTCTCCCGAGGCTGGCAGGGTGAGGCAAGCTGGGTGAGCCTGCGGTGCCCAGTCACCCGCCTGACATGTGTGCATTCCTCTGTGCTTGTTCTTTTGCATACACATCTGCTGACTTGAACCTCACGGCCCTGACTTAAGGAGCAGGTAGGTAGGGCATGTGGTTCTTCCCTCCCATTTCAAAGACAAGGCAAGTGAGGTACAGAGCAGCACCAGGACTGGAGCCGAGCTGCTTGGACTAACCATACCACTGACGCCATTAACCTAGAGCCAGTAGAGTGGCTGCTTCTGACTGTGACTGGTTGCTGTCTCCTGGAGAGGAGCTGGGCTCTGAGTTAATCCACCTCAGAGCGGAGCTCCCGAGGGGACATGCTGACACGCATGCCTGGAATGCCCTCCCCATTTTGCCATCTGATAAACTCATCTTCATGACTACCCCAAAGACAGCGGCTCTCCTCCAGTGCCTTGACGGTCCTCCCCAACTTAGTGCTCCCAGTGCCACCCCCTGCCCTCTGCTACTGCTCATACTGCATCAAACCTGCCTGCCGCCTTACCTCTGCCCCCACCTCACCAGTGAGGCCCCCTAGAGGCGTGCCCAGCACCTCGCCCCAGGCCTGGGCCATGCTCTGTTGGTGTTTTCCAAGGGCCTCTGGTATTATCAGTATGTTTTTTGCCCAGGTTTTATGCTGGGGGCTCAGAGAGAAGTGGACAGCAGATTGTTGGACCTCCCAGGAAGAAAAGTCCCAACGAGCTGGTGGATGATCTCTTTAAAGGTGCCAAGGAGCATGGAGCCGTGGCTGTGGAGCGAGTGACCAAGAGCCCCGGAGAGAGCAGTAAACCGAGAGTGAGCCACGGGGCGGCCTGTCCCCGCCCCCCAGGCTGGGTTCCCGAGGTGGGAAGGGCCTGCATCTCCCAGCCATGACTACTTTTGTTTCTGTTTCTCATCTGCTTCCTTGGCCGGCCGTTCATGCCGATGCAGTTTCTCTTACCCTTTAACATAACCGCCGAGAACTAGAGCACAGAAGAGTTAGGGTCTAGAGTCTGGGTAGACTGGGCACACCTGCCTCGGTGGCCTCTCCGCTCAACGTACTCGGTGTTCTTGCCTTGTTTTTAAGGGACTTAGTAGCCATCTGCTGTGAGATAAGCTCTAACTAAAAATGTTAAATCTTGGGTACCCTGCCCTTGAATTCATTCATCGTCACAGTGAAGTAGAGCTGGGGGACAGCTGTCTCCTTTAGTCAGACGCCCCCCCCAGTGTGCTCCCCAGTTGTACTGGCCCTCCTGGTCAGCCCTGAGCACCCCCAGAACTTAGCATGTTCGGTCTCCTCCTTTACAGTCACCCTAGGTGCACGCAACCAGTCACCTAAGTAACCCCACAGCGTGGCGCAGCCTTGGGAACGTTTGTGAACTTGTCTTTTGCAGCCGTTTGCAGGGGGTGGCTACCGCCTTGGGGCAGCGCCCGAGGAAGAGTCTGCATATGTGGCAGGAGAAAGGAGGCGGCACTCGGGTCAAGACGTGAGTGCGCATCTACCTTCTGGGGGCAGCGGGGGAGGGGGGTCATGGCCTGTGACCCAGCTGCTATGTCGTGGTATGTTGGGCCGTGTGCCATAGGCCTGCAGAGACAGTGCCCTGGGTGTGACTCAGGATCAAAGGCCACTCTCATTGGGCTGGGCAAGGGCTTGGGAAGGGACAGGCAGGAAAGCAGATGGCATCCCACGAGGCACGGCGATATCAGGTGGTGTAGGCATGGCCCCAAATAATGTGATCGTCAGACCCCCAGAGAAGGCCCAAGAGCCATTTTCAGTAGGTTTCTTACCCAGTTAGTTCTCCTACACATGGGATGTGCCCTACCCCATAAGTAATTATAGATCATTTTAAGCACTTTGGTATTGAATATGCCGCAAGCTTTCATGTAGCCTGTGACCATCAGCTTGCTGTGAATTGTCATCTAATTATTTGAGGGGTCACTCCAAAATGAAGTCAGCCACTGAAATGGAAAGGCCCGCCCTCTGCTGGGCAGGAGCAGCCGGGCCATCTGCTTCCATAAACATTGCAGCCGGTTACGCTCCAGGGCAGCGCTGCTCTGACCTGCAAGGTCACTGTGAGTCGGAACACACCAGACAGCAGCGGCTTGACTTTGGGGCTGGGTGTCCCCTGAGCCAGCCGACGGGCTGTTTTTCTGTGACTGTCTTGCGGGTGGTGGTGACTGAATGGCGATTGTGGGGAACATCTTTCAGGATTGCAGAAGAGCCCATGAGTCGACTTGCCCTAGCACTTGAGTTGAACATGGGTTCCATGCCAAGTACAGCTGACAGCCCTGTGATAGGAAGCCCTGGCGTCGGCTGGTGAGCGGCAGAGTCAGGCTGCAGACCCACCCAGGTGTCCTTAAGACAGCCTGGGCTCAACTTGTGCCATGTCATTTTCCTGATTTGGGATAATACTTAGTTGGTAGATTTCCTTAGGAGCATACGGGCGGGCGGTCCTGCGTCTCAGTGATCACAGTGAGTGACATCGGGCAGGTTCACAGTGGTGTGTATGCCGGTCCCCGCAGTGTTTCGGCTTCTTACCTGCCTGTCGTCTCAGGTCCACGTGGTGTTGAAACTCTGGAAGAGTGGGTTCAGCCTGGACAATGGTGAGCTCCGAAGCTATCAGGACCCAGCCAATGCCCAGTTTCTGGAGTCAATCCGCAGAGGGTGAGCCAAAACTCTCTCTTCCAGAGCCCATGTCAGTGAGGGAGGTGGGCCAAAAAGAGGTGTTTGGGGCAGCTGAGTTGTAGTTCACAGATCTTAGTCTCCTGTTTGTCCGTTTTCCACCCTCTGGGCCTGGGGGGCTGTCAAGGGGCTGTGTGGAAGATAGGGTTGCGAGGTGGCTGGAGCACACCAGCAGCCGGGACAGCCAGCTTCTCCCCTCAGCCCTGTCACTGCTCTGTGTGGACCCCGCTTTGCCTTTTCCTCCAGGGAGGTGCCAGGTGAGCTGCGGAGGTTAGCGCACGGCGGGCAGGTGAACTTGGACATGGAGGACCATCGGGATGAGGACTTTGTGAAGCCAAAGGGAGCCTTCAAAGCCTTCACTGGCGAGGGTCAGAAACTGGGCAGGTAAGGCGGGCCCAGACCGCTGTGGGGCAGTGTCTGTCTCCTGCAGGGCCAGCCGTGTAGTGACCAACACCCGGCTCTGTTCGGGTGGGAGGCGAGGACAGCGAAGGTGAGTTTCAGGTGAACGAGCCCAACGGGAGCTTGCAGGCTCCGCCTTCCGCTGTGTACTGCCGTCGTGAGGACCGAGTGAGCTGTGGCGGTAGAGCTTTATACGTTTGCGCACAAACCGGGCTCCTCTGAATGGTGGGGGTGAGGGACTTGGAATTCCAGGTGGCCTGCCACAGCGGGGTTGGAGTCTAGGGAAGCTCAAGGGCACCTGCACAGCCTGCCCCTGAGCAGGCTAAGGCTCCTCGGCAGTGGCCTTGCCTACTGCTCACTGTCACTTCCTACGACTTTATACCCTTATACCCACTGCCCATGGGTATTCTTGCTCGTGTTCAAGCTCCCTGGAAGATCTGATTGGTTAGTAGCCACTGTTAACTCTGATGAGCAGACCTCTCATCAGAGCCTGGGGCAGCCCAGTCCTAAGTCGCCTTCTCTCGGGGGCTTACTCAATTTGGGGCGTGTTCTTGGGCCAGCACTCTCACAGCCGAGTGCTCCTCCAAGTGCCATCCTTTGCAGCGTGAAAGCTGGGGCTCTGGGATGATGGGGCTGGTCCTGGGCACGTGGCTGCCGGGTGGTGGAGCCAGGCCTGGAAGCCAAGCTGTCCAGTGAACCTGACTCCTACCTGTACAGTAAGGTGCCCTCTGTCCTGCCGCCCAGAGGATAGAGGTCATGCCCCACAAGTTCTTTGAAGTCCCCACATAGGTTGTCAGTTCTACTTCCATTTCAGTTCTTGCTGTTTAGAAAGCTCAACTGAAAAAATTTTACACCACCAAGTAAGGTGGGATTTTATCTGTTCTTTCTGGGGCTTTGTAGTTTTTTTCCAACATCGTTGGTACATTTCCATTGTTTTGTGGTCTGGAGGCAGAGGATGAAGAAAACTTTATCCATAGAAAACTTAAGATCAACCCAAAGTAGGGTGTTGGCCTTGAAATTCTGGCACTTCTGGCCCACTTTCCCTAAAAGGGGGGTACATGGGGGGGGGAGACGGGTGTCTGGGAAACTAAAGTCAGGATTCAGCTGTCCTCAGTTGAAGATTTTGAGATTGTTCTTTCGGTTGCTAAGTTTGGGTTGTGCTCCTAGGTTCTTGTGTGTTTGCTTGTTGCTTGGTGGAAGCTGGTCTGACAGCAGGGGAAGGAAGGTTCCGTTGATCTGGCTCTAAGTAGTGAATTGGTGGGGGGAGGGGAGGAGACTTTAGGCATCACGGACATAGGAAGTGAGCTTGACCAGAGCACTCTATTCGTGGTGCTTCCTGCAGTGGCCGTGGGGTGAGGGAGGCAGTGGTGCCTCGGGATTGTAGCTATTGTGGCCCAGTGCCCAGTGTGTTCCCAGTACCAAGGAAATGATGGGAGCAGGTGCACACTCTTGTCTGTCCGCCTGAGTGAGGCGCAGTTTCCCGGGGGGGGGGGGGTGGGGACTGCCTATGTGGTGTCACTGGGAGGGACTCAGAGGCCACTGTGGTCATAGATGCCACTCCTTGTGCCCACTCTGGTCCCCGGGCCGGGGGCTCTCTGGGACGTTCTGAAAAGAATGGCTCAGGAGTTAGAAGTTTGGAACTAGTGCTCCTTGGACCATCTTGCTCCAGCTCAGAATCCGGCTGGTGGATGCTGTGGTTTCCAGGTGTTTTCTCTTCCTCGGTGCCCCACGTGCCTCAGGGGCAGCACAGGCTGGCTGGCAGAGCTTTCAGGAGACCTCCACTTTCAGCCCTTAGAGAGAAGGTGGCATTTCTGTGAAATTCTGCTCCAGAGTTTAGGTAAAGAATGAGTGAGATAGAACCCTGAAGACCGAAACCAAGAAAAGCCCACACTGTCACGTTGATTCCGGCTCACTGTGACCCTATAGGACAGAGTAGAACTGGCCCTTTAGGTTTCTGTGATGGTAATTCTTTGTAGGAGCAAAAAGTGGTCTGTCTCCCACCAAGTGGTGGGTTCAAACTGCTGACCTTGCAATTACCAACCGGTGTATTACCCACTACACTACCAAGGTGCCTGTGAAGAATGAGAGCAATCAGCTAGCTGAGCACTGTGCTCCCCAGCATTGCCTACGACACCCTACGCCATTCACTCTGGATGCAGGCTCTGAGACTGGGCGCTTTAGGTGTGTGGGGGTCCCACCAGTAGGGCTGTCACCTACACGGGCTCTCAGGGTCCAGCCAGGACCACGGGGACATCGGTTTGTGCGTCCAGGAGACGCTGCTGGTGCCGAGTTCCTGGACTCAGCTCTATCTTGTTGCTGAGGAAACTTGGGGTGAGGCTCCTACCAGTGTGGCCCTGAAATCCAGGCCTGGCAGGAGAGCCTGGCAGTGCTGAGCACTTGCTACCTCGAGCCACGCAGGTCCACCTTAGACCAACACTGGAAGCGCACCCGTGCGTTTCCTCCCCTGTAGCTAGCTAGACGTGGGGCCCTCGTTTCACATCACCATGTTTCATTCTCGGGACTTGTTCCGTTTGGTGGCAGGGCTGAGACCAGATGGCAGGCCTGTGCCGCACCACACACAGCGGATGTTGTCTCTCCAGCATTAGCTGGCACTCCTTAATAACAGCGGCCGCCCTGGATGGCGCGCCTCCCTTGCGAGGGAGGGCCGTGAAGGAGCGTGCACAGAAAAGGAAGTGACGTGGCCGAGGTAGCGTGCTGGGTCACACCGCTCCTGAGAGAGGAGCCGACCCGGCTCTGGGGACAGGCGAGTTTTTGAGCAACCCTTGCAGTGTCCGGTTATTCTCCTAACGTGGAGCGGAGAGTGGAGCTCGGCCATAGCTCGGCTGGTGGGCCACTCAGGATAGAGAGGTGCCATGGCGCTGCTGGTACCGGTCACTGAAGCCGATACACGGTGGGTGTAGATGGCTTACCTGTTCCTCCTCATGGGCCCCTCCCCTGGGCTGAGTGGAACCATAGCCCCCGTCTCGTGTGAGGCCTGACCCAAGCACACTCGCAGCACACAACCACGTGGAGCCGTGAGAACCCACTGAGGGCCGGCTGCCCAAAGTCTCACTGCAGCGCTCCCCAACAGCCATGCTCACGCACGGACCCATGGTCACAACCCCCAGTGGGCTTCAGGGAGCCCCGGTGGCTCTCTGGGTGATCATTGGACAACTGGGCACAAGGTTGGCGGCTCAAACTCTCTAGCCGCTCCATGGGGGAAAGGTGAGGCTGTCGGCACTCTTCCCAGGGGACTCCTGAGACCTGTGGGCTTTCGAGTACCCCATGTCTGAGGCCCACAAGGGTGAGGCTGCTCCAGGGGTGCCCACATCCTTAATTCTCTAAGCCCATGTGTTTCAGTCTCAGATCAAGTTAGTTCCTCCTTCACGACTGTTCACTCTGTGCTCCTGGGGCCCAGATTCCACGAACTCCTCTTTCTGCAGGAGGGAAGCCAGTAGAGCAGGAAAGGGGGCCCTGGGCTGATGGTTTGTGTGAACTGCTGCGTGGTCAGGACCTCTGGTATTTCCAAAGCTTCCTGAGCGCGCTCGAGGTTCTGGAGCCTGTGGGCCACTTCCAGCTGGACTCGCCCTCAGTAGGTGGCGCGGCTCTGAGGGAAGCTGGTGTGAGTGCTGGCCGAGCCAGAGGGGTGGGGTGTGGGGGGAGGGGCGAGCAGGCGGCGAGTTTAGGCCAAGCACCTGCTGAGGGACAGGCTGCACAAGGGTGGAGAGGGGAGAATTGTGGGGGGTTGGTATTCTCAGTGCATTGGCCTCTGAGAGCCACCCTTGGCGTGCCGGATCGCTCACCCCTTCCGAGGCAATGGTGTCGGTTGGCCCGGTGCGTTCCCGGAACTGGGTCTCTGAAGGTGTGTGGTAGAGTGCCTTTCCTTGCTACCACGCCCTCATGCCATCTTCTTGTCCCCAGCACTGCCCCCCAGGTCTTGAACACCAGCTCTCCAGCCCAACAGGCAGAAAACGAAGCCAAAGCCAGCTCATCTGTCTCCATCGACGAGGCAGAGCCCACCACCAACATCCAGATCCGCCTGGCTGACGGTGGGCGGCTGGTACAAAAGTTTAACCACAGCCACAGGTACCTGCCAGCCCGGGGGCGTGGCTGCCTCAGCACAGCTGGTACTGTGTGCCCTACCGTGCTCTGAGTGACTGCCCCTGCCCCCTCGTCAGGGTGCATTGCCCTGGGTGCCCAGCTAGAGGAGCGGGTTCAGGCAGAGGTGGGCCCCCGCTTTTCTAACGCCCAGACTTTGTGCTCATAGGCAAGCTCCTGCTGCAGCCCAAGTGCAGAGCAAATAAAGCCAGACTGCCGGGGTCGATGGAGGGGCGCCCGTGCCTCTTGGCCATCTTCCTGCCAGTGGCATCCATGCTTGGCTCTGCAGGAAGAAGTGGGTGGAGTGCCAAGAAGTAAGGGCAGGGGAGGCTGCCCCAGGAGACCCTATCATTCGGGGCCTGCATTCTGATGAAGGTCCTGGTGGGTCCTGCAGAAGAGTCTCGGGCAGGAGGGCAACATGGCCTGACAGAACTGAGAGGAGGGGAGGGGCTGGCCTGAAGGAGAGCCAAGCCAGGAGACTGGTGCAACATCCGTGGGCAGCACTTGGCACCACAGCCGGGTGTTACATGTCGCAAGGGAAGCGGGACAGCGGTGAGGGTCTCCACGGCTCAGTGACCTGTTCCCACTTGCTTCCCAGCATGGCTCTGGCTGCTTGGTGGGGAGCGGGGAGGCACCTGGGGCTGTGGATTCGGTGGGAAAGGCTCTGCTGACCCGCCCCCCTCTGCCCCAGGATCAGTGACATCCGGCTCTTTATCGTGGACGCCCGGCCGGCCATGGCTGCCACCAGCTTCGTGCTCATGACGACTTTTCCAAACAAAGAGCTGGCTGATGAGAGCCAGACCCTGCGGGAAGCCAACCTGCTCAACGCCGTCATCGTGCAGCGGCTCACCTAACCGCCCGCCTGCCCTGTGCCCCGCAGTCCTGTGCCATGTCCCTCCGTAGCCACCCGGGGTCTTAGATCTCCCTGTTGGACATTTGTTTTCTCCTTAGTTGCATTTTTTGGGTTTTTGTGACGATCAGTGGACTTTAAAGAAAAAAATTAAATAAAAATAACCAAAACAATGCAAGGATCATCGCTAGCATATTGTGAAGAAGTGTTCCCACCGAAGTGGGCTGGGCTGCTTTAAGGACGGAGTTCTCCACATCACAACGGGCGGGGAGACGTCAGGCAGCAGACTGGGAGGGTGGGGAGCCTCCCTTTCATAATCTCTGCCTACACAGGGCCTGTGGCATACAGCATCCCCCTCCAGGAGCACCCCTTTCCCAGGCAGGGGGACTTGTGGGATCGGAGCTGTGCAGTCCCTTGGCCTGTGAGTGCCCAGGCCGGTAAGGTCAGACCTGGGGGCACAGGGGCCTCCTGGGAAAAGCCCTTCCGTCACGGAGCGCCTCGGCCTGGGGCCTCCCTCCCTTCAGCCATGTGCTCCCCTCAGGTCCCAGCTGCGCTGCCAGTGCCTTGTTGACCCCTGAGTGCAGAGGCCTGTGAGTGGGGACCTGTTACCCCCAGCTGCTCTGAGCCCCGGGTCCTCAGCCTGAAAGGGCACCACTGAGGCTTTAGGCGGGCGTGGAGGCAGAAGTCCAGCCTCGCCACCTTTCACCAGGGCCATGACTTCCAGAAGAGGCCTCGCCGAGCAGCCCACGAGGGTGTGCGTGGTGTGAGGCTCCCCATCAGAATTGTCCTTGCCCAGATTCTGACCTGCAAGCTTGGTTCTAGGGCAAGTTTGTGGGAAGAAGCTGATTGGCATTCCGGAAGGAACCTTCCCTCCTCCCCACTGGAGGGCGCTCAGAGCAGTCGTTGGCGCCGTCATAACAGACCTGAGTCCCCTTTTTGAGGGTCATCTGCCACTCTTCCGATTGCCCTCCTGCAGTGAGCCAACAGCCAGCACCATCTCCACAGCCGCGTGGCCTGTGCTTTCCACCGAGACCCATCCTGAAAAAGGGCTGGCTGGCTTCTATGCGACCCAAACTCGGCCTGGGGCCACCAGGCCTGCAGCATCTCCACCATGCCCCCTCCCACAGGTGGAGGTCCCCAGGAAAACAGTGCCGGTCTGGGAGACCTTTGGAAAGCGTCCCTGTGACCGTGAAAAACCCAAAGAAGTACGATGGCATTGTGTATTTTATAGGGGGATGGCAGGGAGGGACGTAACAGCAGCCACCTGTTCGTCACAACTGGCCTGTGGGTGCAGAGCCTGGAGCCCAGACGCAGTCGGGCGTCGTCTGCTCCATGCCCTCGGCACGCTCGCTTGACCTGCCTGCACCAGCTAGCACCTTCACAGAGGGCTTGCTGGGTGGGAGCAGGGCTGCTGGGTGTCCGCCCGAGAGCTGGGGCTCAGGCTGCTGTGGGTTCTGGTGGAGTAAGGGTGTTTCCATGTTTTCCAGCCTGTGACCTTTAAAGCCGCCACAGCTCCACATTTCCCCCACATGAGCTAGCCATACCCGCCACTCCCATCTCTCTGTCCCTCTGTACTCCCCACTCTCCCACCCTCCACCCCACCCCTGACAGACTGGAGCCCTGATGCGCAGTGAGCCACTCATTGGACTGGGAGTCGCTGACGTGAGAGTTCTCTGTTCTCACGCTCTTTCCACTCGTAGTGAGGCGAGCCTAAAGGACAGGATAGAACTGGCCCTAGGCTTATGAAGCTAGAAACCTGTCTTTCCCCAGAGAAGCAGCTAGCAGTTTCAAACTGCGGGCTTTGTGGCTCACTGCCCTGCGTGTAACCACTCACTATGCCACCTGGGCCCCTTAAGACAGGCAAGGGCTTCTTCACTGTGCTTGCTTCTGTGCCTGATGGACCCTTTGCCCAACTCCCAGTGACTGACTAGGTTTAGGACACACCCCTACGTTGTCATGGCCTCATTTACATAACAAAGAACACGTGATTCCCAAATAGCATTCCATTCAGTTCTAGGGGTTAGGATTCTGTGTTAGTCTGGGTATATTAGAGAAACAAATCCACAGAAAACTTATAGGTATAGTTTTTTAATCGTTTTATTAGGGGCTCATACAACTCATCACAATCCATACATACATCAATTGGGTAAAGCACATTTGTACATTCATTGCCCTCATCATTCTCAAAACATTTGCTTGCCTCTTAAGCCCCTGGCATCAGCTCCTCATTTTTTTCCCTCCCTGTCCACTACCCCTTCCCTCATGAACCCTTGATAATTTGTAAGTTATTATTTTGTCATATCTTGCCCTGTCTGTCGTCTCCCTTCACCCACTTTTCTGTTGTCCATCCCAAAGGGAGGAAGTCACATGTGGATCCTTGTAATCGGTTCCCCCTTCTAACCCATCCTCTCTCTACGCTTCCAGTATCACCACTCACATCACTGGCCCTGAAGGGATCATCTGCCCTGGATTCCCTGCATTTCCAGTTCCTATCTGTACCAGTGTACATCCTCTGGTCTAGCCAGACTTGCAAGGTAGAACTGGGATCATGATAGTGGGGCAGGGGGTGGGGGGAGAGGAAGTATTTAGGAACTAGGGGAAAGTTGTATTTTTCATCGTTGCTACATCACACCCTGTCTGGCTCGTCTCCTCCCTGAGACCCCTCTGCAAGGGGATCTCCAGTGGCCTACAAATGGGCTTTGAGTCCCCACTCTGCACTCCCCTCCTCATTCACTATGATATGATTTTTTGTTCTGATGCTGATACCTGTTCTCTTCAACACCTCGTGATCGCACAGGCTGGTGTGCTTCCATGTGGGCTTTGTTGCTTCTGAGCTAGATGGCCGCTTGTTTACCTGTATAAGAGTTTTATGTAAAGGGTAAGTGTACATTAAGAAAGCAGCCTAACCCAGTGCTGTCCAAGCCCGTCAGTCCAACATTAGCCCTTATGTCCGACACCCATTTACAAAGTCCTCCTCAATCTCACCAAACCCATGCAATGATGCCAAGTGCAAGAGGAAAGCCAAGTCAGTGAGTGTGTGGCTGCTCCAATACCCAGGGCTGCATTGGGGTAGGTCCATGCGGCTTCTCGGGGATGTCTTGCAGGAAGTGAGCCTTGCCAGCTGAATCAGGGAACTGGTTAAGGCAGCTGCGTCCTGGTCCAACCATCAGAGAGCAAGAAACCAGAGAACCAGAAAGGCAAGGCTCACTGAGTCATTTATCCCTCCGCCTTTCAATTAATCCCACGTGTTTATTAGCCAAGTTAGCACAATAAACCTTAACTATCTCAGATTCCAATACATATTTGAGGGGAAACACAGCTGAATATATAATATATGAGAATGGAGTAATATTTTTCAATAGTATATTCACATGAAAGGTCCCAGAGTGGTACAGTCTGCACTCAACCACTTATCCAAAGATGTTTGGTTTATACCCATCATCCAGGAGTACCTCAGAAGAAATGCCTGGTAATCGCCTTCCGTAAAGATTATAGCCCAAAACCCTGTGAAGCAGGTCTCTGCACCACAGGAGGGTCGCCAGGATGGATTGGATGACGGACAGTCATTGGGCTCAAACTAAAATGTAATACCGCCCTTCTCCACTTGCCTGACTCCTCTCCCTTTTCCTCTCCTCTACGGATTATTTGTTGGGTTCTCCTTCCAGAAATCCTAAAGTACTCAAACTCTAGTTAACTTTGACTCCTAACAACCCGATACTAGCCAGTACTGTGTGTGTCCTTTAAGACACAGGAGCCCGGTATCACTAGCTAACTGTTAACTGAAAGAACTAAAGGTGCAAACCCACCAGCCGCTCCACAGGATGAAGGGCCAGAGGGATGCTCCTGTGACGCCTGCACCCTGAGAAACCCTATGGGCCAGTCCTGCTCTGTCGTATAGGGTCTCTGTGAGGTGAATCTGCAGCGTTCTCAGAGGCACATTCCTCTGCACAGTCTAACACCTCTGAAAGCAGAAAGCTTCACCCATCAGGCAGTCCTGATGTGGGTGTCACCAAATATCTGTAATGATTCATTTCAATGATCACTCATTCAATCATTCCCATTGACTCAATGTCAAAACCTTTGGGCAGGGTAGAACCACCCAGTGAGTTTCTGAGACTAACTCTTTACGGGGGTAGAAAGCCCCATCTTTCTCCCGTAGAGCAGCTGGAGGTTTTGGACTGTCAACCTTTCGGACTGCAGCCCAACATGTAACCACCAGGGTTCGTGTGTGTGTGTGTGTGTGTGTGTGTGTGTTGTGTGTGTTTTAAACCCCTAGGTGTGGAAATGTGGGCTTGGAGATTTGAACTAATTTACGGTCCAATCAAGAGCGGTGGTGGCATGGAGGGTGACACGGGGAGGTGCTAACCACAAGGTCGGGGGTTCAAAAACACCAGCTCTTCCTGCAGACAAATATGAGGCTTTTACTCCTGTAGAGATTTATGGCCTCAGAAACCCATAAAGGCAGTCCTACAGGGTCTCTGTAACTCAGAACCAACTCCATGGTAGTGAGTGCAGTTGTTGGGGGGCGGTTTGTATTTCCAGCCAAGTGTGCAAGAATCTTCCCTACCACTGTGCCAGCAGAGGGCACTGTTGGCAAACAAGTAAGTGAGGGCTAGGTTCTGGATGTAGCTTGTGGGAATAAACAGTAAGAATCAGCAGTTGCTGTCGAGTGGATTCCGACTCACAGAGACTTCACGTCCTTCAGAGCACACCTGTGCCCCATGGGCGGTGATCTTTCCCTAGTGCATCGCCAGGCCTTTCTTCCAAGGAACCTGCAGGTGAATTCAAAATGCCATCCTTGAGCTGGTGGGCTGGTTCTCCGCCCTCTGCACCATCGTGTTCATCATGGCTGCGATCTAGTGGACACTCGTCCTCACCTCGCGCTAAATTAAATCTGTCGTTAACCTTCGTTCCCCCGGCAACCCTGCGAGGAAGAGACCGAGCGCATGCTGCATTTGAGAATAAATTTGACCTTGGTACTTTCCAACCCGGGTCTTAGACTCTTCACTCTGCCGCAAACCAAAATCCCACACTTCATCCTCCTCGTGTGCATGCTGATGACTTGGCCATGGCGTCTCTCCGAAGGGTCGGAAATCGGTGAGCACAGCAATGTTCTACAGACACATCACTACTTGCTCCTCCACCTGAGACCTGAAGAAGGTAAGATGATACACCTTTGATCAGTTTACCAGCGGTCAGCTGCACAGGAGGAGGACTGTGAATGTTATCCAGAAGCCAGGGACACCGAAAATTTGGAGGATGATCTTACCTGGAGTCGAAGAAGGAAGTGACAGGCAGCTCCACGCGTGCTCCTCTCAGGAAAGCATGCTCCTGGGGCCCTTCCTTGTCTTCCTTCAGCGGACCACGGTTGGTTTCCCTGGTGGGTGTGTCTTGTCTGAGGTTGACAGACCAGACGTCTGTCTTTGGGAGATGTGTAGGATTCATGGCGTTACACAGTGAACGTCCTTCCTCTTTGGGATGGGACGTAAGTCCTCTTAGTTTTTTCGGCCTTCACTGATCAGGGTGGCCTAGTTAGGTTCGTATTTTTCCCATCATTTTATGGATCAGAGCTTCAATGACCTCATTTTCTTTTAAAGCCATGTTATTGGGAGGTTAAACAGATATCATATCATTCCACACTTCAACCATATCACACGGTATTGCACAATTGCTACCACAATCAATTTCAAAACATTTTCCTTTTAAAATTTTTTTTACATTTTCCTTCTTGAACGCCTTGACATCCATTCCCTTTACCACCACCACCACCACAGTACCCCCCCGCCCCCCCAAACAGAAACCCTCACTCTACTTGCTGTGCCTTTAGACTTTGAAGAGTTGGATGTTTCATGAGAGTTAGAGATCAGTCACCGTACAGTTTAGGAAAGTCAGCTGCTATTGAAAAGCTAAATTAAAATTTTTAATTTGTAAAAAAAAAAATGAATACATAGGAAATTAGGTAGAAACACGTAGACAATTTATAAAGCTGCTGGGAAAGTCAAAGGGGAAAAACAAACCATCCCTCAGGTCGGACCCCGCAGAGCAAAGCCTGGTTTCCGATCCCAGTGAAGGCGGGGTAAGTGACCGACCCTGAGCAGGGGCAGACTGCCAGCACCCGAACCTCAGTTCAGACTCTTATTTGCTCTGAAACCCCAGACAAGCCACACACCATCTTTGGGCCTTAGCTCCTCCGTCTGCAAAATGGAGCTGTCAGGAGAGCCTTCCTGGGGAGTTGTGATATGGAGAGCACCAGAGTGGCTCCTGCCCTGATTGCAGTCTGTGCCCCACGAACATCATTCTCGTTTGAAAGATCTCTTGTGCTCTTTGGGATGCTGCCATCGTGACAAAGATGCACAGGGGGATGTGCACCAGTCCAACAGGTTCCGGATGCAGGATTCAGGGACATCGATGCCACTCTTCAAATCACACGGGCATCCCTCACCCTCCTCCTCCAAGTGGTCCCTCCCCCACAGGCCTGAGCTCGCCAAAATGAAGGTGCATTTTTAAATTACACAGGAAAATCGATGCTGTGTGCCATCTCTGCTGAAGAAAGGCGAGGCTCTCTACTCCCATTGAGAGAGACAGTCTCAGAAACCCACAGGGGCAGTTCCGCCCTATCCTCTAGGGTCACTCTGAGTCGACATAATTTGATGGCAGTGAGTTTTATTTTGTGTTGCCATTTCTACACACTTGAACAAATGTCTAGATTCAGACAGGAGTCTCTGGGTGGTGCACACAATTAACACACTCGCTTATTAGCCAGAAGGCTCCAGGTCCAAATCAATTCAGAGGTACCTCAGAAGAAAGGCCTGGTGAAACCCTCTAGAAAAACCAGCCACTGAAGACCCTGTGGAGGGCAGTTGTGCTCTGACCCACATGCGGTCACCCTGAGTCAGCTCTAAGGCAACTGGTTCCTGGCAGATTCATGTACCAGATCCCACAGCCACCACATGGGATGAATCGGTCATGCCCCAGACCTCTCCTTCTCAGACCCTGACAACCAGGAATCTCTTCTCTTCACTATAGCTTTGTTTTCCTGGAATGTCACATAAATGGAATGAAATCACATTTAACATTTTGAGATGGACCTTCCCATTTAGCACGATGCCTGAGATTCATCTCGGTTGTTGTCTACTTTGATAGTTGACACATTTCCAGTGCTGTAGACTAGTTTATGGTGAGCTCTTAAAGGTACAACTGGCTTACCCAGGCAACCACTGAAAGATGGCTGAGTTGTTGGCTGTTTGTGGAAGTTATGAACATTCATGTCCAGGCTTTTGTGTGAACTTAAGTTTTCCTTTCTCTCAGGCAAATCAGGTGAGCAAGGGCCAGGGATGTCTGGGTCATCTAGTAAGTGGACAGTTAGCTTTACTGAAGTCCCTCAGACCAGGTCCTGGAGTGGCCCGATCGGTGAATTCCCATCAGCAGTATTTCTCATTCTAGTCACCCAAATAGGCATTTTGCTGTATCTCCTCGTGCCTTTAATAGGCATTTCCTAAAAGCGAATGAGGTCTGTGCGCTATTGGCCATCTATGTCTATCCTCTTTGCTAAAGTGTCTGTTGAAGTCTTTGCCTTTTTAAAGTTGGAATATTTGTGTTCTTGCTCTTGAGTTTTCAAAGTTCTTCACACACTCTGGATATAAGGGATATGTGTGTGGATGTGGTCGTTGTTGTTGTTGTTGTTAGGTGCCATCAAGTGAGTTCCAGCCCATAGCGACCTCGTGCCCAACAGAACGCGACCTGCCTGCTCCTGCACGGTCCTCACCATCACCCCCCAGGCTCGGGGCGTTGTTTCAGCCACTGTCAGTCCGTCTCGCTAAGGGCCTTTCTCTTTTTCGCTGCCCCTTTCTGCTCCAAGGACGGGTCTCTCTGGACAACACATCCAAAGACGAAGTCTCGCCATCCTTGCCTCTAGGAAGTCTCTGGCTATACTTCTCCCAAGAGAGATCGGCGTGTCCTTTCCAATGGCCCACGGTCCTATGAGCATTCTCCTCTGGCACCACAAAGCAAGCGCATCCGTTCTGTGGGCTGCCTGGTTCAATGTTCAACTTGCACATGCACAGAAACAATTTCAGAGACCATGGTTTGGGTCAGGTGCACCCTAGTCATCAAAGTAACATCCTTGCTTCTCAACACCCTAACGAGGCCGTGCACAGCAGGTTCGACTGCAACTCCCCGTTTGACCTCTTGACTGCTGCTTCTAGGAGCAGTGAGTGTGAATCCAAGAGAGACAAAACCCTCGACAACCTCATCCTCTCCCCTGTGCATCACGATGTGGCCCTGGGCTCAGGGGTGAGGAACTTGGTCTTCTTGGCACTGAGTCGCAATCCATACGGAAGGCTGCAATCCTGGATCTTCATCCGCACGTGCTTCGGGTCCTCCCCACTTCTAGCAAGCAAGGTTGTGGCATCTGCACACTGCAGTGTGACAATCAGCCTTCCCGAGCCTGGCACCACGTGCTTCTTCACGTAATCCAGCTTCTCTGATGATCTGCTCGGCGCACAGATTGAACAAGTACAACGAGAGGTGTTGTAACCCTGCCGCACGCACACCTTTCCTGGTTTCAGACCATGCAGCAGTCCCTTGATCTGTTTACACCACGGCCTCTTGACCCACGTATGAGTTCTGCTTGAACACGACGACGTGTTCTGGAATTCCTGTTCTGCTCAACACTAAGCTTGTTTTCATCCACACAGTTGGCTGCCTTGGCATAGTCAACGAAATACAACTAAACATCATTCTCGTATTCTCTGCTTTCAGCCAAGATCCATCTGACATCAACGCGATCGCTTGTTCCACGTCTTCTTCTGAATCGAGCCTGAACCTCCGACAGCTCCCTACTACTACTGCTGCAACCTTTGTTGGATGATCTTCAGCAACATTTTACTTGTGTGTGATATCAACGCGATTGTTGTATAGGCTGAGCATTCTGCTGGGTCAGCTTTCTTTGGAATGGGTGCAAATATGGATCTCTTCCAGTCAGTCGGCCGAGTCGCTGTCTTCCAAAGTTCCTGGCATACAGCTAGGGTGCAGTGTAGCACTGATGAAACTCACAACTTTCCTCTAGTTTCCACTGGTCCCGCTCCCCCTCTACTATCAACACCCCAGTTCTAGCTTATAAATCTGGCAAGACAGAGCATGAACACTGGTACAGGTAAGAACTCTCGACACACACAATCCAGGACAGATAAACCCCTCAAGACCAATAATGAGAGTAGTGATACTATGAGGGTAGGGGCAAGATGGGGGAGAAAGGGGGAGCCAATCACAATGATCAACGTACAACACCTCCCACCAGGGGAACGAACAACAGAAATGTAGGTGAAGGGAGACAGCAGATGGTATACAATGTGAAAATAAAAATAATGTATAAATGATCAAGGGGTTACAAGGGTGGGAGGGTGGGGGAAAAAGAGGAGCTGGAAAAAAAAAAGAGCTGATACCAAGAGCTTAAGTAGAAAGAAAATGTTTTGGAAACAATGATGGCAACCTATGTAGAAATGTGCTTGATACAATTGATTTATGGATTGTTATAAGAGTTGTAAGAGCCCCAATAAAATGGTTTATTAAACTAAAAGAAAAAGAAAGATATTTTTTTTTAAAAGTCCCTGCATAGACAAGTGGGTGCTTCCAATGCTTCATCATCTTGTTGTCACTCCAGCTGGTGTTGCACTGGTTCCTGGCGCACACGTCTGTGCTGCTTGAACTCCTTCCTGTGGTGCCACCGGCTCCTGTTCCTATGCTACTTCTTTAAGTGGTGGACTGCTGAGCTGCTGGGCACAGAGAGGCCTGGAGGGCGAACCACGGCTCAAGACACGATGCCCCTCACTGGAGCTGGAGCATACTGCAGCCCAGGACAATACTGAGGACCCACGGTGGGGTGGGAGTCCAGTCTGAACCCCCCTCCATGGGGCGAACAAAGAGGGGAACATAGCAGATCAGCAACAGGAGCAAAGACAAGTCACAAAGCTCCAGAGGTGCCCCCCAAAATAGACTTCAGGTTAGGAGGGGAGGTTCCCAGAATGCCCCAGGAGTGGTGGGGAGATGGTCATAAAGGTCAGCAGACCTGGAACTGTGTATTTTTTTTCAGCTTTTTTCATCCATCTTTTGTTTTCTTTTGTTTTGTCTCCATTATGGTTGTGTTGCCTGCCTATATAAGACAGGGAAGAGCAGCAAGCCCGAGGAGAAGCAACAGGACCAAAGTCTCCACAGGGACTTGGGGAGAGGAGGAGGTGGGGAAGGGAGCAGTGAGCAAACAAAGGCATAGACAGGGAACACTAAGGAATTTAAAGCAACAAGGATGAGGATGTAGAGATCCTGCGGACATGGGAGCAAAAGCAATCTAGCTGAGAGGAATTACTAAGAGGCAGAAGAAGGGCGAGCGTGATGGTGGGGCAGGAGGAAGGTACAAGGAAACAGGAAAGATCTAGAAGATAGCAAGACTGTCTGCTTCTACAGGGAGACAGAACCAACCACGTGCTCACTTTAAGGCGGCATGGCTGTTAGGGAGAATCTGTGGGAATGATATTTGAAGCAGGGTAATCTACTTGGAATTTATCTCTAACTTACCAAGGTGGTGGCTTTCCTACCATGGAACACTAGCTTTCCAGATTCCCTCTGTTACAAGTTAGGGAATATAGTCCTAGTCATATTTCCCTCCGTGTTAGTTTCCCACAATAAAATTTTACAACACTAAAGGACATGGACTTCTCCAGATGGAATACACAGAAATCAAATGGATTAACGAGGTGCTAAGCCATGATGCAGAATCTCAATATCAGCACCTAAAATCAGACCAGGGGCTGAGTGTGGAACAGGCCATCAACTGCTCCTGTGTAGATTCAAGATGAAGCTGAAGAACATTAACACAAGTCCACAAAAGCCAAAATAGCCGCAAACCACACCGATTGGTGTGTCTGCCAATCACGCATGCAGCAGCCTCTTTCTCCTTAGCCTTGCCAACAGGAGTTAATATCAAATATTGGGGTTTTTCCCCCCATCAAATTCATGGCAAACAGGATCTCTTGGTGCCTCTGATTTACCATTCCTCTCACAGGCGGCTCCAGAAAGTGCATGCGTGTCAGGTGTTAAAGCCAAACCAATGGCGGCAGTGAGATTGCTCTTCCCCTAAACATGAAAAGAATTGATATGTGTGGATTATGATGCTGGTGAGGGATATTGGAAGTGCCAAGCACTGCCAACATAACACACAAATCTGCCCTGGAAGAAGGACAGTCAGAGTGCTCCTTAGAAGCAAGGGTGGTGAGACTTCATGTCACGTACTTTGGCCATGTTATCCGAGAGACCAGTCCCTGGAGAAGGACATCATGCTTGGTACAGTAGAGCGGTAGCAAAAAACGAGGAAGGCCCTGGACAAGATGGACTGGCGCAGCGGCTGCAACAATGGGCTCAAACATCACAACAATTGTGAGGATTGGTGCAGGATCGGGGTTCTATTGGACAATCGCTATGCAGAGGAATTGGCTTGTTGGCACCCCACAACTACTATTAGGAAAACAATTAAAAAGAATAAAAGAAAGTTCACTGCTATTCATTCAATTCTGACTCATGGGCGTCAACTAAGTCACATGGAAGAAGCACACCAACATCCATGATCCAAGGATTGGAAGTTATATAACCAAAATCCAAAGGCAGGTTTAGGATCAGAGCTTCCATAGCGAGCTTCTGGTTTGCAGAAGGACCTGGGTGGCGGTGGAAGCCCAAATCACAACTGCAGAATCTGCACAGGGAAACGCCTCCAGGGATTTCCCTCTACTCATAGTCCAGCGACGGGAATAAACTGGTTGTCAGAGAATACTGGAGACAATCATAGATTAAAAGGACAAACCTGACTTGAACAGTTACATTATTGTCCCTTGATCTCCCCTCTGATACACTGGGCTTGATCTGGTGTTTAATATTTTTTGGTGGTTGGTTTTGTTTTTTTTTATATTGGGGTTTATCTCTGTTGTATTTTGTCATTGTGGGTAGCCTTCTTGAATTTCTGGGGTGTTTTTCTGTGTTTTCTGGTATATGGAATATAGGCTAACTGGGGACACTGAGGCACAGAGAAACAAAAGAGCCTGCCAAGGAAAAGATTCAGGTTCCCCTCCCTCCAGTTCCCCTCCCTCCCCACCCCTTGGGGCTCCCAGTGCTTCACTTTCCCCATCCCAGCTGGAGTGTCCCGTGTGGGTACTCCCAGGGCATCAAATTCCCCGACTCCTCCAGCTCCTTGTCCAGATCAGTGATTCCAGCTCGCACCATGCTCCAGGCGCTAGTGAGAAGGCACTGCCTGGTCTTTGCCCCTTCATCCATCCTGACAGGCTGCCACAGTGGCAGTGTGCTTCCTGCTGCCTACAGGCAGGTGGGGTCGCTCCCTCTCTATTATGCAGGGGAGAGGCTTGGGGGAGCTCCCATTCGGGCAGAAGGGTGGGGAACATGCTGAAAGAAGGGGGGGCCCTCCCCCCTCTGGTTCCTTGGCTGCCCCTCCCCCCTCTGGTTCTTTGGCTGCCCCTTGCTCTAGGGGAGACTGGGAGAATACATCCGTGGTGTGTAAGCCTCTTGGGCTCACTCGGAAAGGGTCAGTCCCTCAGTGGGGAAGAAGCGAACGTGTGTTGAATGAAATGTCTGCCCAGAGGCCATGCAGGTACGGGACGTACCCCTCGGACATTAGGAGGCAGGAGTGCTTCCCCTGGGGAAGCTGAAGGAGGGGGCCACACGGGAGGCCAGCGTAGCCGTCCGGAGAAAGAGAGTCCAGACGCAGTGAAGGCCAACTCCGGACTCTTCAGCTGCTGTGCCAGCAGATGGCCTTGCCGCGTTCTTCTCCACCACTGTCCCTGCTGCTAGGGTGCGGGCATGGCCTGGCCTCTCGTTTCACCTGGATCACCAGCGTGGGGCTGTGTTTGTGAAGTTTCTCCAGTGGGTCATACCTCGGTTCTTGGCTTCGTACAAGAACGAAGTCACCCCGAAGCCCGTCTGTATCCATGGGATTTTATGGAGGACTGAACCAGTTTCAGGTGTTTCCGTTTCCAAAAGAGTGCTCGTTATTTCAGGGAAGCGGGCCAAGCTGCGCGGAAACTCACAGCTGGACCGGGGCAACCGCTTGGAAGTGCGCGCGCCCACACGTGGTGACCTGCAGCAGGAGCGGGTCCTGAGCTGAGCGTGGAGAGTAAGTGAGCAGTGAGCGGAGAGAGTGCGCCCCGAACTGCCACCCACCAGGAGCCAGGTGAAGAGGTGCAGCCTTTCCACCGCCAGGGTATTTCAAACCTCTGGCTGCGGAGGCCTGGTGGAAGGTATTGGTGGACCCCATTGGCTGATTTAAGCCCACCTCAGTGATGTGCTGGGCCCTGGCCTAGTTTGGGCCGCCCAGGTGTACCGCCCACCTGGCCTGGGACCTGAATTGGAGCATGCCCAGTTAGGGGTGGGGTGGTGGTGTTTTCATAGGTGTTTCTGACCTCCTTTCGGGGGCCTTCGCAGGGATGGAAGGACACCCCCCTGTCCCTGTCTCTAGTTACTAAAAGTATTGAGGAAATCGTTCTTTTTTTTTTTCCCCTCAGAGGAAATCAATCTTTCTTCCTTCCTTCCTTCCGAGGAAATCTTTCCACTGGACTTTTTCTCCCCTAAGTGTCCAGGCCAAAGAGGCAGGCTCTCTTCTATGAAGTTCTCCCGCCCTGAAAGTGCACTCCTAGAGGACTGAGTAGGGAGAGAAGGGTTTAATGGGGCAAAGGTCAATTCCCATTCTAATAAGCACTGGGGAGCTCCTGAGAATTTGAAGAGGCTCCTGATGTATTGGTGTAAAGATGTCAATTTTGTCAGTTTTGTGGGTACCGGGCCAGGATAGACACATGGACTCATCTCTCACTGCCCATCACCTCATCCCCACTGCTGCCCACACAGACTCAGAGTGGAAGGGGCTCCCCTCAGCAGACGTGGCTGTGGCTGGGGGGCCTCAGCACAACCACACTGTTGTGCATGTTCCTGAGACAGGCATATCTAGAGGGAGCAATGGGTGGGTTAGAGGTGGGATATCCACTCCTTCGACCCACAGGAAATGATGACTGAGCACCAACTGGGTGCTGACCACAGAGAAAGCCCGAAGGCACACAGCCGTGCAGAGCACAAATTCGTGCCTGCTCGCATAGAGCAGTTCCAGTTAGCAGAGATCGTCAAGACCAAATAGTTTAAATCAGCATTTCAATGAAAACAGAAACCCTGGTGGCATAGTAGTTACCAGTTGGGGTGCTAACCACAAGGTCAGCAGTTCAAAGCCACCAACTGCTTCATGGGAGAAAGACAAGGCTGTCTGCTCCCATAACGAATTACAGTCTCTAACAACAACAACAACAACAACAAATGTACAGTCTTGGAAACCCACAGGGGCAGTTCGACCCTATCCCATAGGGTGGCTGTCTGTCAGAACAGACTCCATGGAGTGAATTTCGGTCTAAGAAGGAGCCTGGGTGACGTCATGGGTGATGCACTGGACCGCTAACCGCAGGTCAGCAGTTTGAGCCCGCCAGCTGCTCTGGGGGAGAGAGAGAGAGGAGGACTTATAGCCTTGGAAACCACCAAAGCAGTTCTCTCCTGTCCCCCGCAGCTCTGAGTCAGACTGGTCTCCACGGCTGTGAGTTGAGTGTTTCGTTCTGGTCACTGCTAGGGCCGCACACGGGTTCTGGGTTGAGTGCTGAGCTGCGGTCCGCAGTTGCCACCCACCCAGGGGCTCCACAGGAGACCACCCTGTGACCTGCTCCCATAAAACTCACCGCCCAGAAAAGCCCCTGGGGCAGGTCCACTCTGTCACGGCGGGCCACTGTCAGGAGTCACACTAGACCTCCCAGAGCCTGACAGCAAGAGCGAGTGTAGCAGGATCCCTGGGTGGGGCAGCCCCTTCGGCCCTCAACTACCAGCCACAAGGCTGGTGGTTCAAACCTACCCAGAGGGGCCGAAGGCCACAGGCCCAGCAATCTGCTTCTGAGAGGTCACAGCCTGGAAAGGCTGCTCCGCTCTGCACGCATGCTGCCCCCGTGAGTCTGGAAGATGCTTCTCTACCCTGCCTGCACAGAGCCCTGGAAGTCAGCAGCAACTCCACGGCAACTGACAGCACCCACCTACGTGCCAGCACGGTGATTCACGGCGACTGAGGGATGACTGCTGCTGACACGGGGAAGGAGGAGGGATGGGCATGTGTGTGGTGGGTTGAACCTACAGTAACTTAGCAATGGGCCGCGCGTGGGAACAGGGAAGGCTGGGTGGGCGGGGCTGAGCCTAGCGACACAGGTGGTGGGTGCTGTCCTAAGCTAAGAGACTCAGGCGGAGTGGGGTATGCCCAGAAAAAAACCTCAGACCTGGCTGCCCCAGGCACCCTCTCCATATTCCCAAAGACCCCAGGGTGTGTCAAAGGAGGGCCCCGAGGGAGTGTCCTCTCTGGCTTCAGGCTGAGGCCACAGTGGCTTGTGCCCTTCAGCTTTGCCGGGTACCCCCCAGGGGACTACAGGCCAAACCCCACCGTGCTCCTCATGCTGCAGGGACCCCTGGCCTGTGCCCATCAGCTTGCCCCTGGTGGGCCTGACCATCATGTGCCCCATCAACCAGGCCAGCAGCAGAGAATGCAAAGCCAAGATGGAGGAGGTCCAGTGGGTCCACCAGACCTGGTGGGTAGCTAGGGATGGGGTGTGCTGCCCAGGCCAAAGAGAATGTGCCAAACCCCACCTCCTGCCTACCACTCTCCCCACCCCGTCTCCTGCGCTTGGAGCCTGGTGGTGGTCTGCTAGTCCTGCTCCAGTCACTGACTCCTGGGACAAGGCTCCTTTTAGGCTCCCTGCCTCAGTATCCCTGAGTGGAAAGTGGGTGAGTTTAATGGATCCTGCAGGGCCTGTCTAGGTCATGGTGAAAGAGCTCATGGGCTTCCAAAGAAGGACAGGGGCTTCCCAAAGGGTAAGGTCTGCGCAAGCTCTGTGGGGGATGAAGTGCTTCTGAGCATCTTCCCCCATCGTTCCGTTCCACGCCCCCAGAGAGCAAGTATGTGTCTCCTGCTCACAGGTCCCAGACAAAGCCTGCTATGCGGGGCAGCCAGCAGAAACAGCCCGTCTGGGTGGCAGAGTGAGGTAGGAGGGGCTCTGAGGGGTGTGGGGGGAGGTCAGACGCTTACAGACATCCTCCCTGAGGGCAGCTAGTCACCAGACTACAGGGTAGGCCTTGCTCCCTGCTTCTGGGGACAATGAACTATTTCTCCCTGAGTCCTGTGACCAAGCGTTCATACCCTACCAATAACGGTCTCTATCAGTTGAGCCAGGGAACAGGCCAAACTGGCTCTGTGACATCCAAAGTTAAGTTGCCATCCTAAATCTAGGATCCGCCCATCTTGGCACAAGTATACCCCCAATCCCTCCTCTTCCTTTGAAGAGGATACCCCTAGATCACCCCCTCCCATTACTGTATTACCTATAGCACAATTCCTTCCTGTGATGTATGTCCTCACCTGTCATTGGGGGGCTTGCATGTCCCCAGAGAATATAAAAGCCTGGGCTAGCATTACACTCTCTCTCTCCCCCTCCACGTGGACCACCCAGCGGGGCAGAGGTGAGCATGCTACCATGAATTGTGTCTGACTCCATTTGTTTCAATACTTCTCTTCTATCTCTCATGCTCTCTATAACTTTACTATGATCTTCACTTATTATCGCTGTACAATTGCGCCTACCGGACCCGTAATGATGTGTTAGGGGGGGGCTTCCCCTGACAGAGGGGCACCTTCCTGCAGCCAGCACAAGCAGCAGCATCGGATCTGGGGCAATGCAGCCGTATTTACTAAGCACCTCCCATGTGCCTGGGAAAAGAGCTTCCAGTCTCAGAAACTCACAGGGGGGCAGTTCCACCTGGTCATGTAGGGGCTTGAGGAATGGCCGTCAACTTGATGGCAGTGGGTTTGTTGATGTTTGTTTGTTTTTAACTGTCTGCCAAGCCCAGACCTTGCTAGTCACTGGGGGCGAAGAGCTGGCTGGCCTTGGAGGTTCATCCAGGTAGGGGAGCCTGAACATGAACCCTGAGAAAGCTGGAACCTGAGAAAGCAGAAACCTTGCCAAGTCAAAGGCTCATATTTCCCCTAAATTGAGCGATGGAAAGGCACGAGACCACATGCCATCAAAGGCTGACAACGGGTGGGGTCTAGAAGATCAAGGCAGTCCTGTCGAGTTCTGGTTTTCCCCGGTATCACTGCCTGTATAAGCAAGCATCCTAGAGTGCCATGCGGGGGGAGGCACTAGGTAGGGTGGGAGGCTGGACGTGGCTTTAGGCCTCGTTGTCTGGGAAGGCCTCTCTGAGGAGGTGACCTGGGAACAGAGGCTTGAATGCCGGGAAGTCAGCCGTGCTACAGTCAGAGTATTCTAGGCAGGAGGAGCAGCAAGTGCAAAGGCCCTGGGGCGGAAACATGTTTGGCGTGGGCAAAGAGCTCCCTTTGCAGAGGAAAGACGCTCCTGTCCATTCAAGCAGACTGCCTCCTCCTACCAGACAGTCTGCTCCAGATCTTGGGGTCAGCCAACTCTTATCTGCCTTCTCCTCCAGGGACTTGCTCCATCCTGATGCTAGGTACCTGTGTTGCCAAATGAAGGCCGAGTTCCGGTCTCCAAAACCTTGAGGACAGGAGTGGAGCTGAGGGAACCAAGGGCACCAGGCAGAATGTTTGCCTCAGCCCCTACTCACGAACACACTGTCCCATTCCCTGAGGGTCTCAGCCGGAGCAGATCCGGAGGAAGGGATGCCCATGGAGGGCCTCTCCTGGGATCTGGTGATGCATCTCAAGGTCCTGTGAGGACCCAGAGATGGAGTGAGGCTGTGTGCGTGCGTGCGTGCATGCGTGCGTGCGTGTGTATGACAGTGTGGGTCAGGAAGCAGTTCCGTTTGTCTTAAACTGGTCCGACCATGTTACAAGCCACCTCCCTGCTACTCGGAGCAGTTGCATCTATACCCGAAGCGCCAAGTGCAGCCTCCCCAAGAGCATTTAGGGCAGCGGTGTCGCCCAGGCTGCAGTGGCTGGGTAATGCACCTGGGTCCTGGATCTATGGCTTCTCAGCTTTCGTAGCTCAGAAACCGATGGTTGCTGTTGACAAAGTGGTGACAGACTCATAATGAACAAACTTCTCGGAAACTGGTGTAAACCGGGCACTGATGTTTTATTTTGAAGAGGAAGCCTGCCTCGATTAGAATTCCAGTCACCTGCATGTACCAGAAATCTGAGTACGTCGCAAGGCCAAACAGAGGGTTTATTCTTCTTACCCGAGCCTAGAGACAGGCAGGCAGGCACTCCTGTGAAAACCGGTCATCGAAGCATTCAGGTGCCTTCCCCTTCCTCACGTGTGACACTCATATTCATGGATGCCATGTTACTCCTGTACTCCGGGTCAAAAGCAGGGCAGAAAGTCAAAGGTTGACATCAGCTTTGTCTATCCTTTTTTGTTTTAAAGCAGAAATATATTAACTTTCTCAGAAGCACCAGGCAAGAGGCTTCTGCTTACATCTCATTGGCCAGAGTTGTTTCCATGGCTACCGCTAGCTGCAAGGAAGCTTATAGGAGTGTGTGAGAGTGTGTGTGTGTGTGTGTAACCAGTACTTCACGGCTCTGCACACAATCCACTTCTGCTAGTAAAAAAGGAGGGAGGGGTCTGGAGTAAGCAAAGGGCAGCACCTGGCACAAAACCTATCCAACCAACCTGCCACTCCTGGTTACTGGTGAAGGCATTTTCTCCTATAGATGGATCTAGATGGTTAGCAGATTGGCAAGATTACTTCATAAATGTTGAGTCAGAACCAGGGAGTTGGCGAAGAGAGGGGTAGCTGGCTGGCAGTTAGTGTTCTCTTGTCTCTCTGCCTGTCTTGCGGCCTCTCCTCGGCAGCATGGTGAATTTCACTCCAAACATAATGTCCTTGAGGAGGGTCTTCAATATACCTAGAATGCCAGAGGCCACTAACCAGCCCTGAAAGTCCACTCCCTTCTCCTTGTCAGCTGCACTTCCCAGCCTCCTTTGCAGGTGGGTGTGGCCATGTGACTACCTTCTCTCCAGAAGCGTCCTTTCCCAGCCTCCCACACTTGCTCACCTCTCCGTGAGCTCTCCCGCTTCCCTTGAGCCAAGGTGACAGCATAAAGGGACCTTAGCAGTCAGGTGCTGATGCTGGCAGACTCCACAGTAGCCTGAATCCCTCAAGGGCCACACAGAGAAATCTCCCACCCCACCCCTGCTGGGGGATCTGTTCTAGAATGTTCTCTGAGAGAGAAAGCAATGTTCTGCTGTGCTTCAGCAATGAGGTTGCAGGTGTACTTGTGGTGGCTGCTTAGCCTAGCTTGACCATGGCCTTGACCATTGGGTACCTTAGCCAGTTTGGGTTATATCCCTTCTCCCACCTCCCCGTCATGCTTTCTGGGCATGAATCATTTCAGTTCCCAGTCTTTGGGAGGGAGCAACCCTGGAGAATAAGGGAAGGAACCCCACCTTGTGAGTGGGAGTCTGAATTCCAGACTCAGTTCCCTGCTAACGAACTGGGCGAAGAAGACCCAGGTCACTAGAGGAAGCGCTGATACAGTGGAGAGAAATGCCTGGGACCGGGATGCCTCATGGGGAAGCAGGGAGGGCTGGTGCCCTACCTGAGAGCCCCATTAAAGACCAACCACAAGGAGCAGGCGTCTTATGTGCAGGGGCTTCCGGAGTGCAGACTTCAGAGACCTGAGAGACGTGACTCTACCACTCTAAGCAGCCTCAGGTCTTTCTAAACAATGAAATTCTCTGCCATAGAGCTGATTCCCGCTGATTGTGACCCTATGGGACAGGTCAGAATGACCTATTTTGGTTTCTGAGACACTTACACTTTAAAACTTGGTTTCCAACACTACAGGAGTAGACAGCGTCTCCTTTCTCCCGTAGAGCAGCCGGGGGCTTTGAACTGCCCTTAGGATCTTCCTAGGGTGAAAGATCATCTCTGTCTCGTTTTAAGGCTGTTCATTACGGTAGCATTTACAGAGACCATGCTCCCCCCCCCCTCTCCCACTGGTGGCTGATGGACAAATGTTTGGTGGGATTCGTGGAGAGTCAGGATCTGCATCTTCTGAGGAACTGTCAAGAGACATGCTGACCTTCTGTGATTTGGGCCTTTCACACTGGGCTTGGAAAGGAGTCCCTAGAAAAGACTGGGAGCTGCAGGGCTGGCCCCAACCAGAGCCAAACTGACCCCTCCCTGGATGTGGGTGTGGCGGAGAGCAGATCTAGAAAGACTTCATTTCTCTAGAGTTGACAGTGCCCGTGAGGAAAGTCTCTAGTCCTTCCCAAGGGCATCCCGGGCACCACTGGGTATTTTAAATGCATCAGCCCACCCCAGGCTCTGCCTCTTTTCCCATCCAACCAAGTGAAGCACCCACGACATACCCTTCCACCATCCTTCCACTGATCAAACTCTTCCAGGTAACTCAGCATTCTATGCTTGAGCTCTGCCATGCGCCAAGCATCTTCTCCACTCCAGTGTTCTTACAGCCTGCCTGGCTATTGGAGGTCATCTAGACAAACCCTCTCTCTTCACACAGACCCAGAGAAGGGGAGGGACTTACACAAATCACAGCGAGTCATCGACAACGCCCAATCTGGAATCCAGAACTCCAATACACCCCCCTCCACCTCAGCCCTGGAGACTCCCAGAGCGCCCCTTGTGTTTCCTCTCCACTGTCGGGCTCATAGGTGTAGCAGAACTGATACACTGATAACCTCGCGTGCATCCACTTGGGGAGACCAGGCTTTATCATAGACAAAACTCCCTTGGGCCTCGGTAGACCACCTGTGATCTTCCAAGACCATGGGTGGACGGACAGGTGACCTCTGAGAAACTGCCACAAAGCCATTTCTCACCTACCCCCCCAACTTCAGGGAGGCCGTGGTGAGCCTCTCATCTGCAGAGGCGGGGTTCCCAGCTTGCCTAGCTCCTCATAGGGTGCCACTGCAGGTTTCACACCCACTTCACACTGGTGCCCATCACTCATGGTGCATGTGACCTGGCCCCCTTTTGTTTCTGCATCCTCTATGGGACAAGGGGCATGGGGAGCTGACACCCTTGCTTTCTCTTGCTGGCTATGTAATGTATAAAACTGTCGCAATCCGTTTAGCCTCAATGTGATCCCGCCAGCAGAATGCATGGCAGCACGGTGAGTTGACCTGGCAGGGTCTACTGCATAGGATCTGTCAGCCTGCTCAGCGATGTGACGTTCACCTCAGCGAGCATCCTCTCTGAGGATCCTCCATCGCACATCTCTGATCCTGGCTCGGTCCTGCCCGCCACCCTTCCTCAGGTGCCCAATGCTGGTGGCCCATGGGGCTGACCTAGGTTAGCTTATGACTCAGAAACCAGAATCAAGAAGAACTAGCAACGCCAATGTGCATAGCCACAATACAAAAAGCAAACACGCCAGCCTCCCTTGCCAACTAACGGCCTTTTGTGGGCTCCCCATTCCCACACCATGTCCACCGATGCAGGTCCTGGGAAATAGCATGGATTTTCTCCAATGTGGCTCCAGGGGGCAGGAGAGTTAGCAGAGCCACTGGGACTAGGCAGATCCAGCCTCATTTCTGGCTCAGAGTGTGTGGTACATGTGTTTCCTGAGGCTGCTCTAACATACCACTAGATTTGGAAGCTGTGTTAGTCTGGGTAGGCTAGAGGGGGAAAAAAATCCATGGACACACATGTGTATAAGAAAGAGATTTATATATAAGAGCAACTGAACGTTAAGAAAACATCCCAGCCCAATCCAAATCAAGTCAAAATCCGATATTAGCCCATATTTCCGATATCAATCTATAAAGCCCTCTTCAGACTCACAAAACACATGCAATGACGCCCAATGCAGAAGATCACAGGCCAGTGGGTAGAAAGTCTTTGGATCCAGTGGCATTGTAAGCCTCTCAGTGCTGGCAGGGGTCTCTGTGGCTTCTCCGACTTCGGAGGGCTGGTTGCGTCCATGTGGCTTGTTTTCTGCCATGTCTCTCAGGGAATAGGAGAGAGAGAGGGAGAGGGAGAGGGAGAGGGAGAGGGAGAGGGAGAGGGAGAGGGAGAGGGAGAGGGAGAGGGAGAGGGAGAGAGAGGTGTCTTCTGCTTCTGCCTCCAAGGAGGAAGAACCAGATTTCCCAGAAATCTCAGAAGGCCACGCCCACACAGAAGTCTCATTGATTATCTCCAGATTGACAGCCTAGACTCCACCCCTACACTCTTAATCCTTAAATTGATACCAGATTAGGTGACTGCCACAGAAGCTTAAAGCGACACACCTTTATCCTTTCACAGTCTGAGGAGTCAGAAGGGTGAAGTCAATCACTGGGGCAAAACTAACGTATCAACTAGGCCATGCTGTCCCCAGAGGTCCTAGGAAGAATCTGTCCCTGGTCTCTTCCAGCCTCTGGTGGCTATCAGCATCATGGTCTTTAAGAGACAGTATGAAGGAAGGGGGGAGCGGAGAGGAAGGGGATGTAGGAAACAGAAAGCTTTCTCCCATTGTCTCCCCCAAATACATGTTAGACTTTGGACACTGCTTGTCAAGTTACCTCCCTGAAGGCAGTCAGTCGCCAGACTACAGGTAGGCCCCTCTCCCTGCTGTTAAGGACAATAGGCTACTTCTTCCTAAAGGTTTGCGACTATTAGTCTGGTTCCTGTAGGTGGGGTTTACACCCTACTGATAATGGTTTCTATGGTGGGCCAGCTCAGTGATATCCAAAGTTAGGCTGCCATCCTGAATCTAGGATCCTTCTTGTCACATGTATACCCCAATCCCTCCTCTTCCTTTTGAGTGTATGTCCAGAGATTGTCCCCCTCTTGTTGCTGTATAACCTATAGTGCAACCCCTTCCTGTGACGTATGACTTTACCTGTAATTAGGGGGCTTGCACTCCCCCCAAAGGTATATAGGCCTGGGTTAGCAATAAAGAGCTCTCTCTCGGGCTCCCTTCTTGGCCTCTCCTCTCCCCTATTCTTGCTCCCCAGTTACCTTTCCTCGTGCCCTCCTTCCCTTCCCCGTCTTGCCACGTGGACCACCAAGCAGGGCTGAGGTGAGCATTGATACCATGAAATGTATCTGACTCCATTGTTGCAATCTCTCTTCTATAGCTCATGCTCTCTATGACTTTATTATAATATATATATACATATATATCTCAACCATATAATTGCACCTATCGAATCCACGATTAGTTGTGAGTGGCTGGCCCTCCCCTCACAAGGGGAAAAAAACGAGGAGCTGATACCAAGGGCTCAAGTAGAAAGCAAATGTTTTGAGAACAATGAGGGCAGCAAATGTACGAGTGTGCTTGACACAATGGATGGATGGATTGTGATGAGTTGTAGGAGCCCCCAATAAGATTATTTAAAAAGAGAGAGACCAGTGTCTTCGACATTCTCTTTGCTCTTCTTCACACCCCATTCTCCTCGGCCTCCTTCTAATGAGAAGAAACATGATTGCCCTGGAGGCCCATCCTTGTAAGGCAGGATGATTTCTCCATCTCAGGAGCCTCACCCCTGTTTCCGTGTTGTTGGGTACTGTGCGTCGGTGCTGAGGGGCACAGCAGCCACGCAAACAACAGGGAAGCACGGCGGGGTCCTGCGCCCTCTGCTCCATCGTTGTGTTTGAGCCCGTCTTGTTGAGGGCCAACGTTCCTCTTTTCCACTGTACTCGACCCTACCGAGCATGATGTCCTTCTGCAGAGACTAGTCTCTCCAAAGCGCGTGCCATGAAGTCTCACCCTCCTCACCTCAAAGGAGCAGCCTGGCCGTCCTTCTCCCGAAACCGCTTTGCTGGTTCTTTTGGCAGCCCACGGTACTTTGAGTAGTCTTCTCTCACCCCAGAATTCGATTTGTCCGTCTTGCTTACTCAGTGTCCAGCGTTCACATGCACATGAAGAGTCTGAAAATCCCATGGCTTGGGTCAGGCGTACCTCAATCCTGGAAGTAACCCCTTGCTTTCCAACATTTTGTTTCCACAGAAGGTTAACAATTAGGGATCTAGGCAGTGGTTCTCAACCTGTGGGTCGTGACCCCTTCATAACAGTAGCAAAATGACAGTGATGACGTATCAAAGAAAATTATTTTGTGGTTGGGGGTCACCACCACATGAGGAACTGTATGAAAGGGTCGTGGCCTTAGGAAGGTGGAGAACCACTGGATCTAGGGATTAGGATCTGGTATCTTTGAGGATCGTGCTCTCAGCTTTCCATCAATGGCCACCAGCTGTACATGCAATGCCACAAAACTTTAGCTCTCTTCTGTCAGAGGGTGTGTAATAGTGTCACGGATGGAATTGGGCTGCCCCTCCCCATAGTTTCCACATGGTCGGGGCACGGTTCCCAGTGGCCTGGTAGCTGTGCAAAGATCCCTCATGATATGATCTGATGCAAGAAACCGATCCATCATAAGAGGATTTAAGATGGGGTGCAGTACCCTTAAGTTCTCACAGCTTTGATCCCAGATCCCAGGGGCGTTTCCCTAGGGTGTGATCTGCAACGCCTTTCCCGGGACACAGAAGCCAGCAAGGAGAGAAAGCATGCGCGACGAAGTGAAATGACCTACTCGTGTCCGTGTCTCATTCATTTCTCTGTAACTCCCACCAAACGGTGAGGCAGGACCATGCAGATCGGGTGTGTGAGACCCTCAAGGAGGGGGATGAGCCGGTGTGGCTGTTCCCCTGGCTGTCAAAGAGCCATCTCAGAAGCAGAAACAGATTCCTGGGACCACCGAGGCGGGAGAGCCACCCTCAAAGCACACGCGTGTCGGATCTCTGCCTGCAGTGGCCGTGGCACAGAGGGCAGGAGGCAGCAGAGAAACTGCACCACTGCGAGCTTCGCAGGCCGAGGCTGAAGGCTACAGACAGCAGACATGTCCGCCAGTGTGGCTGCAAAGAGGTTTTGTGGACAAAAGAACTGTATTCTCACCCATGTTGTAACCCCTCAGCTTCTCCCATAAGCCCCGTAATGATGAGTGTTGTCTGTGAGTTCTGGGTGGTCACTGCAGTATGAAGCCCAGGGAGAAGTCAGAGCACGGTGGGAGGAGCGGTTGATGTCAGGATTGGGTAAAAGAAGGATGGAGCAGAGGCAGGTCTGACCTCTGCCTTGTGCGATCAGCTTTGGGCCTCAGGGTGGAGTTAGATTCTCCTTCTGCCTTTGTGTAACCAGAGGTCAGATGGACCGCCCACGCCCCTCCCCCCAACCCGCCATTGCCTCTGACTCAAGACCTTTGTCCTCCAGACTTACTTCCCTCAAGAAAGAGAAGCGGAAAGTGAAGGTCCCTGCATTGGAAACTTACAACACCCTGGGGACATCTCCAAGGGATGCCAGCCCGACAGATGCGGAAGGGAGACAAGGGCTTCCCTGATAAACTGCGAGCTAATCTCGGTATTGTGAATTCAGGGTGCGGAGATGCGGCTCTGTTGACGTCATCCATCCGCCTGTGGAAGTTGACTTGCAGTCACAGCAGAACCTCGATCACGGTGACAAACAGGGATGTTGAGATGAGGATTATCTACATTCTATGCAAAACCCCAATTGCTACATTTCTTGCAGTCAAATCAGCTTTGGGCTACCCGACGGGGCCAATGAAAGTCCCTTTCCTTGCTCCCCAAGGGCAGTTGAGACCCCATGTACTTGTCCCCAGCACATTCAGCTTTGTGATCCATCCTAGTGTCTCACTGATCTTGACCACTATGATTTACTGACCGGAATTCCCAATCCAAGTATCTGGGTATGTTCCTTGGCTGGGGCTCTAAGGGGTGAAGTAGAACACAGAGTGCCACAGTGTAGCTTAGATCCATGTAGAGTGGGTCTTCCTTAGTTGAAAGTCTAAAGATTATCTCAGGGCAATAGTTTTCTACATGGATGACCTTGAGAAACTCCTTTCCCTCTGTCCCTTTGTCCTCCCTGCTTACTGGGACCTTGTGCTTGCTTCCAAAGGCAACCCTGTTTGGGCCACTGACCCTGGGAGCCAACCTAGGAGCTGTTGGCATGCTCCGCTGTTCCCACGGACCTTAGATCCATTCAGCTCTGCACCCCCTAGGCCTGTTATCTCCCTGCATCCACTTCACCTTTCTGCATCCTGGGTCTGCAGCTATGTGAGTCTGAAGAGGGGCCCTGGCTGGCAGCAGACCTGTGGATTTGAGTTGAACTGGGCTGGACTGCCTTCTTGATTTAAAAAGTACTTGTTGATATAAAGTTCTTTCTTTTTATTTTATTTAATCATTTTATTGGGGGCTCATACAATTCTTATCACAATCCATACATACATCCATTGTGTCAAGAACATATGTACATTTGTTGAGAAAGTTCTTTCTTATACATATGTGAGTGTCATCGGTTTTGTTTCTCTACACAACCCAGCCTAACACAGAAATATTACATCACCAAAGCTCTGTCTAGTGCATTTCCTGGTGGGAATGCGACACGGCAGAACTGCGCCCTTTAAAAGATGGCAAGATAACGCTGAGTGTCCGAAGGCATAACTGGGGTGGGGACGAGACCGCTCCAGCCCTGACTGTAAGACAGGTTTGTTCATTCGTTTGGCAGGCAATGGTCCTTTCAATCCTTGGCCAACATCCTAATTCAAAGGCACCGAGTCTTCTTTGTGCTTCCTTACGCATTGCCCAACTTTCATATGCCTATGGAGCGACTGAAAGCGCCGTGTTTTGGGTCAGGTGCACCTAGTCCACAAAGTGATATCCCTCAACATATTAACGAGGTGCCTAGCAGAAGATTATCCACCAGGTGGCAATGGATCAGGGTTCCAGGTTTTCTTTATTCGTGCCAACATTTGCTATTTTCTTTTTCTCTTTTGCATTGTTTTGTGTTTCTCATTCCTGGGAAAGATGAGGCTGTCTACTCCTATAAAGATCGAGGGTCTCAGAAACCCACAGGAGCAGTTTTGCTCTGTCTAATGCAATATGTCACTTGATATCTTGCCTGCTGCTTCCATGACTGCTGGTTGTTGATTGACGTCTACTATCTACCATCTCTCTGTTTATCATGTTGTTTCCTAATGGTCCTAATTGTGAAGATTTGGGTTCTCTTTATACTGAATTGGAATCCACACCCAAAGATTTAGGTCTATAAGGGGAACGACACCAGAGAAGTATGCACTCCTTACAACAAGCATCCATTTGTGATCCAAAAGTAGCATTTACCCAAAGACAGGGTTCAGCCAGGAGGAGGAATGGAAATAAAACCCACGGCGAAGTCGTGTCACATTGCAGAGATCATAATCAATAGCATGGAATTAAATGGGGATGAATTGTTGAGCGATAAACAGATGATCTGTTCTATAGGCCGTCACCCAGTTCATAATACAAATAAATAGGAGATACACATACAATGAGCAAGCACACAAATATGTTCAAGATCCTGAGTCACTTGGGGAATGCAAATCAAACCCACAATGAACGAGAGAAAATGAGCCCCGGATAACTGAAAAGTCATTTAAACATTGCCTGCAGTATCTCGTGGTAACACCGAGGGAAGTGCACCTTCAGAACACACCAAAAACCTTTGTCAAACGTGTTCTTCATGTTCAGTCTTCCTGTTCCGTGCCAGCCCCATTTCATGCTTCTGCTGCTCTCTATACTCCGCGTACCCTCCTGTAGGCACGGGATTCTGGCTGAATGCTTTCAGTTCACCCGTTCCCACCTTGCCTACTTAACAGGGATCGTATTTTGGAATTCTTCCCTGGGGACTACCTTGGCTCTGCCCAGTGGGTATCTTCTCTGCGATCTGCTTTTCTGTGCCTGGCGGAGGCAGTGTCCTGATAACTATTGCCTCGCCTTTAAAATCCTGCCTCCCAGTCTCCATTCTTCCATTTTTCCCCTACTGGCCCGGCATCCTTGATTTTCCAGTTGGGCGCAGGTTGTTGTTGCTGTGAGCTGCCATCGAGTGGGTTCTGCTCCACAGTGACCCTGGCTAGGCACAGCAGAACGGAACACGGCACCAACTTCACGTTATTTCTGTGCTGGAGCCCATTGCCGCAGCCACTGTGTCCACCCGTCTGGTTGTGGGCCTTCCTCTCTTTAGCTGCCCCTCCACTTGACCAAGAACTACTGTATATACTCATGTATAAGCCGAGTTTTTCAGCACAAAAAATGTGCTGAAAAACTGGGTTTTGGCTTATACATGGGTCAGTGGTACCCCAGCGAGGTGTAACATCTCGCTGCCCCCCCACCCCCAGGTAACGGGGCAAGTGCCCATTATCTCATGGGTGATTGCCATTTCTCTGCTGTTCATTCAAAGCCCCCGCTGACAGGGCTTTGAATGTTTGTTTACGCACATGTAACCAATCAGAGCCGTCCTATGACGTGTATCTTTGAATAAGCCTTTTAAAGACCATGTGCAAAGGATGTGGCATGAATGGATGTCATTTAGTCAACCCCAACTAACAAAAGGAGGAAATCTCATGAAACCTGACATAGAGTTAATAGCATTCGAGATGCATGGGAAGACATTCCTGAAGACATGGTGTGACGTGCCTTCCAGAAATGTAGTATTAGTAATGCTGTGGATGGCAGTGAAGACTGTGCTTTGTATGAAAATGACAGCAGTGATGGTGATGATGGCGATCTCAGTGAGGACAGCGTCTATGATGACCTCACACCAGCTGAAGCTCTGCATTGGGATACGATGATGATGAGGAATCCAGTTTTGAAGGATTTTAACTCTTTACATTTCACCTTGGTTGCTGATTGAGCTCAGGAAATAGTACTCTTAAGGTATCATTGTTGATACCTCATTGTTTTTGTTGAACCTATTTTCCACTTACTGTGCTGGTTTACTAATGTTAAATGACTTGTCCTTTTATTTGTTCTTTATTTATAATAAATATTTAAATACATTACCCCACTGATGTCTCAATTTTCAGTAATTTTATTTTCATTTGTTTTGATTATTGAAACTCACCGATAGCTTCTGCATTTTCTACCCTAGGCTTATACTCGAGTCAATCAGTTTTTCTGGTTTCCCAGGTAATAATTAGGTACCTCGGCTTATACTCGGGTCAGCTTATATTCGAGTATATACGGTACGTCCCTCTCCAGGGACTGGTCTCTCCTGACAGTATGTCCAAAGTGTGTAGGATGAAGCCTGGCCATCCTGGCCTCTAAGGAGCACTCTGCTCCTTCTTGCAGGATGAATCTATCTGCTAGTCCTTTTAGGAGTCCATGGTACTTGCAAGAGTCTTCTCCAGCACCACAGTTCACATGCATCCATTCTCCTTTGGTCTTTCATAGTCAGCGTACAACGTTCACAGCCAGAGGAGGCAACTGACAGCATGATGGCTTGGCTCAGGTGCACCTTAGTTCTCAAAGAAATAGCCTGGCTTTTCTGTCCTCTAAAGAGGTCTTGTGCAACAGACGTACCTGATGCAACTCTTTTGCTCTCTCGGCTGCTGCTTCCAAGAGCATTGATTGGGGATCCAAACAAGATGAAATCCTTGGCAACTTCAATCTCTTCTCCATTGATCATGATGTGACCAATCGGTCCAGTTGTAAGGATTTGGGCACATGGTGACCCAGAATCAAGAAAATAATTTCCAGCCTCCGTGTAGCTAAATTTGAGCAGAAATTGTCTTAGAGGAAGAGATATGTGCAACTGGTAGACTAAGGTGAAGGGGCGAGCCCTCACCTTTGGGCTCTTCTCCTCCCCATTGGGTTGGATGCAAGCCCGGTAGAGGCCAAGTCAACCACCCCATGACAAGTGTCCAGGGGTATGATCCTAAGAACAGAGCCACACAATGCAGAACGCCTAGGTTTCTGGGATGGTTTACCTGGGGGTCTTGCTGCTCAACACTGAAAGAATTCATGAGGCAGAAGCACTTTTGTAAATCCAAGTAACTTTTATGCGGGAAAGGGAAGTTTTTTCAGGTGTTAGTCTCAGTCAGTATGCGCTATCTCTGGAAAGGGTGCAAGCCTGCGCCGTCGGGTGGGCGGTGGAGGGACTGCATGAGAGTTCATGATGGAAAATGGCCACTTCAGGGGAGCATGCAAAACCCATGTGAAAGGTGTACGGAATGCCGGAACAAGAGCTGTGGAGCCAGAGTGCTAAACACGAGGCCAACCGCCCTTGAGCCCTGCTCCTCTCCCCTCCTACATGGCTTGAGATCAGCTGAGGGTGTGGCCATTCCTAGTGACCGAGTTCAGGAGCACCTGTGATGTGTTGTCGCTGGTGCCCAGGTTGTCCTTCACCTGTGCCTAGGTGACCTTAGGCTGTGCACGCTCTTTTGGATTTTCCCATAGCTGTCTCTTTAGTGGGCCCGATTTCTTTGCAGCCTCTTTATTGTGGCATGGCCAGCTCATTTTCGTTTAGTGTAGCTGTTCAGTGGAGACAGCCGCCTCCATCTCTAATCTTCCTGCCGATCAGAACAAACATGGTCTACGGACAGCTGAGCTCCTGCTTCCAGTGAACCATCAAGAGAGACAGCACTGTCTGTCTCATTTCAACCACAGTGAATTTGACTTTTGTTACAGCCTCTATCAGTGGTTCTCAACCTTCCTCATGCCACGACCCTTACATACAGTTCTTCATGTTGTGGTGACCCCCACCCCAACTATAACATTTTTTTCCCATAAAATTATTTTTTATTGCTACTTCATAACTGTAATTTTGCTACTTATATGAATCGGGCAACTCCTATGAAAGGGTCGTTCGGCCCCCAAAGAGGTCTCGAACGACAGGTTGTGAACCTCTGGCCTATATCCTAATGAATATATATATATATTTTGAATATATATTTTTTAATTGCTGAAGTATTCAAACTCATCCAGATTCTAGGGAAATGGGCCTCTCAATGGGAATAAAGTAGCGAACTTGGAAGTGATGTTTTGGAAATCGTACAGGAATATCATCAGGGAGATAAGCACTAAAATGCAAAAAGCAAACTTACTTCCATTGAGTCGATTCTGACTCCCAGAGACCCTCCAGGACAGAGTAGAATGGCCCCTGTGGGTTCTAAGACTGCAGTCTGTCTGGGAGCAGCAAGCCTCCTCTTTCTCCTGAAGAGGGATGGGTGCTGCCGACATGGTTGACAGCTCAACTTGTAACACACTGCCCAGGCCACAGAGACAGATGGGTACAGATCTATCTCTTTGTTCTTCTTTGCCCATCGACTGGCTTCAGCCTGTGTTACAAGGCCGCTATGTCTTAAAACCCAAACCCCATTATTTCAGCTCATAGCGAAAGGACAGGGCAGGACAGGCTAGAGTAGAGCGGTTTCCTTGGGGCTCTGAGACTGGAGCAGACAGCCTCATCTTTCTCGCATGGCATGGCTGTTTCCTTAGGCCAAGGATACTGTTAAATCACCCACTCTACATCCCCAACACATAAACATAGCTGGTCAACTTCTTCAGACCCTGGCTAAACCAGGCTCCCTCAGGATAACATTCTACCACATTCTGGGCTAGGTGAGGCTAGGCATCTCTGCTCAATGTTCCTTGTAGTGTAATACCATGAACGTTTGCTCTTAGCACTAAGAGATCTGAAACTATACATTTATTGATAAGACTGATAATCTCTCCCTCAACAGACTATTCGTTATCTGAGGCACCGAGCGGAATGCATAGACTCATAGTGACTTCATAGGGCTGAACAGAACTTTGTATTTTGTCTGAGCACAGGACAGGACCTAGGTGGTTAGTCTGAGACACAAACTCTCTGCCATGGAGAGAAAGAATATTCACTCAGAGTAACCTGACGGAAGAGGGTAGAACTGCCCCTGTGGGTTTCCAAGACTTTAACTCTTTATAGGAGTAGAAAGCCTCATCTTTCACACACACACCCCCCAGAGTGGCTGGTGGTTTTGAACTGCTGGCTTTGTGATTAGCAGCCCAATGCATACTCACGACCCCACTAGAATATAGTGTTAGTATAGCAGGTGCTCCGTAAGGATCCCTGTACGGTAAAAACGAATGAATCCAGACAAGCGCGGACAGGCTTCAGACAGGGTAGCGCATTACTGACAGCTCCTCCAATGGGGAAAAGCAGAGGTCTGCTCCCTGCGCGCTTGCATGGTACCACACGGCCACTGATTTCTCACAACGCTCCTTTTCCAGGATGGCTGGCAAAGGGCTGTCATGAGAACTCTGGAAGCGGCGGGATCGTCACCATCATTCCCATTTCTCAGAGGCTGAAACTCGTACGCCGGACGCCGGGCGGACTCGTAGCACAAAGACAGGAAGAGCGGGGCCGGGCGGCCCCCGGGGCACGGAAGCGTTCAGAGGCCTCGGGGCTCCTGGGCTTCCGGTCGCCGCCGCGCGGCCCGGGACTTCCCGGACGCGCGCGTCGACGTGAGCGCGCACGCAGGGCGGGGCGTGCGCGTGCGCAGGCGACGCGCAGACAGACGAGGCAGAGCCGCGGAACCGCCGCCAGGTCTGCTCTGGGTCTACGCCGCCCGCCGCGCCGCCCGCCCGCCCGCCCGCCGCCTCGCGTCCGCCGCCGCTGCCATGGGAGTGCAGGTGGAGACCATCTCCCCCGGAGACGGTGAGTAGCGCGCGGGGCGAGGCTGGGCGGCCGCGCGTCGCCGCGCGCCGCCGCTCAGCGAGCCCATGTCTCTGTCTCCCCAGGGCGCACCTTCCCGAAGCGCGGCCAGACCTGCGTGGTGCACTACACGGGTGAGTCGCGTGGGGGTCGCGGGCCGACACCCGGGAGCCGCCCGGCCTCCGCGGCCCGGGGGCCCGGGGCGTGGCGGCGGCGAGGCCCGCGTGGCCGGAGGCCGAGGCCTGGGCGGTGGCCGCGCTCCGGAGGGAGCAGCCTCAGGCCCGCGGAATCCCGGGCGGGCCGAGCGGCGCTTCCTGCCGGGGCGCGCTCGGCCTTTGTGCCCACTGCGCGGAGGGGGAAACCGAGGGTTGGCGAGGCGAAGTCGCTGGCCCAAGGTCACACGCTCTGGAATGGGCTGAGCCCCGGGCCAGAGATCCTTCAGAAGGATGTGTGCCATTTCTGCCCGGGTTGACAGCCTGGCCCTGCTTCCGGCCCTCCCTCCGGAGGGAGATAAAAAAGGGAGAGGTAGTTTCCGACTCTGCCGCGGGGCAGCCGGATTCGCCCCTTTTGCGCGGCGTGGGGTGGGGAAACTCCCACTTCGGAAGTCCTGGCTCTGGGGCGGCCTGATCTTGAAGGAAGTAGTGGAGCCTCTTACACACCCAAACCTCAGGGGTTCTGAGGGTCCAGTCGAGCTTGTAATCCAACACCCAACTCGCCTTAGCGGCACGCACTTTTCTCACCCCCCCCATTTTAAAGGTAACGAAATTGAAGGTACTTCAGGAGGGTGCCCAACCGCCGGCAAACCAGAGAACACTTTAGGACCACCCCCCACCTCCCCGCCAGAACACCTAGCCTGGTTGGTGCCTTAGGTCGTCCTTTATTCCCCTGCCCTTACAAGGTCTTCCTGGGGAGTGTGGGGGAAGGGAGAGAGGGTTGAAGCCGGCTGAGACTGCCTTGACTGGGGGTTGGTGGAGGTGGGGGAGGGACTGGTGAAGCCACTGTATTATGAATAACCTTCCCTCCCCCTTTCTCTTCCTTCCCACCTCTTCCTCCCCCTCCTCCTTCCTTTCACCGCCCCCCCCCTCCCAATCCCCTAGGATACGGAGGCCTAGAGCAGGTCTGCAGTGTTGATCAGGGTGTAAGCTCTGTCCTCTGCCAAGTCATAGGGGAGCCCTCTGTTACCAGTGAAACATAACGACTGCCCCACCCCCACCCGCGTCCTTTAGCTCTCCTGAGTAGAAATGAGAGCAAGGGACGAGGGTGTTAAGGCCTGGAACCTTTTCAAACGGGTAGCATTGCAACCTTTGGTAGAACAGCTTCCTCCCTGCGAAGGAAGCTGGAAGGTGGTTTGGACATTTAGTGTTAATAGCTGTCTTAGTGGGTCAGGGCCTAGGAGGACGAGTGAAGGAAATGCATCCATTTGGTCGCTTGTAGTCTGAATGGGAAGAGTAATCACTCCCCTTTTCCAAGACTGAACCAGCCAGAGCTGAGGCAGCGGCTCTAACGGGTCCACAGCCATTTGAGGGGACGCTTGGGGCTCCGGGAGGTAGCTCTGGCCCCAGGCCCCTCTGTAAGGCTCTAGGATGCATGGCCCTCCTGTGTGGCTCCCCCAGCGTCTGGGTGCAGCTGGCAGGCTTGGACTACCAGCATGTAGGCAGGCCACATTTCCCCGTGCCTCTTGGTGAAATGTCATGTCTGGAGACTTTCCCCAGGAGAGCAGATGGTCGTGGGACCCAGTACCCCACCAGGGCTTCCAGTGCCTCTGCTCCAAGTCTGTGCTTTCCTTGCGGGTGGCGCCCACCCACGCTTCCCAGAGCAGCAGCAGGGCCCTGGCATGCATTAGGACAAAAGCGTTCTTTTTTATTTTATTTTTGATAAGCCCTACAAAGACGCCTTAGCGAGAACCAGCTCTGCCTCATGCTCACAGAATAGGCTGTTCTCAGCGGGCGGGCGGCTTTGTTCCCACAGGTCTGTGCCACCAGCCTCCCAGGAAGAACCTGTTTGAGACCTGTGGGGGCGTGAGAGGAGTGGGTAGGCACTTAGAGAGCTCATCTGGAGCTGTGCAGGCTTTTAACTCTCTGGGAATAGAACTCATCTTGAGGTAACCTGATCATCAGGGAGGAGCTTCTGATGACCCAGGGAGGGCAGCCCAGGCAGGAAGCCCACACTGTTTCTAGGCTCTTGGGGGTAGTCGATGCTGACTGGACGAGACCCTATAGGGCCGGGTAGGACCCCCCCCTCCACCCGCCCCCCCCCCCCCCCCGTGGGTTTCTGCGACTGTAACTTGACTATAACTTCACGGAAGCAGAAAGTCTTGTCTTCCTCCTATGGAGCTGGTGCTGGGTTTGAACCGCCGACCTTGTGGTTAGTAACACAGTGCACACGCCACCAGAGCTCCTGTCTCCTCAGATGGAGGCGGTCACTCATGATGTCCTCTGCTTTCTCTTTGCTACCTTGTTGCCTAGCTAGTCGACTACAGCTCTACATTATTCTGCTTCTCCAACTGGGGGGTGATGGCAAGGCGCCTCATCTTTCCTCGCCCCCACCCAATTTCTGTGTCTCCTTTTAAGCAGTTGGCTCAGGTTGCTTGGCAGTGTCTGCACTTGAGTGTAACTTCTGGGAGGGGGAATCTGACCCAAAGCAGGGTCCGGTGAATACTCACGCCCTTTGGGGTTGGGGGGGCATGTCCACAAGATGAGCAGACGTAAGGTGGCCAAAATCGCGCCTTAGCCACCCGCACAGCAACCTGAGACACCAGGTGGTGGTTTAAGGGCAGCGGTGGCCTGGATGCTGTTCCCGGGCACTGCGTGGTGCCCTCCTTGACCTCCATGCGGGCCCCCTGCAGGGAAGTGAAAGCAGTGACCAAGCAGCACTCTCCAAGAAGCCGGCAGCAGGCACTGGGGTGGAAGGGAGTCGCTGGCAGCTCATGGCCCCTTCTCCAGTAGCTTTGTCATCTTTCCTGTTTGCAGCCACACAGTGCGCCTCGTGTCCCTCTTGTGCCAGAGCAACCTCGGTGGATGGAAGGCGTTTCTTTTGGTGATCCCCTTGAGAAATCACTTGGCACCTTGTCCTTAAGTTGGGTTGGAGTCACCCAGAGCCTCCCGGGTGTTTGAGGAAAGCCAGGGATCCTTCAACCATGTCTCCTTACAGTGGTCCTTACATGTGTCCTTACACCTGGACACTTTGACCCTGCCCTGGAGCCTGCCCCCTGTGCGCTCACCCCTCCCCACCGAGCCTCTTGCTCTTCGTTGGCCTCTGCCCCTTCTCTACTTGCTCTTATTCTTCCCCTGGTGTTTCATGGTTGGTTATCTGGTGTCTGGAAGGAGGCCCATCCCCCGCAGAGACCCCTCAGAGGGTCCTGGTGTGCAGATCTTGAGGCAGACAGGTGGTCAATGCTTAGGCAGGGCTGCAAACAGACGTTTTTCCTTTCTGCAGCCAAAGCTTGTTGAGCACCTGCAACACAGCTGGCACTGGGGGCCGTGGCAAGGTGCTAAACAAACCAAACAGACCCCATTGCCATTGGCTCAGTTCTGCTTCCCAGGCACCCAGTCTGGTGGGTCTGTCTCGGGTTTTCAGGCCTACAGTGTTGACAGAAACTGCTAGGGCAATTTCTCTGGCTGAGCAGCTGGTAAGTTCTCACGGTCAGCCTTTGGGGTAGCAGCCGGCTCACCACTGCATCACCTACCCAAGCGCAGATCCCCATCTGATGCATTCACCCCGAGCTAGGAGTTGAGCAGCTGGTGCAGGCACACCGCCTGCAGAGTGGAGAAATGAAAGCAGACTGAGGGCAGGGGTGGAGGTGGGCTGGGAGAGGCTTCTGACAAAGGGGCATCTCTCCCACTGGGAGAGAGCTCTGTGCCTCAGGGGAAGATTAAGGAGGGTGGGAGGAACCACAAATGCAAAGGCCCTGGGGCTGGGGTGCACTTTGTGTGCTGGGGAACAGGAGAGACACCTTGGTGACTAGAGAGGAGCTGAGTAAGCGGGTAGGTAGGTGGTTAGAGAAGAGGGGAGGGCGTGGCCTCGTAAGAACATTGACTTGGCCTCTAAGCGAGGTGAGAGTGACCAGGCAGAGGAGGCTCTCCGCTGACTTTGGTTTGGGGGAATAGCATGGGCGTCTGCTCAGACCAAACAAGTGGGGGAGGAGAATTAAACATCAGGCCAGTCAAAGAATGACTCCCACAACCTCAACCACCCCTCTGCAGCAGGCCCCTCTTTTGCCAGGGTCCATAATCCATTGCAGTGGCTACACAGGACTCACGGCATGGAGGTTTATAAGGTATGACAGGTCATGCCTCAGGATCGGAAACCACTCAGGATGTGGTTCTTCTGTCCACATGTCAGCGGGCACATGCCCCCTTGACCTCTGCCCTGCTTGGGCACCTATCACCAGGATCCTTTAGTGCTGATGAATGCTCATAAAGACACTAGGCTGCAAGCCAGCCCCCCACCCGAAGACACTTGGGTCTACTCTTCCGTGTCAGTGCCGCCCCTCTGCCCCTCCTGCCTTGCCCACACGGTGGTGTCGGCACACTTGACTCCTGGTGCGTTGTCTTTGTGGTGCCTGGGGAAGTCCCTGTTCAGGTTATGAGCTGGCTCACGCTAGGTATGCCCAGAAGGGTGGCAAACCCACTGAGTTTGAGTTAGGGTCCTCTACTCCTTATTTGCATGTTCCCATCTAGTCATTTTGTGGGAGTCAGGAGCTGTACTAAGTAGTTTCACCTCAGTGCTCACTAGATGCCTACTGGAAGATTACTGGATTTCTGGAGGGTCCCGTCCCCACCCCTCCACCCCCCACCCCCAGTGGTGGTGGTATTACTCCTAGTGTAAGGCTCCCTTGTGCTGTAATGTTTTGCAGAGAGAGAAAGGAGCTGAGCCTCTTGTCAGCCCTCCAGCTCTCTGGAGTGGCCCGAACTGGGCGTGCTGAGGCACGGTGAAACCCTGGAGCGGTGGCTTCAGGAGCGTGTGGGGAACAGGGAACTAGCCGCCTCGGAAGGAGAGATGGTCTCAATAAGGATTTCTCAGAATAGATGAGTACACTTACAGCGAGGAAAATGGCTCTTGTCAAATCTGGGGACGACAGAGCTCGTAGTTTGGTGGTTCGGATGGGATGGGTCTGTCTCTGTCTTCCTTAAGTCACTTTATTTAATGAGCTTTTGACATCTGGTCCCGCTCTGGGAAACTTGCTTCCCTTTGGAGTGTGATAGCCGCGAGTCGTTCAGGTGGCATCGTCCTGTCCCACAGGGAAGGGCGAGCAGAAGAGGCGAGCCTCCTGTGCATATGTGCCCCTCGGATCTTTTCAGAGGTACAGGAACAAAACAAATAGGGAGCTGTGAACACGCTGAGCCCACCACCTCAGTGCAGCGATGGCTGCCATCTGTACCCTTTGCCATTTCTGCCCTCCCCACTTGTGTGTGTCCATGTGTCCATGGCCATTAGAAGTTGCAGGCATGTTGCTTTTCCTCTCAGTCCGTGGGCACGCCCTGAGGCTGAGCTCAGTCTCCTTGCCACCCAGCCCCCTGCCATGGCGTCGTTGCTGGGGTGTGCTCAGTCTTTATGGGAACAAGCAGCCTTGTCTTTCTTCCTCAGCGCAGCGGTAATTTGAACTGCTGACCTTGCAGCTAACAAGCCAACACTGCTCCGACAGCACCACCGGAGCGCCTTCCTACCTGGCAGTGAAAATTTCAAGTAACGCCATAGATTCCAAGACCAGGTTCATGCCGACATGACCCAGCTCTCTAGAAAGTGACCTGTGCAGTTTGTGTTTAGAACAAAGCACTCTGACGAGGCTCACTAGGGACACACTTGATGTAGCACCTGGAGCCTTGAACCAGAAGGGTCCTCACGCTGCCCTTCATGACTGGTTTTCCTTCACACAGCAGGCTGCTTGTCTCCCCACGCTACAGCTGTCTCACCGTTTCTCGGGGTGTTGTTTACCCAGACCCCGTGCCTGACGCCCCGTAAACTGGAAGTTGTGTTTCCGATGCCATTGAGTGTGACTGTTTAATGCCCGATGCCACTTTCTTCCTCCTCGGGGTGCTGAATTTGATGGTTTCCTGTGGGTACCTGGTACGAGGTGCTGTTCACCCTACTGGCTCCTCCGCACCTGCAGATGTGCTCTCACTGGCCGTCACTGATAGACTGGCGTCAATCTTTTGTCGCCACTGCTCCACATGTGCCCAGAGAGGTGAGGACTGTTGAGTAGATATCCCCCATCACCCACCCCCCTGTGGGGGCAGGTCATTTTTATTCTGAACGTGGACTCATAAACGTTGTACTTGGCTTCAAAGTCGGTGCTAGTGTTCTTTTATGTGTGTATAGTTTTATTGAGCTATAGTGACGGAATCATCCACTCAGCGGTGTAGCCCTGTGATCGCCACCACGCTCGGCTTTGGAACGCTTCTTCCTTCTTGTGCCCCTGACTCGGAGAGGTCACTCGGTGCACCGATGGTTGCTGGTGTGAGAGGAGCCCACTGTAGCTGACTGCCATTGCCTTTGCCCTGTTCCCCTGGCTCCTTCCTCACCTCCGTGGTGGCGCTGCTCCGGGACAGCCCCAGCCATCTCTCCAGAGCGCCCTGGTTCCTCCCAGTGGGTCCCAGAGACTCACAGAAGCATCTTTATAGAGCATCATTTATTCACCATAAAACTTACCCAGTTACATGCAGGCTTTTGAACCTGGAACCTTTTGGTTGCCTACAGAATTTTTTTAAATGGTTATTTTTAAATGGTATGGCTAAAGGTTTATTAGATCTGAAAACCTGGAATCATCTGTCTGCCTGGACAGCGTCTCTAATGATAGTATTGTGCTCTACTGTCTCGTGCACGCGCCCCCACCACTGTCCTGGCTAGGGGGCGGGGGTTGATTCCTGTCTCTGCCCCACTCTTACTCCCTGAGGAACTGGACTGACTTCTGCGCCATTTCGCTTGGACAAGTACGGTAGCAGCACAGGAAGCGGGAGGAAGGGATGCCACCCGCTCGTCCACACTGCCGCCCCAGATGGCACTTCCTGTAGCCTTCCCTCCGGGGCTCAAACCACCCGGCTGGGCTTTGGTCTGTGCACATCGCCCTGCGACAGTCTCTGCCTGGGCCCCACCCCGTTGGCCTCCCTCCCCTTCACTGCCTGGTCTTCACCACATGGCAGCATACAGGACACCTCTCTGGCCCAGGCAGGTCCTCACGGTATAGGCAGACACCCTTGCTTCCCTACCCACGGGGCCTGCCCACCACCGGCTCGGCCCTTGTCCCTGCTGTCCTACACTCTGCTCGCACTCGACAGTATGTAGGTGCCAGGAGACCAGGCCCACCAGTGTGTTTCCGTCACGTTTGCACGAGTGACCTGTTGGGACCTAGCGTGAGAGTCCAGCCAGAGTGGGAAAAACACGCATTCCTGTGAGGGCTGGTGAAAAATTCTCCTTCCCAGGTGCCCTGGTATTCGAGTGGGAAAATACTTCACACCGTTCTGAATTTGCTCAGTCCTCACTGGCTCGTGCAACCTTGAGCACTCTGCTGCTTTTTTCACCCACTGCACTGGTCGGCACGCCCAAACGGCCCTGTGCTGCGTGGGCAAATGTGCCAGGAGCTGGGCCAGCGCCTCAGCCTGACCCTCGTTGCTTACTCCGGCGGGGTGGTTGGTTCCGGGGACGGTGCCTCTAGAGCAGCTCGCAGGGGCTCAGGAGAGAGGGCTCTTAACAAGAGAAGCTTTTTGTCCTCCGCCCCATGTGCGGAGCCCTGGAGCGGGGCAGGTGACTCTGACTTTTCTACCAGTAGTGACGGATGCGCTGTGTGTCAGGCCCCGGGCTGCCCTCACGTGGTCGTTAGGGTGAGTCTCTGGTTGCAGCCACTGCCAGCCTGTCTGGGTGAAGGTCTTCCTTCCTTCACTGACCCTCTACCAAGCCCATCTCCTTATCCAGGGACTGGTCTCCTGAGCAAGCGTCCAGGTGGACGAGACTTGGTCTCGCTTCTGCGGGGCCCCTGCATGTGCTATCCTCAAGACTGATGTGCTAGTTCTTCTGGCCGGTCCCATCTTCCGATGGAAGATGTCTAGACGTCACACGCACACCAGGGGTTGACAGACCGAGGCTTGGGGAAGGCACACCTGGTCCTCCGAGTGGCTGCGTTGCCTGCCGCAGGGCATCATGGGCTTTCTTGACTGGTGCTCCCCTCCGCTCTGACGGGGAGCCCAAGGGGCCTTCATTCACTCCGTCGTTTCCTCTGCATCGTGATGTTGTCTCGGTCCAGATGTGAGGGTCTTTGTCGTCTTTACATGGGGCTAATCCATACTGATGGCTGCAGTCTTTGCTCTTCATCTGTGAAGCCTTCTGAGCCTCCTGGCAAGTGGGCAGCCAGCCGGAAGGGTCATGTGCATGACACAACCTTGCCTGCTTGTCAGAGAGGAGGACTGAAGTGGAGAAGTGAACAGAACAGTCCCTGCCTGATGTAGGCCGCTCACCACAAGAGAGGCAGTTTAACACCGCCAGCTGCTCTGCCAGGGAAAAATGAGGCTTTCAACTCTGATACGGGTTACAGTCTGCAAAACCCACAGGGCCCATTCTACCCTGACCTATGGAGTCACCGTGCGTTTCGATGGCGATAAGTTTTGGTTTGGGGGTTTGCCCTCCTATGTCGTACCGCTTAGTGGGAGGGACACACAGACAACAAACAAGTACTAACGAGAGATTTGGACAGTGAGGGCAGAAGGATGAGCTAATGTCATTTCCAGTGATCTGAAGAAGCTAAGGGAGTGATCCTTGTGCCTATCTGAGCACAGCATTTGAGGGAATAGCAAGTGCAAAGGCCCTGGGGTGGGGGTGATCTGTCATGATGCGCGGTGTTGTGGGGTGACGCTGGAAATGGTCAGGCTTGGAGGACAGCTCTCGTGGGGCCTTGTAGACAGTGTTGAGAATTTTGGCTAGGTTTCTGAGGGAGTTGTGTTTGGGGGGGTTTGGAGCCCAGGAGTAATGGGATCTTTGTGTTTTAAAAGAATGTTCTTGTCATGTTTAGACCGAAGGAGATCAAGGACCGAAGAAGAGGGAGGCCATGGAGGGACTCATTACATGCCCCCAGGGGGTCATGGCCCCTCGGAACAGAGGGGTGGCTGACGCAGGTGGCGTGGTTTCTCTTCCGCACAACCCCGCTGCGGGGCAGATGGGAGATCCTGCTGCTCTTTGCTGGCCTGAGGCGCTGCCAGTGTTGCAGGAGTTGATTTCTGGAGCTCCCGAGAAGGGATCGTGCGCCTTCTCTGACACTCCTGGGTGAAAGGAGGTAGAGGTAGCCTGTGAGTGGAGGAGGCCTGTTGATTCCAGCTGTAGAAGGGTTGCGATGAAATGATTGGGACTCAGAATTGAGACTTCGCCTTGCTGTGGGGCTGGGGGGATGTGGCCAGCTTGTGATCGATAGCCTCTCTGCCCCTAGTGCCCAGGACCACACCCCAACATCGAGAGCCCCTGGGTTGGGGTTGGAGGATGGGAATCTGAGTTTCACAAGATAGGAATATGCCTCATGAGGAGCCAGAAACAGCTCCCTGAAAAATAATGGATCCTCCCACACCTGCCTCTTTTCTGGAGGTTATTGGAAAGCTTGGCAGCTCCTATTTGCCGTGGGCTTACTAGGTGCTGGGCAGCGTTTGCTGAGTTCTCCATTCCTGAGTGCAATTTGACTGTTAGGATCGTGTTACCAGGCAGGCAGGCAGGCAGCGCTAATGCTTAATGGGCAGCCCAGCCACAGAACCCAGGCCTTTAAACACTAGACCCTATTGCATTGTGATAGCTTTTATGTGGCCTCTCTTATTACTGAGGTGGTGTAATTCCCACCAAATAGGGCCATGCAAGTAAGGTGTGTGGAACCCAGGCAAGGGGTGGTGGTGGTCAGTTTTGCCATCCCCCTAGGCTTAAAAGAGAGCTAAATCTAGAGCAGGGAGGGTCCCCGTTACCACCAGGAAAGAACTAGGCGTGGAACGTGTCCTTTGGACCCTGGAGACAGCAGGAAACAGTTGCAAGTCAATGGGGGCAACAGGAACAGAAAACCAGTAAGAGGTGGTGTAGTGAGCTTCCTGGCCCATGGAGGGAAAAAACTGAGTACCTTGGGGCAGGAGGCTTGCTGGCAAAGTGGGGTGACTCCAGGCAGTTGGGGAGCTAGGCTCTGACCCTTGAAGCCTAGGCTCGCTGGAGCCTTTCTTTATCCAGGCTGGGAGTTGGGCCTCCCTGCAGGCACCACTGAAAAGCCATCCTGATGGAAGAATCGGGGTCTTCCTGGCCTTGAGTTGTGACCCATTACTTCCGTCCTCGGGGTATTGTCTGAGTGCTGTGTGCCCATTGCAGCAAGGTTGGGGAGAGGACAGCAGCCTGCCCTGGGTGTGGTAGGAGCCGGCCTTGGGTGGTGGATCTTGCTTCTCTCTCCCCTCCTGAGGTCAGGTGCCCCACCTGCCACCATGTTCATACCTGCATGTCCCAACTCTCTTCTGGGGAGTCCGAAAGAAGAAAGTGAAGCTGAAGATTGTGTCTATTGTACTATTTCTGTACAGCCCCTGTTAGTGCGTTTCCTTCTGTGTGCCCCCCTGTGGCAGTCGCCCCGTGTCTGGCAGAGCGGTGAAAAATGCATTCTCTTGGCGTTCTTTGCCCGGTAGGATCCTTCCTGGACTTCCCACATGGCCTTGGCCTTTGGGACTTTGCTTTGGTCAGAGAATTGAAAGGGATAAGAATTATTTCCAAAGGTGGGAAATGTGTCTGTACTCAGTTTGCGTTTCTAGAGAAAACAGGGAGTGGGCACTCGGCATGTGGTCCTGACCCCGTATTAGGGAGGCTGCAAATAGCCACAATCAGTCTTCTCCTTTACCACCTCGGTGCCAAGGACACGTGGGTAGTTGATAAGGTTATTATTACGGCGACATGGCTTCTCTAAACATTTGAATTCATATTCAAGCCTCAATCATTTGTTAAAGGGCCATGCTTTCCCTTTGCCGGTGGGGTTTTCCCTTTGCGCAAAAATGAATTTTGGTTTCTTTTCACAGTAGAGCAGGGCTGTCAAAATCATCTAAGTGGCCCATCAGAGTTTAATGTCTTGCTTCCACCCACGCCCCCACACACAGTTCACTAGTGATCATTGTTGGTGGTTGGTGATTTGCTTTTCCTGAGTCTTTCCAGAGAGCTAAGATCAAGGAATAACACCTTTTCTTACTCAGGCTCATATTTCATTGGTGTGTGTACTGCTTTACCACACTCTGTACGCGGTCCGGACACCGCTGGCAGAAATGGTTTGGGGAGCAGGCACAGCTTGTTCAGACGGACCCTGGGTAAGCATCGAGCTGGGCGGAACATCAGGCGGAGGCAGAGCAGCACAGTGGGATAGGAGAGAGCTTTTAGCAGCCTTGGGCGGGGGCTATTTCTGAGATCTTGGTGAGGCAGTCAGTGAAAGCGCAGGCAGTTAGTGAGCTTCTGTGTGTAATCAGAAGTGGGAAGGGACTGAGCTAAGGAAGCCATTAGGCCGAGGGCAGCACACTTGTGAGCCTGTTCCAAGTGGCTCCCAATGCCACTCTGCAGGATAATGGGCATCTGGCTGATGGGCTCCCCACTTCGACTCAGCCAGGGCACATTTTGTGGTCAAGACTCACCTGTGAATTGCAAGTAGAATTCTACATTCCCCCCAAGTATAAAGGGCAAAGGATATCCTTTTACTTAGAAGGTTTAGGATTGGGGGGGGGGGGGGTTCTGTTTTTTTGTTCTATTTCAGGTTTTATTTTTCCCATCATATTAAAAACCCCACTGCCATCAATTGATGCTGACTCATGGTGACCCTTAGGGCAGGGTAGAACTGCCCCTGTGGGTTTCTGAGACAAACTATGGGAGTAAAACGCCTCTCTCCCGAGGAGCTACTCATGTTTCAAGCTGCTGGGCTGTTTTATCTTAAAACTTCCAATCTTTTTGTCCCTCTTAAAAGCTCCTGCTTCCATGCCTCAGCAACTGAAAGCACCTGGTGAGTCATGGGCTTGAACTGCAAGTGAGTGGTTCTGTAACCCTCTCAGAGTTCATGCTCATCATCCATCTGCCCGAGAGTGTGGGATGCCTGCCTGCCGGGGAGCCCTGGGTGTGAGGAGGGGCCGGGGGGTTCTGGGGAGCAGGGTTTACCCTGTGGGTCCTGCTCCCCTGCCCTAGCGCTGCAGGAAGCCTGCCAGGGGACAGTCTGGAGGCTCTTCCCTCCTTACCCACTTCTTCCTTTGGGCCCTCCCACTCTGTTCCAAGGATTGGAGCCTGGTCGTTCCCCCCCAAGAACAGGTGAAAGGGGCATCGTCCACTCGGCAGCCGAGACAGCCCCTGCCCACAACCACCGCTCTTGCTCCTTTTATGGTCTTGGATTTTCAGCGGAAGACCCCATGGATTGCTACTTTTCTCCCCCTAGTCAGGGGCCGAGAGTAAAGGCCGCCTGCTGGGCTCACCCCTCTGCTTCTTCCGGCCATATAAGGAAGCAGGTCTAAATACGGAAGCCGCGGGCTTGTCCTGCTGGCTCTGAAACATCATGCAAGGGAAGCACGTCCAAAGCGCTCCCAGTGTGCTGGCATTGGGAGTGACAGGGTTCAGCTGGGTGGCACAGGGACATGGAACTCCGGCCAGGGCTGCATTCGGTCAGGAGAGACAGACATCAGTACTTGAAAGCGAGCACGTGGTATTCCACACCACGGTTCCAGGGCCGAGATGTAAAGTCAAAACGAAGTCCAACAGTCCGCCAAAAGCAGGTGATGCTGAGTGGCAGCTGTTGGGTCATAGCGGTGACACCTCCCTCGGTGGCTTCCTCTCAGAGCGCTTTTTCTAGGGAAGGACGCCCGTGACTGCCAGCCGACGACACTGTTCACCCCAGCAACTGCTGAGACGCCGGGCTCTCGCCTGCGCTACCTGTGCGAGCCTGACGCAGCCTGTTAGTACATCTCTACTTCGCTTCCTTTTTCTCCTCGAATTGAGCTTTTCAAGTCATTTGTTTTTGTCTCCGATAGTGGAAGCACATAGTGGGCCTTCTGCGTTTCAAGTAAACCGTTACAAGACGTTGGATACTTGTTTGGGGGCTGTTTGTACATTCCTTCCCGTCTCCCCTCCCCAAGCAATAGCCGGTCCGCTCTCTTGGAGCATAGGGTGGTTTACGTTTTCTAAGGGTTTGTGTAGGTGGAGGCGTGCACCGTGTCGTCTTTCTGCTTTCACTGGCCTGGCTTCTTTTCACTTGGCATAATTAGCTTGTGACTCATCCCTGATCTGAGTACCAGTGTTCCTTCCTTTCTGTGGCTGATGAGCACGCTCCTGCCTGTGTGAGCTGTCGTCCCGTTGTGTGGGATCCAGACCCTGGTTGATGGACGTCTGGGAGGTCCGGGGCTTGAGGTCATTACAGATTAGTCAGCCTGCTTTGTGTGGGGCAGGCTGTCGTTGCTCCTCCATAAAGAACGGGATGGAGTGGCAGGGTCGCCTGGGAGGAGTGGGTGTCAGTGAACTGTCGAGCTGATTTCCAGAGGGGTGGCTGCGGCTTGCATTTCCCCCAGCAGTGTCTGAGAATTCTGGGGCCCCACGCTCAGCCAGGCCAGGATATGGTCCCCCTTATTTTGAGTTTAGGCCACTCGCATCAAGAGGGGCAGTGGTGCGATTTCCAGTGAGGGTGAGTGTCCCGTCCCCCCACGGCCCCCACCTTACATTGGTTTGGTTATCACTGTCGAGTTGGGAGCTCTTGATACATTGTGGGTACAGGTTCTTTACCGGACACGTGCTCCGCCGCCAAGATTTTCTTGCGTCATGCCATGGCTTGTCTCTGTCTTCTCCGCAGTGGCTTTGGAAGCGCAGATGGCTTTGATCTGTCGAAGCTCGCTTTATCAGTTTGTTCTTCGGTGGGTCCTGATTTGGACTTTATAACTAAGCCCTCCCTCCCTGATCCATGGTCACAAGCATTCTGCTTTCTTCTGGAAGTTCGGTTTCGAGTGGTGTCGGCGGGTCCCGCCCGGTGTGTGCTTTTCCTTGGGTGGGTTTTCAGTTGCTCGCGCACAGGGTGCTTTTCACCATAGACTCCATCATTTTCCTTTCGGAAAGCTTAATCTGAGTCGCCGTGTTCTTTTCTAGGAGATCTTTGTCAGCTCTGAGGTGCCCTGGTCGCCCCGTGGATAAAGCACTCAATGCCAACCCCCAAGTCAGCCCTCCCCGGGGGGGCAGTGTGCTTTGCTAAGGAGGACCTCCCATTTTGGGTGCCCTGCGGGACGGTGTGCTCTGGAGCTGCCGTGAGTCAGTGTCAGCTTCCATGGCAGCCAGTGGAGTGGGTCTGGGGTTTGTTGCCATTTGGATTGGTCTCACCTGATGACTTAGAGTTTGATTTGTGGGCTGTGTTTTCTGGCCTCTCTGTCTGTCTGGTTGTCACGCATTCTGGATATCACCTTTTGGGGTGCTGGACATTATTGTACTTTACATTTTCTTAAGCTTGGTGAGAGGAAGAATTCCATTTACTTAGACATCGTTGGATCCCTTTGGGTCTTTCTGAACAGTGCTGAGTGATGGACTGATTATTCCCCGAGACCATAGCAAGTTTCCTGAGTGCCCGGCCCTCTGAATGCCGGCCACAGTACCCTTTAACCCTCTGTCTGGTTCTTTTCCGAGGACCCTCTGCTAACCATGCGGAGGCCAGAAATAGAATCAGGCTTTTCTAGATACACAGTGCATTTTCTCACATGTGGGCGACAGCCCATTAGTGCACCCTGACGTGATGCAGTGAGGTCAGCATTCATCTTGAAAGCGAGGCGGGCATCCCACTAGTAGCTATTGTTTCGTGAAACAGTGGTTTCATTGACGCACGTGGGCCCATGGACCGAGCCTGGTGTAACACACGGCTCTGCTTCCACCCACTCTCGAGAACCCCTGGGGTCTGGGCCTTGGGTTCCAGGCCTTTGTGGCAGCACCTCAGGGACGGGCCAGGAAGCTGTATCTCCCCCAGACAGAGGTGCTCAGCCAGAGAGAGACTGTGAAGATGGACGCAGAGCGAACAGTCTGCACATAGCTGCGGCCACGCTCGTCCCACAGTGTGGACTCGCTGCCCCGAAAGGCACCCCTCTAGCTCTCCAGGTGCTGTTGGCATTTGAGAATGCAGTCCAGAGAACGTAGTCTTTTATGCGCTAAGCTATCGCTTGATTTTACAGAGACTTCAGGAGGGAGTGGGCGTTGGGAGATTATCTCAAGGCAGGAGTTTCAGGGGTTTACCCAGCTCCCGGGCTCCAGAAACCCACATGAAGCTGAAATTCCATTCTGCGTTTTCCTGCTTTCCATTGGGATTCTTTCTTCTCTTTTTTTTTTTTTTTTAACATTTTATTAGGGACTCATACAACTGTTATCACAATCCATACATACATCAATTGTGTAAAGCACATCTGTACATTCTTTGCCCTCATCATTTTCAAAGCATTTGCTCTCCACTTAAGTCCTTGGCATCAGGTCCTCTTTCCACCCCCTCCCCGCTCCCCCTTCCCTCATGAGCCCTTGATAATTTATAAATTATTGTTTTGTCACATCCTGTCCTATCCGACATCTCTCTTCACCGCCTTTTCTGTTGTCCATCCCCCAGGGAGGAGGTCACATGCAGATCCCTGTAATCAGTTCCCTCTTTCCAAACCACTCTCCCTCTACCCTCCCAGTGTCGTCCCTCACACCCCTGGTCCTGAAGTATCATCCACCCTGGATTCCCTGTGCCTCCAGCTCCTATCTGCACCAGCGTATATCCTCTGGTCTAGCCAGACTTGCAAGGTAGAATTCAAATCATGATGGGGGGGGGGCAGGGGGGAGGAAGGAAGCATTTAGAAACTAGAGGAAAGCTGTATTCATCAGTGCTACTTCGCACCCTGACTGACTCATCTCCTCCCCTAGACCCCTCTGCAAGGGGATCTCCAGTGGCTGACAAATGGGCTTTGGGTCTCTACTCTGCACTTACCCCTTCCGTTGGGATTCTTCTGTGTGGGATCGGTTACCCCCTCCGATTCTGATTCAAGGAGCCCTGGTGGCACCACGGTGGAAGCTTTTGGCTACAAGAGGATAGGTTGGTGGTTCGAAACCCTCCCCATGGGAGAAAGATGAGGCAGTCTGCTTCAGTAGAGATGGACAGTCCCAAAACCCCTGAGAGCAGGTCTCTGTCCGACAGAGAAGGTTGCCTGGAGTCAGAGTCCACTGTCTGGTGGTGGAATGGGATCACTCCTGACTCTCCTTTCTCTGTGGCTGCAGGCAGTAGAGACCAGGCACAGAAAGGGTTGGTGGCCGCTGAACCAGGGTGGGAGAGAGGTCTGGAGGAAAGTACCTCCCCGTCTGCCAGGCGTCACAGCCTTCATCAGGGAGATCTCTTCCCAGTGCAGCAGACTGTTCCTGGAAGAAGACCACAGTGAACTTCCCAGTGGGGCTTGGGTCCCAAGTGGCCGAGGAGCCTGCTTCCAGTTCCTCCGGGGCCGGACTACTGCTCTCCAGCAGATGGGTGTTCAGTTAGAAGGGGAAGGGCCAGGGTGCTGGCTCTGGAGTCAGGAGCATCCGTGCTTCCGGGCTCCCCTCTGGGCTTGTTTTTGATTGTGACTTTTTCCAGCTAGTCTCTGCAGATTGTTGGGGCCCAGAAGCCAGGGGCACCCTTCTATTCTTGGGCCTTTCCCCAGGGGGCTTTCTCCCCTAAGCCTCATCTACCCTGCCTGCTCAGACCATGCCTAAAGAGCACAGACCAACCCAAACCCATTGCTATCAAGTCAGTTCTGACTCATAGCAACTCTGTGGAATAGGATAGAACTGCCCCTATGGGTCGCTGAGCCTTCGCTTTTTCCTGCAGACTGGCTGGTGGATTTGGACTGCCGTCTTCGACATTAGCCACCAGGGTTCCTGTGATGGGCACAGACCAGGGAGAGCTTACTTCTGGGTCTCAGTCTTCACCTGGGCTCGTAGTCTCCATGAGGCTAAAGCCTTTTGCTTGAGCTCTGCCCCACTGTGGGGAGGTTCTCAAGCCAGGGAACTGGTTTCCTTCTTTCTGTCTGGCCAGGGAAGGGCCTTTGATCTGGTGCTGTCCATGGCCTGCCTTCACCCTGAGCAGAGTTCACTCTGGGGGTTGGGGCCTGGGAATAAAGTAGAGCTTGAAATGGGGTCAGAGGCCAGGCGCTATGTGGAGATGGGAGACCTGGTCCTGTGGCCATTACTCACTTGAAAGCATGCTATTGCTCTGCCATTTGCTGTTTTCTTTTAATCATTTTATTATGGGCTCATACAACTCATCACAATACATACATACAACAATCATGTAAAGCACATTTGTACATTCATGACCCTCATCATTCTCAAGACATTTGCTCTCCAGTTAAGCCCCTGGCATCATTTCCTCATTCCCCCACCCCTGATTTGCTGTTTGTTTGTTTGTTTTTTAACCAGACAGTGATTGCAAATTCAGGGGAATGACTGAGCTAAATATGTACCCCAGCTTACCAGTTCTGGGGTCCCCATTCCTGGCTCTGCTCTGACTTAGGCCATAGCTAAGTCCCTGTTTCCCTTCTCTACCCCATTCCAGTCTCTAGGCAATACCAGCACCCACCCTGCCCCAGGACAGCAGCTCCTGTACCCGTGTGTGTGTGGTGGGGGGAGGGTGGTGCCCCCCCTCCCCCCCTGTTTCCTAGCTGGACAGACAGGCTGGTGGCTGGGTGCTCTCAACTGGCCTAGGGTTGCTCTTGTCTTCCATCTACAGAGTCTGACAGGGGGACCACCCTCCCCGGCGCCCTTCTCCAGTCTGGGGCTCGGGATGAGGATTTGTGGAGCTCCAGTGTCAGCTCACAGCTGACTGACGTTCTCAGAGGCCATTGCTGACAGGCCCTTCCAACAAGGGCAGGGAAGCTGCCCGTGTCTGTCGCTCTTGTGTCACTTTACCCTCTGGGACCTGTACCCCGGGAGCTCCCCGCTGGGGGGGAAATCACCACTGTGGTGGGTATGTGTGACTCGGGGGAGAAGCTGCTAAGCAGAGTGAGGGTCGTCAGCCGGTCTCTGGGTTTACTCACCACATCCCATGGGGGAGGAGCAGTGAAGCCTCCTGCTTCCCCCACTGTTCTCTGCAGCCCTCTGAGCTTTCCCTGGGGCAGTGTGGCATAAGATGAGCTGGTGCAGACACAGCAAGTCCTGTCATTCATTTCTTTGTCACACGTTAAAGCCAGCTGTCCCTTTGGGCTGGTCCTGCAGGAGTCTGGCACCTTGAGAGCCTACCACCCCCACTTTGTGCCCCAAGTGTTAGATTCACCACCAGATGCTGGCGACAGCTTCCCACACCTTGGTCTTACAGCCCCCAAAGTACGGAGTGGGTCTCCCCTCCCCTCCCTGCTCACCAACAGCATATGAGGGTCGCATCCAGAGCCACGGGGTGCGGGTCTACCCGCTGCTCATACAAGGTGAGGGGTGACTTGTTTATGACTCCCAGCAGCTGGGGGCGCTGGGAAAATGAGGGCAGCTCCCCACTGTACAGACCAGAGCAGACTGCCGCCTGCCTGTCCGCCCCTCTGATTTCATGGAGACCATCCAGGGGTCTGGGATTGGTTGGGGGGGCTTCCAGCTCCTCGGTAACCCCTTGAGGCGTAGGGGGTCAGTGGTTGGGGGCTCTGCTGCTCGTTTGTGTGGCACCGCCTGCCTTTGCTCCTTGTGACTACAGCGTCCCTCCTCCACAGGGATGCTGGAAGATGGGAAGAAATTTGACTCCTCCCGGGATAGAAACAAGCCCTTTAAGTTCATGCTGGGCAAGCAGGAGGTGATCCGAGGCTGGGAAGAAGGGGTCGCCCAGGTAAGTGCGTGTGCTTGTTTTCCCTTCTCCAGTGTCTGGTTCTGTGCTGTCAAAGCCAAGCCCTAGTGACTCGCCTTGTGTGGCTGTGTGTACCAAGCTTGGGCAGGTCTGGCCCCGTCCCCACAGGGAGGCACAGGCCTGTCTCCCCACAGCCCGCCAGCAGAGCCTGCTATTACACCCTTGGCTTTGGGACACCATGAACATGGCCTCTCCTTGTCATTCTAATTGACGCAGGTTTCCTGACCATGTTGTGTCTGACCTCTTCTGGGAGGTCTGACTAGAGGAGAAAGTCCTTTGGTTGGCCTGGCTTCTGCTTCCTGGCAGGCCCCTCCCCATTTCTGCGAACAGCTTTGTCTACCAACCCTACAGAATTCCCAGGAGACTCGGGGCTGGCAAATCTCAGTTGAAGTCTGTCCTTTTATCATTCCAGGAATATTTTTTTCTTGGTGCTGACCAGGTGCAGGGGGTGAGGTTCGCTTGAGACCCTGGGGCTTTGTAAGGAGGTCCAGCCTGATGGGTAGTCCGTCTCTCTCCCAAAGAGGGCTGGGGATGTCACTGAGATTGCGAGAGATTGCTGTCTGCCCTGCCCGTTTCCAGAATACACATTGATCCGATTCCTAGAAAATGTCACCGGTTTATCTCCAGGCAAACCTCGTCGCACAACTGGCAGGAGCTTCCTGCCATCCTGCTCACAGATGTTGGCTGACCGAGAAGGAAGGGCCTTTGCGGTGTTTACTTCCTCTGGAAACCTGGCCAGTCTTCTCTTTCTGTCCCTGCCCTGCCCCCCAAGCCACACCACCGCCCATCTTGGTGGCTCCCAGCAGTGCTGGGACAGTCGCTGTTACATGTTCCTGCTGCTCTCGCCCCAACAAACCTGCTTCTCAGCTCCATGCAGGCTTGGTCCCCTGGTCCAGGGCTGTGGGACAGTCACTGCTGCCCCCCAGTGAGACGTCGGGAGTAGCGTCCCCAGATGAAGCCAAGAAGAGGGTTCATCTTGATGTCACTGTGTGGGCTTCACAGGCTCACAGATGTGGAATTCACAAGGACTATTGGCAGCAAATGTCCGTTCTGACAGCATCCTGTGGGCATCTTCTCAGGTTAGGATATTCTGAGGTCTCTCAGGCAGTGGGTGGTCCTGTGTAACCACTCTCCAAACACTTAGCAAAATAAGCCAGCCCAATAGTCTACAAGTGGAATCATTTGACTCTGAATTGTGTCAGATCGGCCACATTGGCGCAGGGCAGAGACCTCTGCTTCCCCTGCCGGCTGTCCTTACCACCTGGGCCCCGGCATGCCCCGGTGTGTAGAGGGAGGAGGCAGAAACAAGGGTTCTGGATTGCCGTGGCAGTGTCTCTCTGCCTGGGGCTGAGCCAGAGTGCCCGTCTGGAGCCTACGAGAAATCAGCCATGAAAGCAGGGCGTGACTTAGAGAACCTGCTAGATATTTATCCTTGTTACAAAATGACAACACCTGCCAGTATATAAAAGAGTGAAAGCTGCCCCCCTCCCCCCACGGCATTGGACCCCTAGGACGGAGTTGAACTACCCCAAAGGCTCTCTCTTCTTTTTTTTAAATCATTTTATTGGGGGCTCATACAACTCTTACCACAATCCATCCATCCGTTGTGCCGAGCACAGGTGTACTTTCGTTGCCCCGTAGGCTTTCTAAGCCACATCTTTCTCCTGCGGAGCAGCAGAGCGGTTCAAACCGCCAACCTTTGGTTAGCAAGCCGAGTGCTTCAACCCTCCCATAACCTGGACTCCTCTGCTTTGCTATAGAAAGATTCCCTAGTAGCTATAGCATACTGTACACACTGCTGTGTGCCTCAGAGCAGTTTGAGCTTTTCTAGTTTCCTGAATAGAATTAGAGAAAAAACCGACCAGTAAACTACCCCCAAGTATTTGTTATTGGTAGGAGTTCGCATGGGCAGTGCAGTAGTTGAGTCACACCAAGTGCTGTTTTATGCGTGGTGCTCCTACTGAACAAAGTGTTGGTCCAGGAACGCCCTTTTCCAAGACACATGTAGAAGCCTCTGGCTGGGGTGGGCTGAGTGTGCGACAGCATGTTGGTGACCCGCCCGGTGTCCCGGGGCAGTTCCTAACTGCAATGCAGGGTCGTGGGGCTGGCGACAACCTCCCACGAACCACTGGTGCCTTTGCCAGAGCGTCCAGGTAGCAGCACCCCTTCTTACAGACGGTGAGGGCTCTCTGGCTGATTCTTTCTTCCTCGTTCTTTTCACAGATGAGCGTGGGTCAGAGAGCCAAACTGACCATCTCCCCAGACTATGCCTACGGTGCCACTGGGCACCCTGGCATCATCCCGCCAAACGCCACTCTGGTCTTTGACGTGGAGCTGCTGAAGCTGGAATGACAGCACTGGCCTCGCCTTAGCTCCCTGGACTTGGGTAAGGACGCGTCAGGCTGGAGGACTTGGCCCCCCTCGTGTTATGCCCAACGCTTGATGGCTCAGAGTGAGGACCACGTGTCCCGGCATCCTCCTTGACGGGTGCCATTTCGGTCGCATGATTAGTGCACACTGGTGGCAGGGCTTTCATGTGTTCTGCAGTGGATTTCGTGAGGCTGGGGCAGCTGACAGGCGCTGTTTTATGAAGTCTTTCTCCGTAGTGGACAAACTGACCAGGGGTGGGGCTATGGAGAAGGTAGACTAAATGTTTCGTGCCAACCTTGCCATTCTTTAAAAGTCAGCGTCCTGTTCCCAGAGGCTGGCGAGGCCCATCCCAGCAGAGACAGTATGACCTTGCTGGACAGCTTCCTCACGGGGACAGGCCCGCTGTTTGCCCGGAGAGCTGCCCCTTATCCGGACCTCCTTCCCCGTTCTCTGAGAGCCCAGTCAGTCTTTTGGGAGTGATCCTGGTTTGGGATTGGTTTCTGTAAGCCTAGTGGGTGGGAGAGGTGAGCGTCCCCGAGTTGGGCGGAAGGGTCTGGAGGGAAAACGCAAAGGCAGACCCAGTGACTGCACAGACAGACACTGCAGACATCGCTCTGAGTCTGCATTCAGCGTGGCGGATACAAGCTCACCTGTGCAGTAGACTCACCTGGGAAGCTTCCTAAACCTCTCCAGCGGTGCCCCGGCCACCCTGTAGGCCAGCTCATCCGGCAGGACCCCCCATTGCTGGGGTGTTTCCCACTTCCCAGGTGATGGCACGCTATAGCCATGTTGACCATCCAGTCCTGGGCGGTCTTCCTGCAGCAAGGTCAACTTCACTGTAAGCTGAAATACGGAAGACCAGTGTAAGCCGGAGGAGGGCTCCTTACCTGAGAGCCAGCCTATGCACTGTCCGGGCCTCCGTAACACCCCTCAGCTGTCCTGGGGGGTCAGAGAAGCCGTGGCTCTCCCCGCTGCACAGACACGCTGCCGACACACAGTTCTGAGCTGCCGCAACTCACACGCTTCCTGTCCCCACAGATCTGCCACGGAGGGACCTGGCGCCTCCAGACGCACGCACGTGACTCCAAATGGAGCTTCCCCTGACGTTCGTTCCACTACACTCTTGTATAAACATCTACCCCGACTGAATGCGTTCTGTCACTCAGCTTTGCTTCCGACACCTCCGTTTCCTCTCCCCTCTCGTATGGATGTTGACTTCCAACTGTTTGCCACCGACCTCCGGTTACTCGTTTTATTTTGTTCTGGTTTTAGGGAGAAGATTCAATTTCTGTCCTTTGGATCTCAGTTTCCGATTAAGCATACGATCCAGTATTAACAGCACAAAGGGTTAACTTTAGGAATGGGGGGGTTTGCAAGGAACTTATTATTTTTTTCCAGTTTTGTTCTTTGGAGGAAATTTTTATTGTCTATTAAACATTCTTGCTGCTGCGCTGCATAGCCATAGCAGATGGGAGGCATCGTTGAGGGCTGTGATGTTCTCCAAGCGGAGAGCAAGCCTTGGGTTGAATTAAGAGCCCTCCTCAGAAATGATGTGGGGAGGTGAAGAGCCTCTGCCTCCACTACCCCCACTCCCCTGTCCCCACCCCCCAACCAGCTGCCTTTCAAAGCAGATCGTTCTCCCTGTGGTGTTGGACACTACAGGTATCTGTTCCCGGGCCAGCAGGGACCTCTGAAGCCTTCTTTGTGGCCTGGCTTGTATTTTAACTTGTTATTTTATTTTATTTTATTGGCCATCCTGTGGTTTTTCTAATGGATTTTTAGGACTTTTGTAATCTCGTAGCTACCGAAGCTCTGCCACTTCCTAAATTTTAAGAACTTTAATTGAACGTTTAAATGAAGGTGCTGTTTGTAGACACTTAGCCGCCCACTGAAAGCCCAGTCGTCATGACAACCCATGAGTGTTCTCTTAAGAAAAGGATGCTGGTCATCGCAGCGTCGGCACCTCCTGTTTCTGGATGCTCAGCTATCCCCCACCCTCACCCCTTTGCTGTCCTGTGTAGTGATTTGGTGAGAAGTTACCGCCCACCACCCCTCGTCTCTGCACCATGTGACTTTCGAGTTTTATTACTGCAATAAAAGTGCTTTATGCTGGCTTTTCTCAGGTCTGTGTCCTGGTGGTTACTTTCAAGTTGTGTCTTACTCCGACACCCCACACCCACACCCCCAGCCATTTGGTGCTTACCAGGTGGGATAGTGCAGGAGGCATGATGATGGGAACTTTGTGTCCCATCTGGACAGAAGTGAGCCAGCTTCCTGGAACACTGGCTGGGGAGGGAGACCCTGCCTTCCCAGGGACTCTCTTGAGGTGGAGCAGTCAGAGAGCACACCCCTTATCACATGTGTGTTAACTGTACGTCTGGGTCCTCTGGGGTCACAAGGAGCTGTGAGGTGTACTTCAGGAAGTGAGCCACCGTGTTTCGTGGGCAAATTGATACAGACGTACAAAGGGAGTGTTTTGGTTTTAAATCCATGGGCTTCCTTGGAGGCTCTCTTTGCATTTGGGGAGAGAACCTATCTGTGTGGGCGGCCAGTGGCTTCCCTGAGTCTGACGCTGTAGGTGCCTGTGACACACCCTTGCCCTTCCTGTTAACCAGGCCACCAGGAATGCCCCCACCTTCAGACACCTCCGTGAGTTGCCCTACTCAAGAAGTGTTGATTTTAAATAGAAGGGGATGTTGTTCAGGGCCTTGCTGTGATGTTCTCAATTCTATCCTGTGTGACTTCAAGTCGTCAAGAGTAACAGGTCTAATTTTATTTCCCGCAGGATTTTTAAACAAACTGTCACATGGCCTGGGGGGGGTTCTCTAGCACAGTGATGCAGGCAAGGTATGCACTACCCAGATGAAGAGATTTCTCAGCAGGTGGCTCACATGGCAGTCCGAGCCCTGGGCAATGCATCTGACTCACAAAGCTGCAGGGGCCATGAATCCAAGAGCAGCAAGCAAATGGCAGGCCCCTCGCTCACAGCTCACACAAAGCTCACCACCCCCCAAGCAAGCCCTGGTGCTGCACGCTGGCCTCAGGCTTGTGGGCCAGCTGCACACCCACCTAGAGTGGATGCAAGCTGCAGCCTTACAGCTGATCGCATCACGGGGGATGCTTGGAACACTGCCGCCAAGCCACCAAAGCTCAGGACCTTGCCAAGTGGACGCTCAACTTCTACCATCACAGCAAAGTGGGACAATTCCTCATGCTCGCTGCCTGGATTTGGAATGTTTTGCTATAACTTGATCACATGCATAGCCATGCTCAGTCTCTGGGTGGCACACAAAGTCTGTGCAAGGCTGCTAACAGGTGGGCCCTTGAGACCCACCCAATGGCTCCGACGAGCCGTCTGCGCCCCCTGGGGCGCGCTATGATTCAGAAGCCACCGGAGGACCTGTCAACCTGTAACCAATCCAGGCGCACACCACAGGGCTGGGCAAGGACCTGCGCTCGATACTGGCCGGGCTTGGCTGCTTTTCCTTGGTTTTATTACTGTTTTTCAGAAACTTGCTGGGGATAGTCACAACCCTAGGATTTAGGAAAATTTGTTACTAATTCTGCTGTAACCTTTACAAAGGCTGAGACTCCAAGCGACCGTTTTCCCATTCCTTAAACAAACAGGATGGGGGAGTTAGGGTGGCGGACCGCATGACAGGGCAAACCTAAGATAGTGTCTAACATTTAATTGTTTGATAGGGGTTAAGCCCATGAGACAGTTTTTGCCTCCGCGGCCAGCCACTGCCCCTATAAAGACCATGTGGGCAGCTGGACTACAGAAAGCACAGCCTCTCCATCTTGTTTCAGGAAATAGCGAGCCCCAAACAAGCCTCTACCTTGAGGTGACCAGATTGTAACATTGGTAAAGCGGGACACCATTGATAAAGCTCATATCCTGGCGAAATAGCCACATGGCCGCTGAAAACCGTATACCCTAGCTTATGCTTTCTTTCAAAAAATCAGGACATCTGGTCACCTTTTTCTACCTCTATCGACGGCCAATCCTTTCTCTTGAAATGGCTCCAAACTGTCGCCTTGCCCCCTTGCCATGAACCAAGGTCTGCAGGATGTACCTGAAGGCTTATCAACTTATGTGATGGGTCATTTTTCTATTTCCTGTATCGCCAGGGTCTTGTAACTCCCACTAAATGTCTCACTGCTGTTGACTCAGTTCTGACTCAGCAACCCTATAGGACAGGCTAGAACTGCCCTTGTGACGTTCCGAGGCCACAGCTGTTGACAGTGGACAGCCTCACCCTTCTCCAATGGACAGCTGGCGCGTTCGCACTGCCCCAGCCTCGTGGTTAGCAACCCAGTGCATCGCCAGGGCCTGTCACTCCCACCAAATGACTCTAGAACTATAGAAATGAGATGTTTGTAGCGCACCAGTGTGGTTTGATAGCTTGCTGATCATGCAAATAAGTAGCAAGCTGCTGTGTGGGGGTGGGATCATGCAAATACTAGGTGTAGAGCCTTCATGAGGGGATTGGTCAGTTTTGCTATGGTGTTAGGCTTAAAAGAAGCCACGTGGGAGGTGGGGGCTTTGCTACTACAAAAGAGCTGGGAGTGGAACTTGGCCTTGGAACCTGGGGTCTGTGCACTGACAAACCTCCACTCAAGCAGCTTTAAAACCAGAGAGAGCTGGTCATGAGAAACCGTGTAAGCAGAACCAGAGGCCAGCCTAAGGTAGTACAGTAGGTCTCCCAGCTCACGGAGTGAGCTTATTACAATGGTGCTGGCCCACGGAGCAAGAGGGCTGAATGTCTTTGGGCCAGTGCTGTGTGACTGAGGGGGATGCTCGAGCCCTTAGTGGTGGTGCCAGAGAGTCTTGTAACATTTGTCCAGGCAGCACGGACAGGCTGAGGGTCAGAGAGGCCTGCCCGTGGCAGGCATCTGAGAAGCTGTCCTAATCAAAGAACTGTACCGCAAGTTGTCCCTGATCCTGAATTATAACTTGTTAACGGCCTTTGGATGTGATATTTATGGCTTGCAATGTCTTAATTAGTGTTCTCTACCTCTCTGGGTTCTAATAGCCATTGCGATGGGTACGCAGAACTCAGTTGATGGGCACACACAATTCACGGCTAATGATGCCCAAAGAGCATGCCACTCCACTGTCAGCCTCAACTGGAAGGCACTCAGCTCAAGTTCAGTGGGTGAGCAAACCCAGTGCCCTGACTGAAGTGTCCAGAGGCACCCCACCCCAGTAAGCCTCAGCCCAAAGGGATCCAGCCCCACTTCGGTGGGTCATCAAGCCCACCTTCCCCAGGTAAGTGCCCAGAGGCACCCACGCCATAAGCCAGCCTCCTGCTCAGAAGCACTTGACTTACCCTGTGGGCTGGGAAATCCATTGTTCCGTCCCACCCTTGGCCTCCTGGTTCTGCTGCTACTCCTCTGATGGTCTAGCTGTCTTCTGGATCCAGGAGGTTCACTACACGGGGATCTTGGGTTCAGAGGGCACACTCCACTTCTGGCTCTTGCTGGTAATGGTATCTCTTCCCCTGCATGGCAGTGACATAATCTGTCAACTTGTGAAGGGGTGGAGTCTAGCCTGTCAATCAGGTCACAGCTTGATGACCTCATTTGGGAGGTGCAAATGGAGATAAATAGCTCACTGGAGACCAGATCCAGACTCCCTGCAAGACCCTGTTGACAAGCCACAGGGAACAACACTGATAAAACCAGAGCCCTGGAGCTGGAGGAGCCGTGTGGAGACCCACACCAGCGCTGAGATGCTTCCCCCACCACTGGATCTAGAAGACTTTCCATCCACTGACCTGTGATCTTCCTGCATTCGGCGTCATTGCATGAGTTTGAAGAATTTATAGACTGGTAATGGACATATGGGGGGTAATATCGGACTCATGGACTTGATCTGAACTGGGCTGGGATGTTAACATACAATTACTCTTTGATATAAAGTTATTTCTTATACACATGAGTGTCCTGGATTAGTTTCTCTAGTCAACCCAGACGCAGCAGGATAGCATTGCAGAGAATCCTGTTCAGAATGACTCGGGTGAATCCTATCAGTACCCTCCCCCACCTTCTTACCAGGCCCACGGAGGAAGAGCTCATTTGGTCAGAGCTGAGACTGGGTAGCAGAGCCACATGAAATAAGGCCCTGCCCCTGCAGCTATTGCAGAATTAGTACTGGATTGTCAACTCCTGCAGAGGAGTGGGGAGAGATGGCTGGGAAGTGGGGACCTTGCTCCCACTAAGGAGACAGGGTCCGGCTGGAAACCTGGACCCAAGAAACAGACCAACACCACAGTGCCAGGTGGGGAGAATACACGGCCGCAGAACCAGGCATCTTCCAGCCTGCAGAGGAAGGGGGTTACATGTGTGTACGCCGATCCCGGGAGTGAAAGAGCCGAGCCCCTTCTGGCTAGGGCTTACAGGCCCAGTGACATGCCCCCAGGCCATTTAATGGCGGTGCCAAAGAACTGTATTACAGTTGCAGGGCAGAGGCTGGGTTAGCCCAAGAAGGCCAAGGACCAGAGAGGCCTACCTGTAGGCACAGACGAGACGTCCTCATGGAAGAACTAGATCCTGAATTATTCCTGATCCTGAATCGTATCCTGTTTCAACCTCATAGTGGTGAGAATGGTGTATGAGCTCCGGCCATTGCATGAAGCTCTGGTGGTGGATCGGCTACACAGTGGTCTGCTGGGAGGGCTGAAGTTCAAAGCCACCAGCAGCTCTTCAACAGAACGCTGGGGTTCTTTACTCCTGTAAAGAGGAGTCTCAGAGTCCTAGAGACCAGCGTCAGAAGGGCCTCGGTGGCCGTGAGTTTGGTGGGTTTGACTTACAGCAGCGCGAGCCCAGCAGGGAAGCGGATGGTGCCCTCTGGGAGAGTGGCTGCTGTCAGGATTGGTCAGAAGGGTGAGAAAGGCAGACCGAGTCATGGTTGCTTACCCAAAGTCTCCTTCCTCGTGAAGCTAGACTGGGGGCCAGGAGAAGTGGGGTGTCAGCCCTGCCCTGCCCTTTTACATGCCCTCTCAAATCTTACTATAGGAAGACCTTTGCCATGAAGCCCTGTCTCTATCCTCTACCACCTCTGAAACTCAGCTCAAACCAAATGCCAGCAGTGTGTCCCTGCAGCCAGCCGCTCAGCACACAGCCTGGCTTTCTTGTACTTGGGCTTAGCCCTCTGCTTTACTCGTAGGGGCTGCATGTCTCTTTGAACGCTGCCCCACGCACGTCCCTGGGCTGCCTTCCGTTGCCGCCCTTAGACCACACTGGCTGCAGGGATTGCCCAGAAACCATCGACTGAGATTCTCATCCGGCCCTCTAATTGAATGCAGGAACTAATGAGGGACAGCTGACACCAAAAATGGATTAAAATTAAAATGCCAAGGGCAGCCGCATTCCCCAGGCTGCCGCTCGGAGTGTGTCGGATGAGTTCATCCGAGCTCCATGCGCGCAGAGGGCAGATCCATTACAGGCCCTTCTAAGACTGGCCTGGCCTCCACAGCTGCCCCATTGGGCACACAGGAAGACAGCTGTCGGCTTTTGTCAGGACGGAAGAAACGTGTGCCAGTAGATGTGTAGCGGTGGTGTATTACTGGATCTGCCTGCTAAGTCCCACTGCAGGGTTGTGTTTTTTTCTCCCCCCGTTTTTAAATGTGTATATTTCCCAAAGCAGTGTATACCCAAGATTTAGAGAAAGAAGTTGCGTTGCTAGGCTATACCTTCCCTGTAGCCGACGATGGGAACACAGGGCAGGGCAGGGGCTGCGTGTCCTACACACACACAGTCCCACTGCCATCGAGCCATAGCTACCCTTGAGGAGGACAGTGCAGCCGCCCCTGTGGGTGTCCCAGGCTGTACCTCTTTACGGGATTAGAGAGCCTCGTGCGTCGGCCTCCACTCCACAGGAGCGAGCAGGGCGGGCCGAGTAGACCTGTTCTGCAGGTTTCCATGGCTGTAATCTTCACCAAAGCAGAGTGTCGGGGTATGGTGGACAGCGGAGTACTTTAACCACTGTGCCACCAGGGCTGCTTTTACAGTCTAGTGCAGACCCCAAACACATGATCCAATGGAGACTGTCAGGTGTCCGGAGCCGAGAAGCAGGCAGGAGAGTGAAGTCGCCAAGTGGGGGCATGGAGGGCGGGTTCCAAGCTGAGTCGCGGAGCAAAGGCCCTGAGGGCCGAGGGGGCCGTGCCCGTGCAAAGGGAGCTGGGATGTTCATGGCCCCGCCTGATGCCTCCTGGGAGCCCTCCAAGGAAGTCAGAGACCCAGAGGCTGGTGAGAGGCGTTGGGTGTCTGGGAAACTTGAAATGGCGATGGTGATGCTGCAGAAATGGGGCATGCAGGGTGGTGAACATGGTGGAGGAAGCGCCTCGTCAGTATGCACGTTCTGGAAACACGACGACAGGAGCCCGAGCTGCAAAGACAGACACAGCAAGGATTCAGCATGAATCCTCTGCCCCAGAAGGGCCTCGCCAACTTACAGATGACAGCAACCACCCTGAGGCCCCATGGGGACAGCCCAGGGGGAAGGGACCAGCTGGCCACAGCTGTGTCAGTCCTGCTGTGGTTAGACCTGCTAAGTCAGTGTGACCCGCAGCAGCGTGCATTTGAGTGTGTGTGCACATGGGTGTGTGCCCGTGCCAACTCCTAGCCAACCTGGAGCCCCGGCAGCCCTGCAGTGGGAATCAGGTTCCAGGCAAGGGACGAGCCTGCCTTTCAACCAACCTCAGTCCTGAGGAGCCCTGGTGGCTCAGTGGTTAAGCCCTCGGTTGCTGCTTTGGTTGTTAGCTCAGACATCCCCATTGTGCCATGGGAGAAAGACCCAGCAGTTGCCTGTAACATACAGCTCAGGAAGACCCAGTGAGTTCTCTTTCACATCAAAACTGACTCCATGGCCCCAACAACCCCCTGCTGCAGCACAACCCCCTGGAAATGAGGTGGCCATGGAACAGAGTGAAAAAGGTCCCTTAGGGTGTTGGCCCAGGGCTTTGGGGGCTGAGCAACAGCTGGTCGGGGGGGGGGGGGCTCTATTCAGACTGGAAAGAGAACGCCAATGGTGGGGGCTCCTGGGGCACTGGAGGGTAGCCTCTCTACCTGAGGGGTCCCCAAGAGCATGAAAGGCATGTCCAAGGTGCTTGGAGGGCCCTCGGGTCATGCAAGTGGTTAACACCCCCAGCCACTAATGGAAAGGCTACAGGTTTGAGTCTGAGTCCACCCCTCGGAAGAAAGGGGATCAAGTTCCCAGGTGCTCCCCTGAAAACTCTGTGCAGGAGCACAGTTTCTCTCTCTCTCTCACCCCCTAGGGCTCCCTGAACGGATGGCTGGACAGCTGCTGGCTGAGAGCACAAGGCTAGCTGGGGAGCTGGAGCGGGAGGGGTTGGGTTCGGGTGAGGTTGGCCTGGGGTTGGAGCAGGCATGCATTTGTCCCTTGCTTTTCCGGCTAGCGCCGCCAACCCTTCCATCCCCTGAAGCACGGAGAAGGTGTGACTTGCTTGGAGACAGACAGAACAGAGGCAGGGCTCCCTCGGGCTCTCTGTCACCCACCCTTCTCTGGGGGTGCCCAGTAGTGACTACTTGTTTTGAGCATGAAAATGACATCCACCATGAAGTGGGCACAGCAGAGCATGGAGGGTGGGGTGGCAGGGCCCGGCCCGATGCAGGCAATGGCTGGCGGGGCGGGGGGGGGGGGGGGAGGGGCGGAGAAGGGGGGGATGGTACAGGACACAGCATCGGTAGAGAATCTAGAGCAGTCATGAAACCCATAAAAAAGTCTGTGGTTTGTTCACCACTCGACGCTGGTGACCCTAAACGCGGCTGGTAAAATTGCTTCCCTGTGATTATATATTTTTAAGTCTTTTCATAGCACGACGTTAGCATTTATCAGTTAAACCGAGGGCGGAGAGGTGGGCTCAGAAGGTCATGGTGGCTGCTGGTGAGAATGTAAGCAGGAAAACAGCCTTGAGGTCGTCTCATCACAACCACGCACCTCGCTCACTCGTGGAGGGGAGCCCGGTCCGTCCTAGGAGATTTTGCTGTGAAATCTTAGCCTGCCCACCCCCCCCCAATCTTGCCCCTTCAGACTTCTTGTTTCCCCAGCTTTTAAAAGGAGCATGACTTGAATCCCTCCAGGTGCCCAAAGTGCCACATGGATTTGGTGCAAACAGAGGGGGCGGGCTGGGCTGCCTCTGGGGAGGGCTGGCGAGACTTTGGGAGTGGACGGGCCTCGGTGGAAGTACGTGGAGGAACAGTAGCTTCACGTGTTTCTTGCGCTGTGTAGTAACGGTTTCTGTGGTCTCGTAGTAATACTGCCTGTCCTCCATGAACACTCCTCCAGCGGACATCCCCCAGGCGGTGACGGCCGTCTGCAGCTGCGTTAAGTTCCCTGACAAAGCGCCGTGGCTCAGACACTCGCTCCTGTGTACGAGGGACACCTGCATGTACACTACGAAAACTCACTACCTGACCCCTAGTGACCTTGTAGGACAGGGAGAACTGTCCCTTTGCGTTTCCGTGACTTTAAATCTTCACAGGAGCAGACAGCCTCATCTTTCTCCTGAGAAGAGCTGGTGGGTTCGAACTGCTGACCTGTGGTTAGCAGCTCAGCGCGTCACCCACTATGCCACCAGAGCTCCTTTGCATTTACACAGTCCAGGGGAAACCAACAGTGGCAGCGCCGTGACTGTGGAGAGGGAAGTTGAGCACACAGCCTGGTCTCAGATCCTCCCGGTGTCCCTCTTTGGAAAGTGGGTCTCAGTGTGTCAGTTTTCTCTTTTGCAGGAATAGACAGTAACATTGTTTAAAAGGATGACTCCTTGACTCTTGCCCTGGTTTGTAACTGTCACATTGTATTTGAGAGTTCCTGAGCTATTCCTCCTGGAAGCTCAATAAAAGAAAAGGTTCACTTTGCTCTCATTTACTGGGTAAGCACTTGGCAGTCACTGAAAAGTCGGCGGTTTGAACGCACCCGCAGCTCTGCAGGGTAAAGAGTTAGCAGTCTGCTTCTGAAAACAGGTGCAGCCTTAGAAAGCTCCAGGGGCGTTCCACCCTGTGCTGGACGGTCGCTATGACTCAAGAGCCATGCGAGCGCAGAGTTTGAACGACCTGCTTCTGCTTGATCCCTGGAGAAGCGCCAGCTACGAGCCAGGCATGCTCAGCTCCCTGTCCCTGGCTTCACCTGCAGCTTCCCGTGGAAGCTGTAAAGTCAGCTTGCATAGCCCATTTTACAGGTGGGGAAAGTGAGGTTCCTTAAGAGGGGAACACAAACCAAAGGTCATACAACTAACCTTAGAAGAAAAGCCAGGATCAAACCCAAGGCCAGCCTGGCCCCAAAGCCCATGTCTGAAATGCCAGGTGTGTGCCTGAGATCCCCCACCTGAGCAGGGGGCAGAGGTGGCTGGAGGACCCTGGAGGGGGGTGGGGGTAGGGATTATGCAGGGGAAGCCGCAGGAGCATGAGGAGCCAGTGAGCAGGAGCTCTTGCCCCAGCCCTATCTCAATCACTACACAGCGTCTCCTTGGATGTCTCTTCCATCCCCCCGCCACCAATTTATTTATTTAAGCAGATTTTTGCCCAATGAAATAATATTTGATTTCTTTTTATATAATTTTTTTCTTTTAATCTTTTTATTGGGGCTCATAAGGCTCTTATCACAATCTGTACATACATCAATTGAGCAAAGCACCCTTATACATTCGTTGCACTATACTTTTTAAATCATTGTATTAGGGGCTCATACAACTCTTATCACAATCCATACATACATCCATTGTGTCAAGCACATTTGTACATTCATTGCCCTCATCATTCTCAAAACATTTGCTCGCCACTTAAGCCGATGCCATCAGCTCCTCAGTTTTTCTCCTCCCTCATGAATCCTTGATAATTTATAAATTATTATTTTGTCATATCTTGCCTTGCCTGACATCTTCCTTCACCCACTTTTCTGTTGTCCATCCCCCAGGGAGGAGGTCACATATAAATCCTTGTAATCGGTTCCCTCTTTCCAACCCACCCTCCCTACACCCTCCCAGTATGGCCACTCACACCACTGGTCCTAAAGCGATCATCTGCCTGGGATTCCCTGTGTTTCCAGTTCTTACCTGTACCAGTGTACATCCTCTGGTCTAGCCAGACTTGCAAGGTAGAATTGGGATCATGATAGTGGGGTGGGGGAAGAAGCACTTAGGAACTAGAAGAAAGTTATATTTTTCATCATTACTACATTGTACCCTGACTGGCTCCTCTCCTCCCTGACACCCTTCTGTAAGGGGATATCCAGTGGCCTACAAATGGGCTTTGGGTCTTTACTCCGCCCCCCCTCCCCATTCACTATGATAAGATTTTTTTGTTCTGATGATGTCTGATACCTGATCCCTTTGACACCTGTGATCTCACAGGCTAGTGTGCTTCTTCCATGTGGGCTTTGTTGCTTTTGAGCTAGATGGCCGCTTGTTTACCTTCAAGCCTTTAAGACTTCCTGGGGCTTTTTAAGGCCTAGAATGCCACAACTCCAACTAAGGTAGTGATCTGGGTGAGCAAGCACCCCATCTCTCGCTTGTCTCAGGACCCTCTGGACAATGCCAACCCTGTCCCACTGGGGTGGGGAGGCCTAGTCCTTGGCAGGGAATTCAGATAATGGCACCTCATAATCCTGGGTACCAGACAGACCTGGCTCTGAACCCAGCACCCATCACTGCCCTCTCAGCTCAGTAACCCCAGGCATGACCCTTCTCTCTGGTCTCAGTGGCCTAAACCCTAAAGCCAAGTCATCATATTGACCCCAACATGTAGTTATGAGAAACAAAGCAGACATCATGATCAAAACCAGAACTCCCTGCCACCGAGTTGCTGTCGACTCAGCGACTTGACAGGGTAGAAGTGCCCTTGTAGGTTTCTGAGGCTATCATACTCTCTATGGGAGTAGAAAGCCCCATCTTTTCGTGAGGACTGGCTCTGGTTTCGAACTGCTGACTTTGAGGTTAGCAGGCCAACATGTAACCACTATGCTGATAGCTGATGTGTACTAAGTAGTTCTTAGGTGTCAGCAGTGTTCCGAAAGGTTCTGCATTGATTTTCTCATTCCACCTTAACAACAGCCTGAACGTACTCCTCTCTGGTCATCATCTCAGTGTGGCCTGTGAGAGTCAGAGAGGGTTGGTGACTGAGCCAGTCATGCCTCATGTGCAGCTGAGCTCAGGAAACAGCAACTGCAATCATCGTTAGTTCTGACGCACAGCATCTTCACCTTTCCGGAATGAGGATATGCCTCACCGTGCATGTCCCAGAAACACGGCAGCCCTCAGAGGCGGGGAAGTCAGGGAGTGAGTCCGCCTGGGTGCCTGCTTGTTCCGGCAGCTGTGCTCAAGCCCAGGGGAACTGTGCCAGGTTGGACCCTCATGGTCACCTTAAATGAGTTCAATAAGGACGCCATGTGGAAATGTCAGGGGTCACTCTGTGCACTTAAAAGTAAAGATGGTCCAGCCCATCCAGAAAGCTTTTAGATACTAAATGTGAAGAACTTGGACCCAATGGAGATAGACAGTGGGCGGTATGCAGTTTGATAAATAAAAATAGTCTACTATCGGTTTTTCAAAGGGCATCTCTGATGTTTCTTGTTTCATCAAAAAGCCATTACATTAATGTATATGATCTTTTCCTTTAAGAATGTCTTCTGGGTGACAGTGTAAGCCCAAACCAAACTCACTGCCATCAAGTTGATGACGACTCTTAGCAACGCTGGGGGACAGGGTAGAACTGGTCCTGTGACTTCTGAAGCTGTGAACTGTCCTGGGGCAGAAAGCCCATCTTTCTCCCTCAGAGTGGCGGTGAGTTCTTCCGCAGAGGCCACGGGACCAAGTCAATCCAACAACCTTCTCAAGAGCCTGGTGGTGTTCGGCAACAGAAGCTCACTTCAAACTGGCTTAAGGCAAGAGGACATCTCCTTGGATCTCCCGTCCTGGAGATGACGCTGCACCAGGCTCAGACTCTGTCTGCAGAACTCCAGACCCAACGGAGGCAGGACCAAGCCCAAAACAAACCACACTTAGTGTCGGTGAGTCCATTCTGACTCATAGCACCCCTTTAGTCCTCATAGTAACTATAGGACAGGGTAGAACTGTCAGACCATACTGCTTTCAGGAGTACAAAGCCTTATCTGAGGCGAAGAATTTCATATTTTACATTACATCAAAGATTCTGCAGCTTGGTACAGCTGATTCGCCCCCCTACCACCCACCCCTCCCCAGCACATTCCTGCAGAATCACAGCCTCTTTAAGATTTACTGCCTGTTATACGTTGAACTGCTAACCATGAGGTGAGCAGTTCAAAACCACCAGCCACTCCATGGGAGAAAGATGAGCTTTCTACAGGTGTAAAGAGTTACAGAAACCCACAGGGGCAGCTCTACCTTGTCTTACAGGGTGGCCATGAATCATTATTGACTTGATGGCAATGAGTTTTGAGTGTTTTGGACGTGGACAGAGCACCGAGTAAGCAAAGCCTTCACAGTGCCTGCTTGGGTTTCCTTTGCCTGCTGGGTAATTTGCTTCTGTTTGGGGAATGGAGTGCAGGGATTAGGGCCCTCCGCATTCCTCGCCCCTAGCAGCCAGCTCCCCGTCCCCCTCCCCCCCCTGCACATGGCTCCGGTGGACAAAGGAGGCTTCCTCAGAGGGAAATTGGGGCTGCCACTGCAAGGACCCCTGGTGGCACCACGATTCAGCGCTCAGCTGCTAACCGAGAGGTGGGGATCTCTGGGACTCAGATGGACAATGGGCACCTAGCAACCACCATCAAGTAGTGCTTTGAAGGAAAAGCCTGCCGATCTCCTAAAACACAAACCTCCCCCCCTCCCGGATACCGCAGGCTCTCACTGTGAGTTGGAATCTGCTGACAGCAACTGGACTGCTTTTAAAACACCCCCACCCCACTGTCGTCCAGTCGATGCCGACCCACAGCAACCACACGGGCCAGGGGAGAATGGAGACTGGAGTAGAAGGCCCCGTCTTTCTCCCGAGGAGCAGCTGCTGGTTTCAAACTGCTGACCTTGCTGTTAGCAGCCCAACACGTGCATAACTACTTACAAGAAGGCTTCTATAGGAGAAACAGGTGCTGGGTGGTTCTAAAGTAGCACCCACCCTTGTGCGGGGGCAGTTCAGATAGGTGACTTCTTCCATATTCCCTAGCTGGTAGCTCAGGGGGCCCATCAAGAGTGACAGTCTCTGAGACCCACAGGGGCAGTTCTACCCTGTGCCATAGGGGCTGCCAGGAGTCAGCATGGACTCGATGGCAGACCACCTATCAGAATGGGTGGGGTAGGGATGGGAGAAGTGACTTGCCTAAGATCGCACGGTAGCCTGCATGTAAGGATGGAACTCAGGTATCCTCCAAAACCAAGCTCACTGCCATTGGGTCGGTGCTGACGCATAGTGACACTGTATTACAGGACACGATTGCCCTGGTGAGTCTCCCGAGAGACTGAGTAGAAAAGCCCATCTGCCTCCCATGGAGCAGCTGGTGGTTTCAAACCACTGACCTTACAGATCGAAGCCCAACACATACCCACTATACCACCAGGGCGCCTACTCTGAAGGAAATTAGGAGGGGCTTATGTACTGGTTTTGGAAGGCAGACTGCCAGATTGCTCCTTAGAAGCAGGTACTTTGTCTTAAGTCTTTGGAAATGTCATCGGGATGGACCAGTCATGACTGGTTATAGAGTTATAGAGTTGGGGGTGGAAAGAGAAAGGACTTTAATGAAATGGGTGGGCAGTAGCTCAGACAGAGCAAAGACTGGGGGGATGGCACCAGGAGGGCGGGGGAGTGTTTTGTTCTGTGGCATACAAGGTCGCCCTGAGTGGGAATCCACCTAACACCAACAAAGACGGCCGGGGTCACCAAGGTGCTATCCGAACTGCTACCATCAATTTAAATCGGAACAGGGCAACCACACCCGGACGCAGGCAAGCCCTGAGAGTAGAAACATGGGGAGGCCGTGGACCAGGGCTTCCCAGCGTCTTCGTTGAGCACATAGGATCTGGGGTCAGCCTGCCTGTGGACAAATCCCACATTCACCCCTTGTTGGTCCACCAGAGGGGTAACGGTGGAAAAGAGCTCCTATAGCTACAATCTCACAGCTGGTCAGGGATACTTCCATGCCCTGTAGAAACTGCCCATTGGTGCCCCTAACCCACCAGAAGCCGCTGGGGGCAAGTCCTGACCTGCCATGTGCTAGGAGGACCTCTGGGGTGCAAGGTACTCTGTCCCTCAAGTTCTTCATCGGTGAAGTGCGGCCGGTGATCGGGCCTCCAGGCAGTCCATCTCCAGTATGTAACACTGGCTAGCAACGCTCTCACCGGTCTGCGCTCAGATGGCATTCCCATGACCTTTGCCTCCAGCAAGGCACCGTCCTCCCCCACCCTTGGCTCTGGGAATCAGCATATCTTGAGGCTGCTGACAGCCCATTGTTCCCGCCTTCCTGCTCTGCCCGGCTCCAGGATCTGGACGGGATGAGTTCCAGCCAGGCCAGGAAAGCACCCGGCTGCTGGGCCCCCTCCCCCACTCTGCCAGGTCCCTTCCTGCCTGAGTGTATGCCCGTGTCTCCTGGGTGTTGAGCGCTGGACTGGGAGCCCAGAGACCCCCCTGCTTCTGTTTCCTCTGGACCAATTAGGACACAGGGGAGGAGCCACCTCTCGGGGCCGATGGAGGACTGAGAGAGATAACTTGGGGCGTGTTGTCTCACTCAGGGTTCACTTTCAAAGTGCAGCTCCCAGTCAGCAGCCCCGTCAGTAACCCTAGCAGAAGCAGGAGATGGCATGTGTGCGCGCGCACGTGCGTGAGCGCGCACGCAGTTCCGCCCTACTGTCTGGTCCTGAGGGAATTTCTGAGAACCTAGCTGCCTAGCCCTGTTGACCCCCATCCCCCACTCTACTCTGGCAAAACAAAAAGTAGGTGAGAAACCTGGGCAGCTTTCCCAGGCTGACAGTCAGAGACCCGGATCTGGAGTCACTGGGTCCTAGCTCAGCAACTGAATTGCGGTGGGACCCTAGGCAAGCAGCCCCCACCCAACGCAGCACCGGTTTTCCTCCTTGGAAGGCTCTAGGAAGAGTGGTGAGGGTCCTCCTGCCAGCTGTGCCACTGGCTGGCCAGGTGCCTATAGGAATATCACTTCTGAGCCTGCCAGGACCCCGCTTGGCCTATCTGTTAAATGGCTACACTGCCTTGTCCCTCTAGATTAAAGAAAGCTCCTGCTCACAGCCCTGTTGCTTTCTCGTCGTTTTTTCATGGTTTCTTGCTTTCTTGTTGCTGTCCCCTCTGCTGCTTTCTCTCCTACGGAGAGGACCTGTGTGCGGCCTGACAGGAGCTGGCCCTCCACGGCACCTGGGAGAATCAATGCAAGTCTTGGTGGCCTCTGTCTGGGATGGACAGGCCCAGGCCTCTGATGTGCAGGCTGCCCTCCCTCACCCTACGGGCAGCTGAGTGAGCTCCCAAAGCTTTTCGGAGCTCCTGCGTGATTCGGGTGACACAGCCAACATGCTGGATGACACAGGCAGCAAGCGGGGGTTCCCCCACCCCCCTGGCACGTGCAAGCCTGTGGACAGTTTTCTTTGAAAGGTGGGAAGCGCAGGAAGGAGCTGGTGGTGCTTACAGGGCAGATAATCGAACAGCTTCAGCCTGACTCTATTATGCAAGTACCTGACCACTGCCTCAGCCCCCCCACGCCCCCGCCCCTCACCCTCCCAGGAGACTTGCCCTGCAGTCACTGTGCCTGCCCCGAGTCTGTACAGCTGGCTAGGGCGGCCTTCTCCATCATCTTGGAGACTGCCCAGGGAGCCCACATCTGCTCCCCATAACGCAGAGCAATCCAGCAGGGGTGGGGATTTGAACGTCCTTGGAATCTTCAACTCCCCCTAAGTCATCCCAAACAAACGAAGTCACCCCAAAGACCTCTTAGGGCCGGTAGGCAGGCGCAAACAGCCTTGCTGTTAACCTCCCTTGCCCACCCCCAGCCTAACTGCTTCCCTCACCCCTCCGCCCAACGCGCACTCTCATCGACCAAGACGCCGCCTTAGGGCAGTGGTTCTCCACCTTCCTAATGCCGTCACCCTTTCATACAGTTCCTCATGCGGTGGTGACCCCCAACCATAAAATTATTTTCATTGCTACTTCATCACTGTAATTTTGCTACTGTTATGAATCGTAATGTAAATATCTGATATGCAGGATGTATTTTCATAGTTACAAATTGAACATAATTAAAACAGTGATTAATTACAAAAACATGTAATTATATATTGTGAAATACTTATTTCTAATGACAAATTGAAATTTTTGTCTTGAAGCATGGTGTAGCATGCTGGTTCTCGTGGGTGGGCATATCTGCATGCGGGCGGACCTGCCTGCAGACGGATGGAGGACCGGTGTCTCAGTTCCTAAGATCATCGGTGACCCCTGTGAAAGGATCCTTCGAGCCCAAAGGGTCGCGACCCACAGGTTGAGAACCGCTCTTAGGGCAAAGCCAGGACCCACCTCTGACCAGCGCCACCTTCCGAGGGGAGCTGCTGGGAGTACTAGGGCGTGTTCCCCCGTGGTTACTACTGGAAACAGGCTCGTGGCTGGGATGGGGAGGCAGGGCTACGACAGCAGGACCCCAGGCCTAGAGTGTCCGAGGTCCGCCCCTCCATCCTCCTCACCCCCTAGGGAGATCCCAGCTGGGCTCAGGGTCAACTCCAGGGGACATCTGCCCCACTCGTCCCTGCACAGGTCTGCACAGCTGGCGGGCGACCCGGAGCGGAGGGCTGAGACCCTCGGGAAAGCCCAGGCGGGGCACGTGACACCTTCTCGCCTGCTGTGGTTGGGCGGAGGGCAGGTCACGTGACTTTCCCGACCAATGAGGTGTGAGCAAAAGGGACACCTGTTACGCCGGGCTGGAGCGTTCATCGTTCATCGCCAGACTGGGACCCTCGGAAGTTCTGTCTGCCTCGCGCGCTGAGGGCCTCTGAGTCCTGCAGCGGGGACCTTGGAAACCCCGTTGGCTTTCGAAGGCCGTGTGGCGGAAGGAAGCTTGATGTCAGGGACCGCTCAGGGGACAAGGCGGTTTGCTACTGCAGCTTGGCTTGCCGGCCTTGCCTGAAAGCAAAGCCAAGACGGGGTTGAGACAGCCTGGAGGTGTCTGGGGCCCAGCAGGGCCTGGGGTACCAGAGTGCTGAGTCGCCGTCTGCTGAGTCTTAACTCAGCTGGGAGACCTCAGAGATACAGCATCGAAGCCCCTCCCATGACGGATGTGGAAACAGGCCCAGCAGGATAGGAAGTCTGGCAGAGGCTAGCCTAGCACCCTCTTAGCCAAGGTCAGAGGTTCTACTGAGCCACGTCAGAGCGAACATTTGTCACTCTTATAGACTGCCCTGTTTATTTCTTTTTAAAACACTTTATGGGCTGACCAACCCAGGGACAGGGGAGCAACAAGTGATCCCAAATTAGTGGCAAGGAGGGTGTGAGAGGCCTGGTAGGGAGGGATTCAGCAAGGGCAATGTAACCGAGAGAAATTACTGAAACCCAAATGAAGGCTGAGCCATGACAGTGGGACAAGAGCAAAGTAAAATGAAATAGAGGAAAGAATTAGGAGGCAAAGGGTATTTATAGTCTAAATACAGGCATGTACTTATGTAAATATATTTATATAGGATGGTGGGGAAGTAGATCTACGAGCATATATTTATAGGTTTATTATTAAGGCAGCAGATGGACATTGGACCTCCACTCAAGTACTTAATTCAATGCAATAACATGTTCTATTAAATTGGCATTCCATGATGTACACCTTCGTGACACAATCCCTGAAGACAAATATGTGTATCAGCAAATGTGGTGAAGAAAACTGATGGTGCCCGGCTATCAAAAGCTATAGCATCTGGGGTCTTAAAGGCTTGAAGATAAACAAGCAGCCATCTAGCTCAGAAGCAACAAAGCCCACATGGAAGAAGCACACCAGCCTATGTGACTACGAGGTGTCGAAGGGATCAGGTATCAGGCATCAAAGAACAAAAAAAAAATCTTATTGTAAATGAGGGTGAGTGAAGAGTGGAGACCCAAAGCCCATCTGTAGGTAATGGGCACCCCGTTACTTAAGGCTTGTGGGGAAGAGATGAGTCAGTCAGGGTGCAGGGTAGCAACAATGAAACATACAACTTTCCTCTAGTTCTTAAATGATTCATGCCCCCCACTATCATGATCCCAATTCTACCTTACAAATCTGGCTAGATCAGAGGACATACATTGGTACAGATAGCAACTGGAAACACAGGGAATCCAGGACAGATGACCCCTTCAGAACCAGTGGTGAGAGTGGCGATACCTGGAGGGTAGAGGGAAGGTGGGATATAATGGGGGAACCGATTACAAGGATCTACATATAACCTTCTCCCTGGGGGGATGGATAACAGAAAAGTGGGTGAAGGGAGATGTCAGACAGTGTAAGATATGACAAAATAACAATAGTTTATGAATTAGGAAGGGTTCATGAGGGAGGGGGTAGTGGGGAAGGAGGGGGAAAATGAGCTGATATTAAGGGCTCAAGTAGAAAGTAAATGTTTTGAGAATGATGATGATGGCAACAAAAGTACAAATGTGCTTGACACAATGGATGTATGTATGCATTGTGATAAGAATTGTATGAGCCCCCGATAAAATTATTGGGGAAAAAAACCACTTTATGGTGAATTTGGTAAAGGCTTTCAGTGTAGATCATCAATTTTACATTTTAACAGTTCACACACATTTTGTTTTAGCTCATTGTGGTAGTGATATAATCATGTTGTGAACTTGAGGATATTATGAAGGGGCAGAGTCTAGCCTGTCAGTCAGGTTACAGCCTACTAGTCTCTCCTTATGGGCGTGGCCTTCTCATGAGCATTCTGGAGATGGGACACACTCTCTCTGCTTCACATTCCTGTTGACAAGCCACATGGAGGCTCGCTGATAGCAGCCAGATCCCTGGAGCTGGAGATGCCACATAGAAACCCACACCAGCACTAAGATGCTCCCACAGCCACTGGATCCACAAGACTTTCCACCCACTGGCCTGTGATCGTCCTCCATTTGGCCTCACTGCATAAGTCTACAGAGGAATTTATAGACTAGTATCAGACATATAGGCTAATATCGGACTCATGGGCTTGATCTGGGCTGTACTGTTATACACACATACGAGTAACTCTGGCTTTGTTTCTCTAGCAACCTGGACTAACACACCATCCATTGCAATCCTCTCATTGCAAGTGTGCCATCACTTCGCCCACTTGCTCCCCATTCCACCTTCTCTCTGAACCCTGTGCCTTGGAGTAATTGCTGCCCCCTCAGGTCTGAAATGGCAGCTTCTTCCAACACAGGAGTGAGTTCCATTCCGGACTGAAGAGTAACCAAGGGTGTGTCCCATCAGCCTTTTTCTGACCAGTAAGTCTTCTATGATTGGGGGTTGACTCCATCTTTTTCTCCCCCTCTATTCAGGACTTCTCCATGTGTTGACTGCCCCATCCCCCTGCATGTCTGGCAAATTCCCCACTGATTGAGCTTTCTAGTGGATTAGCCCCAAATGCCAGATGCTCATCTTCCCACCATGCTTTGCAGCAGGGGCCTGGGCACATGAGCCAGGCTCCACCCATCACAGCCCTGACCTTTGCAGCAAGTCATGACTCCAGCTAGCAGGGACACAGCCCACTCTGCTGGCGGCACGATGGGAGTGACTGGGGAGGCGACTGAGACTTCAGTGCCTTGACAGATTCTGGTGTGTCAACAGGATGGCCAGTGCTGAAGTGTGATCTGGACCTATGAGGCTCCAAGTCAGGTTCTCTGACCCACCCCGATTCTGGGGACCGCCCCTGGAACCTCTAGACATCCCTGCCCTAGTTTGAATTACCCACAGCCCCAGACTTTGGCTGACTCCTTCCACAGGCGTGTCCTCTGAACTGCTCACCCCCCTACATTGCTCCTGGGTGTTTAGAAGTTTCTCCTGGGCTCTGACCAAGTATTCTGGTGGGAGCTACCAGCTGTCACCAGACCGAGACCCAGCCCCGGACTCCGAGGGTGGCACAACCACAGTTAGGTGAGGGTACATATTTGTGGCAGGGAGGCAGGCGGGATCTGGGTTCGAATCCCATTTTTCATAACTTCTCAGCAGGGAGATCTTGGGCCCAGAACTTAATTCTCTGTGGCTCAGTTTCCTCACCTGTCTCAGGGGATAACATCCTCCTAAAGCCATCTTTGGGGTATGATTCAAGTATTAACCAAGGTAAGGGAGGAAGGCCACCCCATGCCCCATGTCTACTGGGCACGTGGCCTACTAAGAAAGTGGGTCTGGAGGAGAAGCTGGGCAGGGGCGCTTATATTACCATATGCTTCTGATTCAAACGCAGAGTCTCAGGACTCCTGATCCTGTCTTTTTATCAAATGTCCCCCACCGGCTGGAGTCACCACACCTGGAGAGCCATAGGCTCCGAGTGGGGTGGGGGGATGTGGCGAGGGGCCTGGAGGCTGGGGGTCTCTCCGCAAGGTCTCATTGGGAGGTTAATAGACTCTCAGGGAAAAGGAAGGTGCTCTCCCTTTGTCCTTCCATTACAGTAGTGCTGGGATGGGTACAGGTTTGCCCTTGGGCAAGGCCAGCTGTAAGAATTAAAGGTCATGGGGAGTGGGCTTCCCACAGCCTGGGGGGCTCCTTCTCCCCATTTCATGGGCCAGGAAACTGAGGTCCAGAGAAAGCAAGTCCTTTGCCCAAGGTCATATGGCCTATCCATGGGGATTTGAGCTCAGGCAGCTGGGGCCCCATGGGGTCCCTACTGCTTTGGGGGTACTATGGGGGTGGTGCAGTCTTCTTATGGGCCAGGACCTCTGTCAGGGGCGTGTACTTCCGGGCCAGGGACCTGAGTGTGTGCGGGAGTGTCAGGTGCCAGCCCCACTGGGTTCTGATTTGCGCTCTGGTTCAGCAAGAAGCTCATAGCTACCCTGGGACATTTTTGACTCGGTGGAGGCTGTTGGGAATGCCCCAGCGCCAGGTCAAACGGCCTTTGCTCCCCCAGGTACGATGCTGCATTCTGAACACAGGACACGCTGGGAACCACAGACAGACCAGACGGGCCCTGCTCAGTGCCCCTGAAACAGCCCCCTTCCTGTTAGGGCCCAGGGCTCTGGTTGCAGCTGTGTGACATGGTCCTGGGCTGGCCACGTGTCCAGACTCCACGCAGGGGGTCGGAAGGCACAGCTGCTCTCTCTGCCCGGCAACCATTCTGTCTCTTCCCGTCAGAGCACCCCTACTTTCCCGTGAACCAGATGAATTACGTTCCTGGAATGTGCAGCCAAGACAGAAGCCAGGAGGAAGCGGAACAAAGACTCAACTGAGTCCCTGTGCCCTCCTCCGTGGCTTGCCCGTTGGCCTCCAGGACAAGCCGGTAGAACCAGTCTCGGTCTGTAGGTGTGGAAACCCAGGCTCACGGCACTTCCCCATCTGGCGTCATGGCACAGGCCAGGGACCCTGATCAGCCTGGCACCACAGCCCAGCCCAGTTCTTCGATCTGGGTGAGCTGGCTCTGGCCCCGGGCTCAGTCTCCGAGGGGGAGGACGTGACGTCGGGTGAGGGAGAGGGCCAATGAGGACCAGAGAGGCCGTGGGTGAGACAGATGGGTGCCATAGCAGCCACCCTGGATGCACACATACCGGTGAGCGTGAGTGTGGCGCTGTGCATGCAGGGGTTGCCGTGAGCCAGAGCCAGTCTGCGGCGGCAAGGTGGCCACTTCTCGGAGGGGCTGCCATCCACTTGGAAAGATTCCTGAGTGCCTGCACATGTCCGGCTCGGGGTAGGTCCTGGGATCCGAGGGGGACTGCACAGACAGGGCCTGCCCTCCTCGGTCACCTCCTCCAGGTGGCACAGAAGCTCACCATCCCAGCGGACTTCCGGTGGCCACAACTGCCTGGGGCACTGTTGTGAGAAGATTCTGGGCCACCTTCGGGCTCGGGCTCAGCAGAAAGGAGTGTTGGGTGGATACTCAGGCCACATGCCGAACCTTCCTGGAGCGTTAGACTTTTGAGAATTGCCACACAATTAAGGAAGCAAGTTGACGGTGTCCTGCCCAGTGCACGGCTCCCATCTGCATTCAGAGAGCAGTCACTGCTGTAGGCCCCGATCTCATCTCCGGGTGGCAGCCCAGGGGGTGGAAATGGTTAAGCACTTGACTACGAGCCAAAGGTTGAAGGTTCCAGCCTCTCCAGAGTGCCTTGGAGGAAAGGGCTGGTGGTGTGCTTCCCAAAGGATCTCAGTCATCAGAACCATCTAGAGCAGTGGTTCCCAAACTTCCTCAGGCCGTGACCCTTTCCTACAGTTCCTTGTGTCATGGTGACCCCCCAACCATAGCATTATTTTCTTTTTTTTTTTTTCATCAAGTATCGTTTATTGAGTCCATAGCATTATTTTCATTGCTACTTCATCACTGTCTTTTTGCTACGGTTATGAATGGGGCGACCCCTGGGAAAGGGTCATTTGACCCCAAAGGAGTAACGACCCACAGGTTGAGAACCGCGCTCTAGAGCGAGGCCCCAGTACACACGCACAGGGTCGCTGTGAGTTGGAGCCCAACTTGATGGCAGCTGATTGAGTGTTTTATTTTGTGGGGATCTCAGGAAACTTAGGATCTAATGATAGGCCTAACGTATGTGTAAACACCACAAGATGGCCATTTTCAGAGTAGGGAGCAGGGCGGTCTGATCCAGCACCCAGAAATGGCAGAGGCTCTGGGGATGGCGCTGATCAAGGAGGCTGCTGGGAGGGCTGCTAGGTGGGGCCGGCAGCAGTGGGCAAAGGCAGCAGGGTGGAGTCGGGAGTGAATGGGAAGTGGATGTAAGCGGGTGGGAGGGGTGAGGTGTCTGGTCTGGTGGCGTGGACACGCTGGGGGGACCAGGTTGACGAGGTCATACAGAGTGGACCGCAGCAGGTGCCAGTGAAGACAGACTTTAGTTCTCGGTGTAAAGAGAGAACTCTGAGAGATGGGAAGGAGCCATAGAAGCCACAGCATGGTTGCTGTGGTGGTGTCGGCTTTTCTGGTTTGCGGGGTAGGAAACACATGTTGATGGACCTATTGGGACAATGGGTAGAATAAGGGCTTCAGGGCAGGGGTTGGGCTGGGGGGGGTGGGGGGAGGGCGGAGGAGTGCGGCTGGTGAACGTGAGATGATGTGAAGATGTCCAACAAGGAAAGGAATGCTGGGAGGCTGTGGTGGCAATTGCACAATACTGCTTGACCTGATTGAACGATGGAACGAGGTATACATTGACTCCCAATTAAAAATGCATTAAACATAAAATTAAATAAATAAATAAATAAATAAATAAATACAATTCAAATGAAAAAAAAAAAGAGCTGTAAGAGTCCCCCCACAAACATTGATTTATAAAATTGTAGTACATTTTAAACAGTGGAATGCCAAGCAACTGTAAAAATATGATGTCACAATGACCCAGACTTCTAGATCATGTGTACATGGATTTATTCCACACAAAGCACGTTTGAATAAAAAAAATGCATTAAACAGACAATCAAAAACCACAGAATGGAAAGAGGCTTATAGGAGAGAGCTGCCGGTTTGGGTCCAGACCCAGATCAATGCTGACTTCAGAGTCTTCACACAGGCCAATCCTCACATTCTCCGTTCTCTCTAAAGGCCCTTTCAACTCATGGCTGGGGGAACTGAGGACAAACCGTTCCTACTTGGCTTTGGCCTCAGAGCCCTGGCTATGGCGGCTCCATGACCCAAGATCACCTCAGCCTTCCGGCCCATCAGGCTTTGCCCTTAGGTGTGCTTCATGCCTCGGCTTTCAGAAGCAGGTAAAACATGGTCTCACAGCCTCTTTCCAACTGTGTAACTTGAGAGAGGCAGTTTCACCTCTCTGTGCCTCGGTTTCCCCACTTATAGGACAGGGGTGCAGTGTGATGGGTCACTTGTCTCACCGTGGTTGCGTGAGACTATGCAAATAAGGTGCAAGACACCCTTGTGGGAGTGGGACTGAGCAGATAAGGTATAAAACCCACACCAATGGGTCAGTGTAAGACATGAAAAATGACAATAATTTATAAATTATCAAGGGTTCATGAGGGAGGGGGGAGGAAGGAGGAGAAAAAAATGAGGAGCTGATACCAAGGACTCAAGTAGAAAGAAAATGTTTTGGGAATGATGGCAACAAATGTACAAAGTACTTGACACAATGGATGAATGGATTGCGATGAGTTGTAAGCCCCCAATAAAATGATTAAAAAGGAAAACACCCAAACCAAGCTCACTGCCACTGAGTCAAAGACTATAACTGTTCATGGGAGTAGAAAGACCAGTCTTTCCCCTGTGGAGCTGCTGGTGATTTCAAACTGCTGACCATGCAGATGGCAGACCAATGCATAACCACTCTGCCACCAGGGGTCCCTCAAATAAGGTATCAGAGACTTTGGGGAGAGGACTGGTCAGTTTTCAGTCCATTAGGATTAAAAGAGAGTCAGTGACAGAGTTAAAAGTGGACATCACGGCCACCAAGATGAGACAGGAGCAAGCACGTCCTGTGGATCCAGGGTCCCTGCGCTGAGAACCTCTTCGACTCTGGAGACACAGACACAGAGAGCTAGAGCTGTAACACCCTCGATGGTGTCAGATGTCAAGAAGCAGTGGTAGAGAAATGACAGCCGCAAGCCAGAGACACGCACAGTGGGTTCCTGGTCCACAGAGCAAGACCCACGGGGCCTGGGAGCTGAGCACCTTGGAGCCAAGGCTGCTGGTGGCATGGGGTGACCTCAGGCACGACTAAGAGGACCTAAGCAGTATTGTTAGGAGGGCCCAGTTCCTACAGGCATGGGCTTCCTGTTCCTAGTTGGATGCAGCCTCCATAGGGGTGGGGATGGGTGTCCTCAACAAAGGTCCAATCACAGTGGTGCCTTCTGGGGGGAGGGGGGATTTGTCAAGTCCGTTCAACTCAGTGCAGACATGATGATGGTGACTGTTTTTTTGGAATGCCAAAGGGTTATCCCCTTGATACAGGAGTCCTGGTGGCACAGTGGGTGAAGCGCTGGTTCAAACCCACCAGCTGCTCCAAGGAAAGATGACGAGGCTTGTTTGTGCCTGTCAGGAGGCAGAGGCTGAGAAACCCTGCGCAGGAATGCTGTGGGCTGCCATCCACTTGATGGCGGTGGGTCTGGGTTTCTTGAAATCATGCTGACTCAGGCTTGAGCGCCACCACTGTGGGCGGGATCAAGGTGGCTGTGGGTGGGCAGGGCTGTGAGTGGCAGCCACCCCCATCCCCTTTTGTTCTGGTTCCTCCTGTCTCCTGAGTGGGACTCCCAGCTGTGTTCCTGGAAGCAGGAGTGTGTCCCCGCTCCCTGTGGCTGTCCATGGCCAGTCCCCTCAGGGTCTGATGCCCCAGGGAAGTGTAATTCTGCCCAGCCTTATCATGGAAACTGTGACTCAGGCCTGTGGGCCAGGTGAGCAGCCCGATACTCACCCCCGCCCTGGGCAGGCAGCCCGTGTCACCTCTCATGGGGCTGACCCGAAATGTCTCCCTGGCTGCGCCCCAAGGCATCAAGTGTGAGGGAGTTCCTGCCAACCCAGCCCACTGGGCTCTGAGTGAACCCCCTTTCCTGGTTCTGTTTCCCTTGATAGATCAATTTGGGGAATAATACAAATATTTATTTTTCAGAATTTTGGGGAAATAATCCCCCCTGGAGACCACCAGACTCAATCCCCCCTATAATGCAATCCAGCTGAGTGCCGCCCCAGATGCAGCCCCCCAAAACCATAGGGGGTTCAAAGCAAAATGCCCATGAACTCAGGAAAACTAACAGCAAAACACACACTACAACTTGGAGCACACAGAAATTCCCCACCCATCATCCCGCCGCCTTTACGTTTTGGGATTCTTCACCTGGGCCTCACCCTACCAACTCCTCTGCTGTTCGGTGAAATGGGGTACCTTCTCAGGGTTTCTTTCCATTCAGGTGGGAAGAAGTGGTGGGACCTCCCATAGATGACGACTTCTTTAATTCGATTCTAGTGGCGGGAGAAAGATGGGTCTTTCTACTCCGGTAAACACTGACAGCCTCGGAAACTCGGAGCAGTTCTACCCTGTCCTGTAGGGTTGCTGTGAGCGGGTGTGGACTCGATGGCAGTGTGTGTGTGTGTGTGTGTGTGTGTGTGTGTGTGTGTGTGTCCCCAGATTTCCCCTCCGTAAGCATATCAAGGGTGGGTCCGTGGGAGGGGGAAGGCCGGGTCACAAGGTGTGGTGTCCCCAGATCTCCCCTCTGTAAGCATCTCAAGGATGGGTCCGTGGGAGGGGGAAGGCCGGGTTACAAGGTGTGGTCACTTTATAGAGACCCTGGATACTCATCAAGCTGCCCTCCTGCCACGCCACTGCCTCCCCTGATTTCCTCAGAAAAAGACCAGTCAGTCTTGATGTTTCTCAGCAACTACGTGCACCTCAAACCCCACCTCCAAGGGGAGACGAAGGCAGCACCCCTGTTTGGAGCCTGGCAGCCTGCTGGCCACCCAGGCAGAGCCCTTACTGGGACAGCCAGCTATTCAAAGTGAGTCAGGCTGTCAGGGGCGGCACCACCCTGCCCAGAGCCGGCAGTCAGCCAGCAGGAACTCCAGCTGGGACAACAAGGGCCACCACCTTCTTGGGGAACACTCTCAGCAGTGGCCGGAGGACAGAGGTCGAGACACTACCTGGCTGCAGGTAAGCCCGGACCCCTGACCCCATGTGAGGTGGGGCTGGGATGTGTAGCCCACCGCTCTCGGCTTCTACTCTCCCTGCCTCTTCCCAGGCTGACCCCTTTCCCTGTGCTTCACTCTGGGAGCAGAGTCGGAAGTGGGGTTGCCTCTATGACCCCCACTCTAGGCCAGGCTTGAGGAATGTTGGTGGGGGGTGTGTTGGAGGGGGGGCATCTTCTCCTAGACCCTGTGACGTCCAGGCTCCTCTCCCTGCCCGAGGCAACACTCAGGAAGGGAGACCTGCTTTGTTCTCTGAAGGTCCTGGTTGTGGTACTTCCTTCGTGGTTTGTGGTCTGAAGCTGCTTCTGCCAGCAGCTGCCCTGCTACCAAGGAAAATCCTCTGGGAATTCCCAGTGCTTCTACTTGAGTTTCGCCCCCAGGATCCCAGAGCCCCCCCCCCCCCACTTGCCCCAGTCAGGAGAGCTGAATGTAACCAGAGACAGACAGGGCCACATACCAGGGTCTCAGAAAACGCACTTAGGACCAACTGTCCTGTTGGTGGGCACGGCACTGGCTGCCTCGGGCACTGGCCCCAACCCACCATTCAGCCAGCACCCCACTTCTCACCGGGACTCCTGCTGCCCCTTGGCCATCTAGTCTCTTGTCCGTATCAGTCAGGAGGGGTCCCTGTGAGAAGGAACTGTCCTGGTAGACCGTGTCACATTGCTCCACAGCTCACAATTCATTTGGGAAAATGCCCACAGGGTCTGTCAGGGGTGGACCTCTCCCCCTTCTCCGGACACTGGCCCCTCTCATCAGCTGGCTTCTGTCTCGCTGACCAGCTGTTCTCTGAGAACCACAAGTCTGCGCCTACCTTAGGGCTGGGAAGTAGTTGTGCCCATTCCCCTCACCCCACTCCCCGTGTAGCTGAGGGCTCTATTAGACTTTGACGCCAAATTACCTGGACCTTAGTCCCCTCGCCCCGCCCCTACAGGGCTCATTTTTCTCCCCAGTGTGCCCCATCATGTAGCACGGCACAGACCGCCTTTCTTACCCAGCTCCCCACGAGAAAGCACCCACCCCAAGGTCAGGGGGTTTCCTTCAGTTTCCGACTACACTGCCGGCTCCATTTGTTGCGTGAGTGGCCAGCTCACTGGCTGAGTGTCCACCATGCGCTGGGCGCTGGGCTGAATGCTTGCCACACACTCCCCCCCTTAAAATTGCCTTGCGAACCGGGTCGACATGGGCAGAGCAGACCGGTTCTTCAGTTTTACCTTCAGCACTGGCAACCTTGTTATGCGCCCTGGACTGCAATCCCCGCTGCGGCATTGCTTCACCCACTTCCTCCCTGTGTTTCCGGTTTTCCTCCACCTCCTCGTCTTGTCCTTCTGAACTTCGTCCTTGGGCAAGTGCTGGCCTTCTGATCTCAAACGGCTGGTTATCTGAGGCGAGTGTGCCTCACTAGGGCCACTGTTCGCCCTACGGACCTGTCTATTGGTGGGCTGAAAACTGAGTCATGGGGGGCAGGGAGCAGTTCCAGGCCCAGGAGCGACTAAGAGTCATAGTCTTGGGGGTCCTGCCAGTCTCTAGCCAATCAATAAGCCTGGTCCCGTTGATGATTTTGAGATTGTTCCACATTTCCTCCCACTCTGTCCAAGACTGTCTAATGCAACCCCTTTCAAGCAGTTGCTGCGGATAGCTGGGCACCATCTAGGTTTTCTGGTCTTGGGGTCCTGAAGGCGGATGTTCACGTGGCCCGCTGGACTGACCGATTCTATGGCCAGATGTATATCTTACAAAAAAGTTCCTTTAATCCCCACCAATAACTCTGCTGCAAGTATTGTTATGTCAGGTGACATCGGAAGTGATGTGGTTCCAAATGGATTTGCTTCTGCTCCTAATAGGCGGCAGCCGGTCTCAACCCGGTCTTGCCTGTCTCCAAAGGCCAGCTGCTGGCCCTCCTTGCCTGTGTCTGCAGACATCAGCCTTCTTTAGGACATTCCACTGCCTTTCCTCAGCACCAGTACAGCCCTGGCGGGAGGCGTGGCTAGCTGGGGGTGCCTAGCAACAGCCTCTTCCCCTTCCACTCACCGTCCTCCTGGGCTCATCTGCCCTTCCCGGAGCAGCGGAGTGTTTCCTAGGCCACGCTAACCCACACTTCCCTCCCACACACCTTCTTCCCAAGGAAGAGGTTCGCAGGAAAGAGTGGGCACCCCACGGCTGCAGCTCTTTGGAACGCAGCGTTCCCAAGCAGCTTCTCATTGACACGTCCAGGCCCAAGACCCCGGCTGCTGCAGACCCCTGTGTCCCCCGCAGTTGACCTCTGAGGGCCTGAGTGCTGGTTGGCTGGGGGTGCTGTTACTGCTGACTGAAAACAACTGGCGCTCAGGGATGGGGATTCTGGAAAATTCTGGGAAAGAGGAAAATGCCTCTGGGGCAAAAGGGTTATCCGGGTTCTTTTCCTTTTGGAAAGCCTCCTGTCCTGAACTGAGCAGACTGGCCCCACATCAGCCCGCAGCAGCCAGCCTTCCTGTCTGCCTCCGCAGGGCCCTGTGCTCATTCTTCCAAGGACTTTGCACGTCACCCACTGTGAGTGTCAGCAGGTGGGAGTCGGAGACGAGGCTGCGCCTTGCTTGGGGCTCTGCCTAGGGTTCCACTTGTCTGGTGGCCACTGGACGCTTGCTGTGTGCGGACGGAGGGACGGGGGATTCAGAAAGGAGCTGCTTATTCAGGAAGGAGCTGCTTCCTGGCCGGCATGGTGTGGGCATCCGGCAAAACGAACACAGCACAGAGGAGATGCAAGTGAGGAAACACAGGAAGGTCTGCTGTCAGCAGGCGCTCAGTAAACAAATGTTTGTGGAAGGACCAATGAAAGGGCAAGTGCATGAGATGGCATCGGACTTTAGTGTGGGGCTGCTAACCATAAGGCTGGTGGTTCGAGCCCACCAGCGTTCTGAGGGAGAAAGACTGAGGCTGGCCACTCCCATACAGAGTCACAGCCTTGTGAACCTTGGGGTGGGGGGCAGTCCTGTAGGGTCACTATGAGACAGAGTAGACTGGTTGGCAGTGGGTTCTGGCAGTCTAGGGAAGGGAGACTTGTGGGAGGGTGTAGGCGGCACCAGATGAGCCAGGATCGGGAAGGAGATATGGCTGGCATCTAAGTCACAGGGCACAGCTCCTGCCAAAGCATCAAGGCCAGCCGTTTGGCATGAATGAAGCACAGGGTGAGTGTCCAAGAGCGAGGGGGTGAGACTGAGGACTCGTCACGGAGCCCCGAGTGTTCAGGTAAAGTCCAGGACTGCTCCCGTGGGCAGAGCTGGCAGTGACCGCATGAGGCGGGCAAGGCCGGGGGTGAAGGAGAGCTCCGGGATTGCTGGCTCAGGCCCGGGGGTGGATTGGGAGAGGCCACTGCAGAGCGGCTGCAGGGATGGGGAACTGCCAGAGCTGGGAGAGGGACCCCGGAAGCAGCTGGACTCCAAAGCCTGGCCTCTCTCCCTGCCTGGCCTGGAGCACCCCGCTTGTACAGGCTGTTGCCCTCCGTCCATCACAGCCTGGGGCCTCTGGCCTTCCATCGGACGCCCTTGTGTTCCCCACGCACTCCTACAAACCCATCGTCCCAAGTCCCTCTGACTAGCCGGTCCCGATTTCACTGTGCAATGTGTACAAGTCTCTTGCCTGGGCCACTTAGTCATGCCTGGTTTGATTTCAGGGCGGAATCTGCCAGCATTTCCAGCTCAGCACAGATCTATCGAGAATCAAGAGTCTTGCAAGGAATTTGGCGTAAAGGTGGGAGATGAACTAGAATGGGCGGTGGGATAGAGCAGCAAATAGAGGCAAACCTTTGACCAGAGGGACTGACACAGGACATAAAGAACACGTGTGAGGATGGCCCACGCACACAGGGTTGTTATGAGCGGAGACAACGCACCCACGACAGCATGGGGGGGGGAGGGGAGCCCTGGTAACATAATGTGCTAGGAGTTGGCTGCTCACTGCAAGGTCTACAGATCGAAACTACCAGCCACTTCAAGGGGGGGAAGAGGTTTTCTACTCCCTGTAAAGGGTTACCGCCTCGATAACGCTCAGGTACATTCCCACCCTGTCCTGTAGGGTCGCTATGAGTCGGAATTGACGCTGTAGCAGTTAGCGAAGAGGTGGAGTCGAGCACATCCGAGGACGTAGTGGGGTGGAACTGATGCCAAATCAAACCCACAGCTGGGAAGTCGCTTCACACCCCATATAAGGTTTCTGAGGCGTAGGGGTCGCAGACAGCCTCATCTTTCTCCAGGCGAGCAGCCGGTGGCTTTGAACCGCCGACTGTACCACTGGCAGTCCAGTGCTTAACCAAACACCACACACAGCGCTCGCCACCAAGGCTTCTGCGAGGGGGCTTCCTTTTCAGAATAAGCCATGGGGATCAGGGAGGCAGACTCAGCGGCTTTGCCCTTCATCTCTCCCTTCCGAACCCCTCTGTTGGCTTGGGGCAGCTCGACTGCCTCTATGGGTCATAAATGGCCCTGGGGGTCGGACCCCTTTCAAGCTCAGTTCCACCGCACAGGCTCCACCTATCAAACACCCCCTCAGCCCCAACCCCCCCCCCCCCATTACCCTGCTGCTTTGTTTGCTCCAGTTTCATGAACCCGGCGCCAGCCACGGGCGCCTGAAGAAAAGGGTGGCGCTCAGAGGACGCCCACAACTGTTCCAGAGAAGCAGCAGCAGGGCAAGGCGGCCGCCAGGGCCCCCACGATCCGCTGGGGGTCCCGGGAGCCCCCAGCGCAGGTGCCCGCGGGAAGCACGCGCCCTGCAGCTCGCTGCTCGCCTAGCCCACCTCGCGCGGTCTAGGCCCAAGTTCCATAGCCCATAGCAACCCGGAGGCGTCGCGGGGGTCTCTGGGCTCTCCGAGTGGGGAAAAGGGCGAGGGGTACATGTGGTTGTCAATTAGGGATCACTTACTGTGCAGCCTGACAAATGGGGAAACTGCGGCTGGGGTGGAGGATGGGCCTTCCTCCCTCTGGTGCCTCAGCAGCGCTTGGAGTTTCTACCTGGCTGCTCCCATTTCACAAAACACAAAGCAGGTGAAGTCCAGGGAAAGGGCGGACACCTGAGATTTACAGCCAAGGCGCTGGTGGTTGGCCTGGATTAAGGATTAGGGTGATGGTCTGTAGCAGCTGTTCTCAATCTGTGGGTCGCAACCCCTTTGGGGGATCGAACGACCCTTTCACAGGGCCGCTTAATACATCCTGCATACCAGATATTTACATGACAATCTATAACAGTAGCAAAATTACAGTTATGAATTAGGAAGGAAACTAATGTTATGGTTGGCGGTCACCACCACCTGAGGAACTGTATTAAAGGGTCACAGCATTAAGAAGGTTGAGAACCACTGGATATGATAAAAGCGACGCGAGAGTTGTCCTAATGGGGCTTGTCTTCTACCCTGAAGAAGAGCTCTGGAGGAGGAGCCCTGGTGCTAGTGGGTTTCCTGCTGCGTGGCAAACTGCAGTCGGGTGTTCAAAGACAGAAATCCATAAGGCCCTCTCCTCCCTCAGAGAGTTACAACCTTGGAAACCCACGGGGACAGCCAGTGGTACCTGGTCCTCCAGGGTCGCCGTGAGTCGACCTCGGCTTGATGGCCATGAGGATTTGTTTGGAGTTCTACCATGTAAATGAGCAATCACACCAGCAGCTCGCACCTGCCCGCACTCCTAACTGGGTGTGTGAACCACCTGTATTTCACATGTTGAATCAAAAGTTCCATCTCTTTGCACGCAAGCATAGAGTCACTGAGATGGTTGGTGAGCCGGGCAAGCCAGGAGTTCCGGAAATAGTCAACTAAACAAAGAATTTCGCTCCTGGATTTGCCTGGAGCCTGCATGCCTGGGCAATCCGGGGTCCATTGGTACGGAGGAAGTCCCAGTGCATTTGCAAATCTAGTCCATTTGAGAGTCAGGTCGCAGCAGATTTTGTGTTTCAGTGAAGTTCTGGTGGGACACGAGAAAGTTGTGTAGCATGGGGGACAACTCTGGGGGGGGGGCTGTTGTCACCAGAAGTCCAGATCCCACCTCTCCAAATACCAGTAGTGCCCCCTTCAGTCATGTGACACCAAAAATGCCCATACCACTGCTCAGCTCCTCTTGGGAAACCGGGGATCCGTTCAGTCACTCTGCCAACAGACTACGTGCTGGACCCTGCCTCGGCGAGGGGGACACACACACGCTCTGGTGACCAGGACCCTGATCTGGAGAAACACACTCAGATTATTAGTCATCTCTTAGGATACAGAGCTTGTCTGTATAGAAAGGGTGGGGCTGGCACATATGAGAGGACACAGCCCACTGGGAGGGGGACAGGGGCCCTAGAACAGCCAACCAGAGGTGACAATGGTTCTGAGCCTCACAAGAGGACAGAAGGACCAGCATGACTGAGGCAGGTTCAGGGTGCCTGGTACACCGCAGATATTCAATAAAGGCCGGGAATGAATAGGTAAATGACAACTGAGGACACGGGGCATATTGGCAGCAGGGGAGCTGCTCCCAGTGTATCATGGACTGCAAGAGGGGAGTGCTTGCTTCCTGACACTACCAGCACCAGATCAGGACCTAGAGGAGGCTGGGGTGAATGGGTCTCCCAAACCCACTACCACTGATTGAGTCCAACTACCAATCCCACGGGACAGAGCAGAACTGTCCAAGAGGATGCTAGGACGTCTTTCTCCTAAGGAGCAGCCTGGGGGTTCAAAGCACTGATCTTGAGGTTAGCGGCCCAATGATGAACTTCCTGCCCCATCACTGGGGCACCTTGGTTCTTGGACACAAAGAAAGGGTGATGGTCTGGTCTGGGAGTGATGTCTCAGAAGTGCATCTTGGGTTCTCTGCTCTCCCAGCGGCAGCTGCTGAGACTATAACCACCAGCGCAGGGATGGGAGGCAGGGTGACTTTACCTTCCTATCTGGCGTTTGTGCCTGGTGCTGGCCACTGTCACTGAGGCCAAGACTGCCACGGAGTCTCAGTGGGGAAGGCTGGGCCAGAGGGTCTCTTCCCCAGGTTGATTAAGGAGGGCAGAGTGGGAAGCTGCCCCGTTACCCTCGCTCATCCATGCCTTCATGACAGTGGAGGTCAATCCTGCCTCAAAGGCCAGACTGGGGCAAGGGGTGGAGCTGGCAGCCTCTAGGAGCCCAGCAGGTGGAGTAATCTGAGGAGCGCCCCCCCCCACCTCACCCTCATCAAAGTCTTGGCTGAGAGTTCCCACGCATGATTTGTGCTCTTGTGTTGCCAAATATTTAGAGTGTTTTGTTCAATAGAAGCTGGAAAGAAAGGTATGTTTTAAGAAATCTTTAAAACTTTTTATTTTGAATTGAGTGGAGGTTGGTGAGATCATCAGGGTTGGTGAAAAACCACACACACACACACACTGCAAACTAGTGGCTCTCATGTTGATTTGGACTCCCGATGATCCCCTGTGTGTCAGAATCAAGTTGTGCTCCACAGGGCTTTCGACGCGGAATGTTCAGAAGTATTTTGCCAGGCCTTTCTTCCAATCCTCCTCTGGGTGGACTCCAGGCTTCTGGTTCACAGTCCAGCACTTAACGATTTGCAAGGAGGGGTGGGAGGGAGTACAAATCAACGCAGGCTTCTTGCAAGCTTGAACATTACTAGGAGCTCACCAAGGGGGTTGCCAGTCGGGCTGTGTCCCTCAAGGTCAACCATTCAAACCCACCAGCCAGTTCAGGGGAGAAATACGAGGCTTTCTGGTCCCGTAAGGATTGACAGTCTCAGAAATCCACAGGGGCAGGTCTCCTCTGTCCTATAGGGTTCCTATGGGTCAGCACTGACTCCGTGGCAGTGAGTTTGTGAGTGAGGACCGGGCAAGCACTGAGAGGGGGCTGAGGGTGCACAAGGAGAGGATTGCGGCTGCTAACCAAAAGGTTTGCCGTTCAACCCACCTCCCCCCGCAACTGCTCCTGTCAAGAGGAAACCCTGTGGGGCAGGTGGAATCTGTCCTATCTGGTTTCTCAGAGTGGGAATCGACGGGATGGCATACAACACGGAACGGCGTGTATCTCAGCGCGGCGGGAGCAGCACGTACGGGGTTGGAGAGCCCGTGCCATGGATGGAGGCTGTGAGGACCACACAGGAAGTGCCTGCACAAGGCGGTCTGGGTGGAGGAGGCACCAGTGCACAAGGGAACTGGGTGCCTGGGCATCTGCTGTGACTCAACTGAGCTGCTTACTCTCAGCCGGGGACCACCAGAACTTTCTGTTTTGTTGTTGCTGTTTTTCCTGGAGGGGCAGGAAATCTAAATGGTTAAAGCCAGTACCCTGACTCTGGCAAGTTAGACTCAATGTGAACATTTAAAACACCCATGTGGCCCTAAAATGTTTACACCAGGCCCATGAGCCAACAGGTCCACAGAGGGAGGCCGAGCGGAGGCTAGATTCGGAGGGCAGTGGAGCTGTAAGCAGGGGCAGGGAGTCCTGCTTTGTGCAGAAAGGGCCAGGTGCTTGTTTGTGGCAGAACAGCGTGGGAGGAGGGGTGAGAGATGGTCAGCGCTGTATAGCATCCTGGGGTGGGGTGGGAAATAGGCATGGTGGGGTTTGAGGCTTGAGAGCATGGTTCTTGGAGGAGACCAAGGGTCATGTCACAGGACACAGGGCACAGGGAGGAGGAGCACTGATGGAAGAGGCAGCCTGAGGCTCGAGGATCACTTGGGAGGTGGCCAGGGGTCTGGACCTGGGTGAGGCTGTAGCAACACCGCCCCTGGTGCAGTCCACTCAGGCCTGCGAGCCAACACCAGGCGTTGCTTTATTGTATATGGCTGTCCCGTGAGGGCCTGGGCTGGGGGCCCGATGGGGGTCAGTGGGACTCCCCTCCCCCCACAGATCCACAGGGTGGTTGGGGAGGCAGCTGAGGATGATGGAAGAGCCCAAGTGGGAAGGCTGGCCCTGAGCTTCTCCCATAGGGTGGACTGAGAGCCCATTCCCTGGGGAGCTAGGGTGGGCCTGTCTGGGTTAACCGGAGGATGATGGGGAGATGGGGGGAGGACCTTCAGTTTGGGTGGCCAGGGTTGATGTGACAGCACCCATGGCTTTGTGAGCAGACAGGATGGGATCCAGGATACAAACTGCTCCTTCCCAAGATCTCATCTGGAAGGAAATGACCACTGGTTCACGTGGCTCCCACACCTTCGGATTCTTCCAGGGACAGTCAGGAGGTATATGTGGGTGTATGTAGTATATGTGGGTGGCAGCCCTCCCCTATGTCCCTGTGGAACAGTGCTCTGTTGGGGACTGAAATTCTGCTGCTGTTTGTGTCCACGTGTCAAGAATCCCCATGGGTCTGGCTTACTACTTACCGTATATACTCGAGTATAAGCTGACCCGGAAATCAGCCAAGGCACCTAAGTTTACCATAAAAACGGCATTAACAATGTGCTGAAAAACTCGGCTTAATCATGAGTATGTACGGTACTTCTCCAAGACCAACAGTCGTAAGTGAGCCTGTAACTGTGGGGTGGACTGTAGGAGCTCAGGATCCCAGAGGTGACTAGTGTGATGGGACTGCAGGTGGGGGAGGAATTGGAAAGTACCTGCCTGCCTTGCTGGCACTGGGTTCTGGGCTGTTGGGGACGAAGCTATGCAAACCGCTAGCAAAAGGCCTGTTCTTCAACAGGTGCCCAGCCTGCACCTGGACTGGATTTAGGTCTTCAGGGATCAGATCAGACCCTCTGTTTCTTGTTGTTGTGGTTGTTGTTGTTAAGTGCCATTGAGTTGTTTCCACCCAGGACTACCCTCTCTGCCCGACAGAATGGAACACTGCCGGGTCCTGCCCCAGCCTCACAATTGTTCCTGTGCTTGAGCCCGTTGGGCTAGCCGCTGTGTCCGTCCAGCTCTTTGAGAGTCTCCCTCTTTTTCGCCGCTCCTCTATCTTACCAAACATGATGTCTTTCTCCAGGGACAGGTCTCTCCTGCCAATGTGTCCACAGTATGTGAGACAAAGTCTCAGTCTCCTTGCCGCTAAGGAGCATTCTGGCTGTACTTCTTCCAAGACAGAATGACTTGTTCTTTTGACAGCCCCGGTCCTTTCCATGTTCTTCCCCAGCACCATCATTCAAATGCATCGAGTCTTTGATCTTTCTTAACCAACGTCCAACTTTCACATGTGTAGCAGTCAACTGGAAATCCCATGGCTTGGGTCAGGCGCACCCTCGGCCTCAGAGTAACCCCATTGCTTTCCAACACTCTGAAGAGGTCCCGTGCAGCCCACTGACCCAATGCAACATGCCCTCTGACATCTTGAGTCCTGCTCCCATGAGCGCGGATGGTGGAAGACCCTCTCACTTGCCCGTGGGAAACATGGCAGGTTCATGGACCTGCTTTTCGTGGCCAGGGGTTACTGAGGGATGCCTGGCTTCCTAGGTCTGACGGAGTTGTGGTGATGGACTCTTGCCATGGTGGTGACCTTGGGCTTGACTTTGGTGCAAATCCCAGGTGGAACTTGAGACCTTTTCGCTTATAAAATGGGGACACCGATCCCTTCTATTTGATTCCTCACCCCCTCCTCACTCTGGCGCCTCTGCAGGGGGTCCCAAGGAGCAGCCATGTCCACCTTGTACCCATCTCTGGAGGACCTGAAGGTAGACAAGGCCATTCAGGTAAGGCCACCCACAAACCTATGCCCCTCCTCTCAGCAATCTGCTAGAATGCCTGAGGGAGTCTTGGAAGGAGGCTGAGTGTTGGGCTTACTACTGAAGCCAGATTCCTTGGCGCCAGGCCTGCGGGGCAGAAGAGCGGTGCCAAGGCACAGGGCAGGAGCCACAGCAGGGCCCGAAAGACCAATGGTCACAGTCCTTGCTCTCAGGCATCTCTCTGTCCAGTGTGGCCTAGTGCTTTCTCCCTCACAATGCTCGCTGGACCCCACCCTCTATGACTTGCCTTCAGGGCAAGCCAGTGATGCTGGGATAGGGTCTGATCAGCTGCCAGAACCCCTTTTACTCTCTGTCCCCCCACTCTTTGGGTCAAGTGGACGTCGAGAATTTGGAACTTGACAACAGCGAGTTTGGTTGTGAGGCAGAACTCCAAGTTTCAGCAGCCCTGGGGAGTAAGCGGGTTATGGCACGTGGTGAGCCATGGGCCCCCAGAAACATGTTTGTCTGCACACATGGGCTAGAGGGGTTGTGGCACTCAGCCCCCCACCCCAGGGAGCCCCAGGCTCAAGGAGTCTTGGAATCCAGCACAACTGACCATACTTTCCAACCCTCCCCAGGCTCAGGCTACATCTATACCCACGATGCCTGCCCTGCCAGCCCAGGAGGCAGCCATGCCCCAGCCTCCAGGTGAGTGTCCGGGTGAGTGTCAGGGCTGAGATGGCTTGGACCCAAGTTCTTTGAGGATAGAAGCTGGGGGGTGGGGGGCTGGCCAAGGATTCACCATGGTAGGAGGAGAGGGTTCAGGCTTCCCCTCTTGTCTCCCTCCCTCAGTACCTGGTAAACTCCTATGCATCATTTTGAACCCAACCCAGAAAGCCAGGGAGCCCATAGCTTCTTCACGGACTGGCCCTAGCATGGCTGCTGTGGGAGCACCCTAGTGATTCGAGTCACCCCAAGTCATCATGCCACTGGAGACACAGTCTCATGGGATGCCAGGAGTGACATGTCACAGTGGTCAGGGGGAACTGGTACCAGTACTGGGATTGGAGTATTGTAATGCTTTTGCATTGGGCTGCTAACCATAAAGTCAGTAGTTTGAAACAGCCAGCCACTCCTTGGGAGAAAGACGAGGTTTTCTGCTCCTGTAAAGAGTTGTAGTCTCAGAAACGCACAGGGGCTGTTCTACCCTGTCCTGTGGAGTCTCAATGCAAATGAGGCCAACAACCCCCACGAGTGAGTAACTCCTTCTCCCATCTCTTTCTTCCCCCATCAGTTCTGTACCCCAACCTGGCAGAACTGGGAAGCTACATGGGGCTTTCCCTCTCCAGCCAAGAAGTTCAGCAGAACCTGCCCCTGATCCCAGCAGGGAGCGATGTACGTATTTGTCTCCTGCCTCGTAGGGGCCAGTGTCCCACGTCTTCCTCCTTCCTGGCCCTGCCATTTCCCCAGCTACCTTTCCTTTGAGCTGGGATGCCCTCCGTCCCCAGCAGTCTGTGACTCTGCTTCTTTCTCATTTCTTAAGTAGTGTTTTAATAACATATTGCATTTTCGGTTCAGGGACCCATTCAGTAACGGCTACAAAAAACACTCAGTGACCTGGGCTTAAAGGCGGGAATTGATGTCTAAGGCTGGGTTTGCTTTGGCGAATCCAGCTTCAGACAGGCATGCACAGGAATCAATGCGCGCGCGCACACACACACACACACACACACACACACCATGAGGTTAAGTCCAAAAGTCTTACTACTAGGGTTCCAATGGATTCATGCAAAGGTTTATTCCAAACAAAACATGCTTAAACCTATCTCTGGGATCAGTGCAGGCCTACAGATAAGTTCTCTCAGTAAAACCTGTGTCTTAGTTTCCTACGAAACAAAACAAAATCTCTGCCACGAGTCGATGCTGACTCCCTAGAGGTGTAGTGGTTATGTGTCGGGCTGCTAGCTGCACAGTCGGCAGTTCAAAACCACCAGTCACTCCTCTGGAGAAAGACGGAGCTTTCTACTCCCGTAAAGAGTTAGTCTCAGAAACTCACAGGGGCAGTTTGACACTGTCCTGTAGGGTCACCATGAGTCAGTCTCATTAGAGTGTCTTTGAGAAAAAAGGTCCAATCAGAACAGTCGCTTCCAATAGGGATCAGCTGGGCCCATTCAGTCCAAGGCACAGAGGTCAGCCCAGAAGGTTGTGGTGACTGTCTGGGAACCCCCAAGGGGACATTTTGAGAGGTTCCCCTGAAGGATTCTGAAGGCTTATTAGGAAGAAGTCCTGCAGAAATTGAAGACTGTGTTGATGAGAAAGGGCCAGGAACGCCGTGCTGAGGAAATTTGTTTCCATCACGACGAAACACCTGCTCATTCTTGGAGGGTGCCAAGGGCTGCCCCGTGAGAATTTCCTTGGGAATCTTTACCCCCTCCACCCTCCAGCCCTGATCATGCCTCTTCCAACTCCTTTTTATTCCCCAAACTCAAAGGCCCAGCATGCCCATCTTGCCATTTTGATGCGGTGTAAACCAAATTTCACAGAGCTCTCCAGGGAAAGGCTGAGAGTTGGACACATAGCGGGAGAAGCTTAGAAACCAAGAGCTGTGCTGCCCATCGTGAACGCTACTGCCCCCTGGAGGGCGCTGGAATTATCTAAGGGAGGCCAGAAAAAGCAGATAGCTACATTTTCCTGGATTAGGGGAAATATAGCACAGAAGTTTTTAATTCCCTGGATAGTGCTGAGTACTTTTATCCCCTTTCCTCCTCAAAAAGGGATGGTAGACCAGATAAGGTCTAGAACCTAGAGGGAAGATATGTTGATTCATTTAAGAGTTCCACAATTTCCTTTTTTTGACTCCGCAGCAATACTTTTAGACTCACCCTCTTATGTATGCAAATATACATAGAACGTGGGAGAGTCTCCGTTTTTGTTAAATCCGTCTGTTGTGTTCTATAACAGCAGCACTAAGACAGAAGGCTAGAAGTCCACGTTCAGAGTGTTGCCTCTTGGGACAGATTCTCTCTCTGTCAGGTTCCAAGAAAGGTCTTTGTCTCATCTCCTTTCAACACCCATAGGCTCAGACTTCCCTGAAGATCTCCACGTGTCTTGACATCAGTCTTCCCCTGGGTCTAGGAGGTTCTCAGCACTTGGAGCCTGCATCCACAGGACACACTCTCTGCTCCTGGGTCTTCTTTCTCAGTGGTCGCCAGGTCTCCTTTTCTGCTCAATTCTCTTTCACCTCTCTTAAGACTAAAGGTGATGCAGGCCAAATTTCAGGGAAGCACAGTATTTTGTGGGGGACACAATTCAACCCATGACAACAAATCCCTTGTACTCTTTACCCAGTTTCCCCCAATGGTTACATTTTACATAACTATAGTATGATATCAATGTAACAATTTTCACTGATACAATGTGTATGTACAGTTGTCATCTTATCACCCGTACAGATTCTGTGTAAACATCACAAGTTATAGAAGTATCCTTTCAAACCAAAGGTCTGTCCCATATCACCTTTTTGTAGTCATTCCCACCGGCACCACACCCTTAATGCGGACAATCATTCATCTGGTTTCCCATCTCAAGAATGTAGTCATTTCAGAATGTTATATTAGGGAAGCTCTATGTTGTACAGTGTGTGACATACGTGACCTTTTGTAATTGGCTACCCCAGGGGTGGAGCTTCAGTATAATGCTCTTAGGACAGCCCAGCTGTGGTGTGTGCCCATACTTCCTTCCTTTGTCATGCTGACTGGAGTTCCTTAATATGGCTGTCCTGCAAAACTGTAAACAGTTTGTTTAACCAGTGGAATGATCTTGTGCTAGCTTGTAGAAGCCTTGGTGGTGTAGTGATTACACATTGGGCTGTGATCTTCAAGGCTGGCAGTTTGAGGCCACCCAGCTGCTCTGTGGGAGAAAGAGGAGGCTTTCTACTCCCAGAAAGAGTTTATAGTTTCAGAATCCCACCGAGGCAGTTCTGCCCTGTCCTCTAGGATGACTCCGTGTTGGGATTCACTCGATGGCAGGGAGGTTTTCCTGTTGTTGCTGGCTTTTAGCCTATTACAGAGAAAAGTCTTATATGAGTGCTCCTGCACGGGGATTTTGTGACATTACGTTTTCTTTTCTCTGGAAAACTGCTAAACGGTATTTTCCGGAGCGGCTGTTGTTAGGGGTGTGGGCTTTGCTGCCTCCTCATGACCGTTTGAAGCGACGTTCCCTTTGGAACTATGGTGCGGTGGTGGGTGGTGTGGGTGGCGGGTGATGGGGGGCGAGGGTCCTTTCCACGCCTCCTCGCTCCCTTCGCCCTCCGTGGCGGCCTCCGCGCCGCCCATTGCTGACCCTGTGGCACTGCTCCGCAGACGGTGGTCTCGGGCCCGTCGCCAGGCCTGGTGGTGGCGCCGGTGACGGGGGACAGCCTGGGCGTGCGGCGCGCGGAGATTAAGCCCGGGGTGCGCGAGATCCACCTGTGCAAGGACGAACGCGGCAAGACCGGGCTGCGACTGCGCGCCATCGACAAGGTGCGGCTGGGCCAGCGGGGCAGGAGGGCTCGAGGGGGACACGGCGCCTGCAGCATGGGGGGTGGGGGTGGGGGGACCCAAGCCCAGCCTCTTCCTCTGGGTCTCGGTATGCTCGAGGCCCAGGCCGGGGGCTGGATGGCAGCGGGACCCCTCATTGACCCCTCGGTGGGCTTCTGTCCACCGAGGAGCCCCTGCGGACGCGCGGGCCGGGGAGCGGTTGGGAGAGGCGGGGCTGGGAACCCAGCGGCCTGCCCGTGTGGACGCCGTTCTACAGCGCCCCCTCGCGGCGCGGCGGAGCGTGTCCTTTCCCGGATGCAGCGTGGCCTTGGTCCCAGGTGCGCCTCGAGAGTCAGGAGGAAAAAGACGGCTGGCTGGAATCCGGGTGGGGCTGAACAAGCCAGGGAGGGCCCAGGGCTGATCCGGGTCTGCGTCCCATCCTGTAGGGCCTCTTTGTGCAGCTGGTCCAGGCCAACACCCCTGCGTCCCTCGTGGGGCTGCGCTTCGGGGACCAGATCCTGCAGATTGACGGGCGGGACTGCGCCGGCTGGAGCATAGACAAAGCCCACCGGGCGGTGAAGAAGGCGTCTGCCGAGAAGATCGTCATGGTGGTTCGGGACAGGTGAGCAGCCAGCCCCCACTCCCCCTCCCCCCATGCTCTACCCACTAATACCCAGAGCCCAGCTCACTGTCCAGCGCGCTCTTTCAGGCCGTTCCAGCGGACTGTCACCATGCACAAGGACAGCGCGGGCCACGTCGGCTTCATCCTCAAGAAGGGGAAGGTGGTCTCCGTGGTCAAAGGGAGCTCGGCAGCCCGCAACGGGCTCCTCACCAACCACTACATCTGCGAGGTCAACGGGCAGAACGTCATTGGGTTGAAGGTAGGCGCCCACCAGGGTCTCTGGGCGGGGACTTGGGACCGGGGTCAAGTCCCTGGGGGCCCCCAAACCTCCGAGCCCCAGCTTCCTCATCCTGAGAAGATCCAGTGGGGGCGATGGGCGTGGAGCTCAGGCACAGTGGCAGGCTCCCAGGCAGTGCTCAGAAGGTACCGCTGTCTGCAATGGCTGGGGCAAATGGTTGATGGACTAGACTGTCAACCGAAAGGTTAGAGACTCGAGTTTCCCTCCAGGGAGGGCCCACTTCTGAAAAGCGTGTGGCCTGCAGCCCTACACTGATTTTCATGGGCTGTCACCAGTCGAAGTCAACCCCATGGCAACTGGTCTTACTGTCACTGCCACAAGGAGGCCGGAGGAGTGAGAGAGCAGGAGTGGGGACGATGGTGTTTGTAAACACATGGCCACCCAGATGGGGACCCAGGGGCCCAGGTGGCACTTCTGCTAGTGCCACCAGGCAATTGCTATCCAAGAGCCCATCTCAGACCCGTCGTCGGTTTTTCAAGGGAGATGTGTGGGGTGTTCTTTCTGGGGCCAGCGCTGTACACGTGGACAGGAAGGGGTGCCTGTGGGATGGTGCCTGCGGGATGACTCCATGACCCCGGCTGCCTCTGGGACCACGGAGGAAGGATGAGTTTCGGGGTCTCCGGTTCCCCTGATCCTGACACGAGGCCACTTAAAGGAACTACGGCTCTTCATCCTAGTTGGGTTTAGACTGAGCGTCAGTCTAGACTGTGGCCCTCCACAGTGGGCACAGTCCCCAAAGCCAGACAGATCTCCCTTCAAATGAGTGCCGCCACCACCTCCCATTGCTGTCATGCGGTCTGATGCTCCGTGCTTGTTAGTCTCCCCTGCCCTTTGGTGCCACACGGCCAATCTGATGATGTCTTAAGGATTTTTCTTGACCTTCTCTCTCATGGGGGAGGGGGCAAACGTGACAATCCCAAGGGTACCCGTGGTGCTCACACAGACACAGCAGTAACCGTGCACGCAGCCCCTCCCTGACTTACCAAGAACCACGTGGACCCCTGCCAGTGTTGTTGCTGGTGTCCTACATCTCGTGCATCATCGGGGGGGGAGGGGAGGGGGCAAGGGGGGCACTTCAGAAAGTTCGAGGACACATGAAACGAAAAGAGAAATTTCCCATGAACTTCCGGCCGATGTCATCCTATCTTTAAATTCTTAGGTCATGTTTCCAACCCCCAAAGACAAACAGCGATCGGCTTTGTAAAGAGTCATGGGGGGAGGGGGGAGAGGTATCCAGTTGATGCCAGAACGATTCCAATGGAGTTGAGGCAATGGAGCCCCCTCAGAAGTAGCTGGACTTTCCTGATCCAGGGAGTTCCCTTCTTGGGGTCCCTCGCTGTCCTGGGACAGTCAGTCTCGAACGGGCTGCAGGCGCTGCCATCCTCCCTACTGACTCCGACCAAGCCATGCTGTGAGGTCATTCGGGGCTGGCCTATTCCTGGTCCTGGGTGGCTCCAGACAGCAATGCCTCTTGAGTTGCTTGATTTTTTCAAAGTGCGCTTCGCCATCCCCTCCCGTGGCGACCCCCAGGCCTGTTCAGCCCATCTCCTCCCACACAATTTGTAAAAACCAAGAAAACACACAGCCAAGTTTGATGCATGCAGGGGCTTCCAAAAGTATGCTGGAAAATCCCACTATCGTTTTAAAGCCCCTCCATAGGATAAAGATCCCCTTCCTCCACTACTGTCACACTGCTGCCACACCACTGTCTCCCAGTGGGAAGTTGTCCCACAGAATTTCCAAGGCTGCACCGCAATAGAAGAAGATGGCCTCATCTTTTTCCCAAGGAGCAGTTGGTGCATTTGAACCACTGACCTTGTGGTTAGCAACAGGGCCCTTTAGCCACTGTGCCACCAGGAGTCCTTAGGCTCATCTGTGGCTGCAGTGTTAGTGTTTGGATGCTGACATACTTGGCTGAGAGTCAGGGTTCCTTGTTTCTGCAGGCTTCTCTGTCCTGGGAGGCCCAGCCCAGCCCAGGTGGGTGGGGCCTCATGTCTGCTGTGGGGGCCAGACCTGAGGGTGACTGGGGCCGAGGAGCTAGGGTAGACAGGGCTGAGTGAAGCGCCAGGAACACACAGTGTCAGGGTGGTGACCGTCAGTTCAGTGTCAGCCTGCCCAAAGGCCTCCTGAAGCTAGCCTGCAAGGTAAGGGTGGGGGGAGGGGGTTAGTGACCCAGGGTTGATGCTCTTGCTCAGCCAATGCCTCTCTTGGGGGTCTGCTAGGGCCCCTTCCCTGGCAGGCTCAGGACTGAGGCAGCCCTGCCTCCCTAGTCAGGTGCCAGTTGCCATCCCCCCAGTGGTGGTCACACTGAATGACCACTACCACTTGCCTCCTTTTCAGGACAAAGAGACCACGGAGATCCTGGCCATGGCGGGGAATGTCATCACCCTGACCATCATCCCCACTGTGATCTATGAGCACATGGTCAGAAAGTAAGTCTGCACCCTCCCTGCCCTGTCTCTGGCACCCTCCCGCTGTCCTGGGCCACGTCCGGTTCAGAGCGGGTCTGCCTCTGTGATACTGAGACTCCCTCATAGGCCCAGCCTGCCCCTGGCTTCTCCCTTGCCCCTGCTCCCAAGGTGACAGGTGACATTCCTCAGGTGAGAAGTCATTGTCAGATCTGACCACTGTGTTGTCTGTGTCTTCAGATTGTCCCCGACCCTGCTCCAGCACACCATGGACCACTCTATTCCAGACGTCTGAGGCCACGGGGACAGCTCGGGCCACTCAGCCCTTCCCTTCCCCCATACTGCTGGAAAGGGTAGTGTCCTGGGGTATCAGGGTTCTGCTGGCCCTCTGCCTGGAGGGAGGGGTGCCTGGGGGTGGCTCCTGCCTGGGGGAGGAGGGTGTTCCTGACAAGGGGTCCGCGGATTTGTCTTTTGCACACAGAGGCTACCTTGGAGCCTCCGGACTCTTAACTTGATGAAGGCCGGGGCAGGGCCCACCGAGGTGGCTTCTCTGTGCTTGTCCAAATGCTGGCCACTCTGGGCTGGCCCAACGCCGTTTCAGCGACCACGTTCAGGCCCCTTGCCTCCGCCAGGGCAGCCGTTTGAGAGAATAGGGATACATTTGTTGTGAGAATGTCTCTCTGTCCCAAACGCACTGTCTACAGTTATACTTCTGCACTGTCCATGGAGTAGAGATTTCATGTGACGTCACACCCCTTCCTCAGAGGCTGACAGACGGCAAGACGAAGGTCTCTCTCTGCGTTTCCAGTCTGGGGTTTGCCGCGGCAGCAGGGCTGGCGTGGGAGCCCAGCTGGGTGGCCCCCTTGTGCTCAATGACAGTGACCTTGGGCTGTTTCTGTGGCTGCAAACGGGGGAGCAGCATGCCCTGGGCCAGCAAGAAAGGCCACATTCCTGAAGTGCCCAGCGGGACTGGCCCTCCATGGGTGAGGGGAGGCAGGTCACCCCCACGAGAACGGAGTGAGCTCTGGTCCCGCTTAGCTGTGTGGCAGAGCTGTGCCCAGCACGCGGCAGCTGGTCACTTGGAGGGAGCGCTGCCCCATGGGCTGTTCTGTGGATGCCCTGAGGAAAGACCTCCCCGCCCTCCCTGGCCCCCAAACCAACAAACCAACCAACCAAGCAACCCAGACACACAATAAAGAAGGCAGCCAAGGTCTTGGGGTGTTTTCATGCTTTAATTCTGAGCTGTGAACAAAAGGACAAAGGAGACAAGAGTGAAGGCCCCTCCCTAATGTAAGAGTGCAGGGTGACTCCTCCTAGACCAGAGGGACAGGGGGCTGATTCACAGTCTACCAGGCTGCTGCCCCAGAACCTCTTCCTCTGCCCTGGCCCTCCCCACGGGGGTATCAGATGTCCCTGCACCCCTGGCCATTGAGAGGCTGTTTCCGTGAAAAGCTAAGTTATCCCTGGGGGAGGCCAGGTGTCCACTCTGCACTGGCCCCAGGACCTTTGACCTAAGGTGAAGCCACTTCTGGTCACTTGGCTCCAAGTCCCTGAATCAGCTCTGGCTGGAGGCAGGGGCCAGTGGAGTGGCTGTCAGGATTTCTATTGGGGAGCTGGGGCAGGGAGGGAAGGCCAGGCCTGCCAGTTGGAGGGGCTGAGCCAGGAAGGAGGGAAGGGAGCTGTGGGTCAAACCTTCTCCCAGCCTCACACTGTGGCCCTTGCATAGTCCCAGCAGTAGCCTGAGCCAGCAGGCCAGCCTCTGCCACGCCAAGTGAGCGAGGGAGCGCCCAGGCCTCTCAGGCACCCTTTGCATAGATGTGGATACAGAACACACACACACACAAGCACGCATGGCCGGGCCAGCCAACAGACCCGGGGCTATTCTAGGGCTGGGGCCTAGAACGTCCCACCGCTGAGATGAAGGAATCTGCCCTCCAAAGCAAAGGGCCCTCCAGCTTGTGGGCCAGCACCCCCTACCCCGAGACCTGCACAGGCGGGGCCAGAGGTGGGAGGAGGGCAGCAGGACAGAGTGGACCACGGCCCCCGGCCCTTAGCGCGGCTGCCCACACACAAGACACAAGAGGACAGGCCACCGGCCAGCCAGACGCAGACAGGGGCAGAGGGCGACGCAGCTCGACCGGATGCCAGTGGTGAAAAATATATATAGATTTTCTGTTGTCAAATATAGTCATACATTTATTTTCTCGGCAAAGCGTTGAATCTTCCTAAGGAGACGCATGGTGCATTTCCATGAGCCCAGGGCACGGGGGCTGGGTCCTGGGTCCGCGTCAGTGCGGGCTCGGCTTCGGATTGGGTTTTGTCCACTGACCCCCCCCTCCAGGTTGTGACCCTAGTGAGGCCAGCTCCAGGCATTGAGCAGTCTGGGGTGGGGTGGGGGTGGGGCGCCCCACACAGAATGGCTGGTCTGAGGTCCTGAAGTGGGGCTCTGGAGGCACAAAGCGCATGGCGGGTGGGGTGGTCTGCCCTGGTGAGTAGCTGGCAGGTGCCCATTCCAGTGCATGCAGGTGCCGCTCAGTGGAAGGGCACTCGGGAGGGTGCTGGACAGCAGGGCCTGAGAGCCAGGCTGCACCTGGTGGTTGGTGCAGTAGGTCAGGCCACACCTGGTGGGGCAGTGGGATTTAGGGCAAGCAGTCCTGGCAGAAAATCAGTGACCCCTCCACCCCAGCCACAGAGGTGATAAAGACACAGGGTCACACCAGCCCAACCTAAGTATGGGGATGCAGGCTCTGAATGTGGGTGGGGTGAACAGACAGGTGGAGCCGCTAAGGGCAGGTTTCCTCTAAAGTGATGATGGTAATGAACTTCAGATGCCAGCAGCTGAGCTGGAGGGTGCTGCTGGAGGGCCTTGGACAGGAGGTGGGAACAAGCCGCTTCCCAGGTAGATCGCCTGTCCCCACTTCCTGCAGAGCGCACCCGGGACACCCAGCTTTGGTCTGGAAGGACGGACGTCATGGCTTCAATAGCCCCTCCGATGAGTTGCCCTGCCAGAATCCATCAAAGGCATAGAGGCCTAGAAACCCTCACCCAGAAAGCACAGGACCACCTCCCTGGATTCCCAGGGGAATGGGACCCTGGGGCCCCAGCGTGAGTGCGAGGCAGAGCTCGGCCAGCCCTTCTCCCCATGCTGGCCGATGCCCTGGCCTGGAAGCCAGAGCTTAGCTTAGGCAAGCAATGTGTCCTCACCCTAGCCGGGGCTGGCTGGCCCCTCTCCATCGGGCACGCCCAGAAACGCCAGGAGGAAAAGGCTCATGGGAAGGCCTGGGACGAACAGACAAGGCAGGGACCGCACTGCTCTCCAGCCCACCCTTGGCTCCAGCCCGTGTCTCTGAATTCCAAAGTGGGGAGCAGCCTGGGGAGGCTGGAGCCCTGGGCCCAGTGGGCTTGGCCCCGACTCTGAGTCTTTGGGTTAGAGGTCAGCACGGGGGCCCCAGGCCACTCCATCCATTTCATAAGATGATAATACTGCTCAGCCCAGATGTAGGAGATGGGGCAGAGGGAGGCTCTATGGCAAACTTGGGCTCAGAACCCCTCAGATGAATACAGCCAGAGACTTCCTGAGAGGGCCTGCACATCCAAGAGGCCAGTGGATCAGCTGGCCAGTCAAGGGCAGGCTCACCATACCTCTATCTGTAGCTGGTGCCACCTGGTTGCCCAGCATGCCCTGCCCTTCCCTTCCCTGATGTGTGTCCCTGCCTTCCCTTCCCCTTCGGGCTAAGTTTTGGGATTTCTTTCTCAACTTCTGCTCCCAGCTCTCTGACATGTGGTCTACACCCTGAAGAAAGAGTTCTAAGCCCCAAACTAAATAAATCAGAGGATGCCCAGGGGTGTAGGTGAGGGGGAAGGGCACCCGAACATACAATCAGCGGTCAGGTCAGAGGAGCCACTGGCCAGGTGGGACCCCCTCAGAGCTGGGAGCCGCCCCCAGCCCCGCTGGGCCCTGGGGGGCTTAGCGAGCGGCAGCTGATGCGGCGGATGGAGTGCAAGGCCACAGTGCAGCAGCCCCGGAGCAGGGAGCTGATGTTGTAGACGGGCTGGCCCTGGCGCCGCTGGGAGTGGCAGAGCCAGGCCACCGTGGGTACGGCTGGCACTACCACGGCCAGCAGGTCTACGATGTAGTGGCGGCTCCAGTAGCTCTTGGGCTCCTTCTCCACAGTGGCCTCGGTGGCCGCCTCCTCCTCTTCCTCCACAGGGCACACCACGCTCACCGACAGGCCGGGAGTGGGGTTGGCACCGGGTGGGTGTGGGGCAGGCCCTCGGGTGACAGGCTCTGGGCCCTGCAGCTCATCACCCACTGTCACCACCACAGCTGAGTTGGGGTCCCTGGGCCTCGGCGGGCAGGAGTCCCCGGACTCTGGGCCGGCCCCGCAGGCCTGGGCGTGGGTCACTTTCTCCAGGATGGTGTCCAGGTCGGGCCGGGACTGCATGAAGTCTGTCTGGATGGCGCGCTCCTGCACGCAGCTGGCCTGCGCGCCGGCCTCGGAGCCACACAGCAGCTTCTCGTAGGTGCTGCTGGCCGGGAAGCGGGGCCCCAGGCCGAAGGAGCTGTGCAGCGAGGACGCCTCCTCGAGCCCGCAGTCCACCCCGGACGACAGCAGGCTGCTGGCCTCCAGCGCGTCCGTCCGGCTCAGGGTGTCGTCAGCCGCCACGAAGCCACTGTCGGCCCCATCCTCTGCAGAGGCGCTGGCTGGGTCGCCGCAGACAGCCGGGTCGCTCAGCTTGGTGTAGGTGGAACTGCGCGTGAGGGAGCGGGCCGGTGAGCCGCCCGCTGACTCCCGGGCGCCGTCCTCCTTGGCCGAGTCGTTCTGGGCCTCCTCCATGCTGTGCAGCAGCGTCTCCAGCTTCTTGTTCTGGATGTTGATGTCCACGAAGTACTTCTGCAGCCCCTTGTCCTTGTCGATGAGGTTGTTCTTGACGTTGTCGATGACCTGCTTGAGCTGTTTGATCTCCTTTCGGGCCTCCTTCAGGGCCAGCTGGGCCTCCACGCGGTGACACTCCTCCTCAATCCAGTCCTCTTGCATGCGGGACAGCTGCGTCTTCAGGTCGTCAATCTCTGTGTCCCTGCAGACACACACAGGCGCATGCTCGCTGCCTGCCGGGCCCACCACCCAAGGGCCTGGGCTAGTGCCAGCCAAGACAGCACATGCACTGGGAAAACACACGCACACATGTGCACACATGCTCACTGACACACACCGTGACACACGCTCACACACTGACACGCACACACTGACACACACAATGACGCATACTCATACACACAGATGCATACAGAATGACACATACACACACACAAACGCATGGACACACACTGACATGTACACACAAACACATGGACACATGCACACACATGCAAACACACTCACACACAGACACACACAAGCCAGACATACACACACACACTGACACACATGCACACATAAACACAATGACACATATGCACGCACACATGCAAACACACACACACCTTCACACTGACACACACAATCACACATCCACTCACACTCACATACACACACACCCCTTCACACACACACCCCTTCACACTGACACACACAATCACACACACATCCACTCACACACACACACCCCTTCACACACACACCCCTTCACACTGACACACACATCCACTCACACTCACACACCCCTTCACACACACACCCCTTCACACTGGCACACACAATCACACACATCCACTCACACTCACACACACACCCTTCACACTGACACACACACATACACACACACATACACACACACACTCGCTGTCTGCCTGCAGGGCCCACCATGGCAGAGCCGGGATGAGGACATCTCAGCCTTAAAGAGACACAGTGAAGGGCGAGGTTCTTCCTGCCCAGCCCCTCTTCCGTGCAGAGAGAGGAGTGAGAGTGGGGGTGACAGGGGAGGGTCCCCCCTTGGGGGCAGAAGCCTGATCCACAGGACACACGCCCTCATCCCTGTCCCCTGGAGGCCAAAGCCAGGTTGGTGTAGCCTCGAGCAGCAGCCCTAGTGATGAGGGTAGCCGAGGGGCCTCACTGTGAAGGAGCCCTGATTCCGCCCAGCGGCGACCCGCCACGTGGAACCACAAGCTGCAAACGCTGCTCACAGAGAGGCTGGGACCCCACTGAAGTGGGTTGCGCAAACATCAGGGGGGACTTTCTGTGGACAAGGCGCGTGTGTCTACAGGGGAGCTGACGATTGAACACCTTCCTTCAGGCCGTGGGGTGAGGGCTGGCGCGTGAGTCAGAAGAGAGTGCAGAAAACACACACTCCCTGCCATCCAGTCGATGCTGACTCAGAGCGACCCCACAGGCCAGGAGAGAACAGCCCCTGTGAGTTTCGAAGCCTGCAGCTCTTCAGGGGCGTAGAGGGCCCTGTCTCTCCCTCAGGAAGAGAACATGGCGACCGCTGTGCCCATGCTCCAAGTTTCTTCTCTTGTGTCTACTGTGCAGAGGAAAGGCTGGGAGAGGCCCACGACCCAGCCAGCAACCCTGGTCCAGAAGCACTCAGGCTTTCGTGGGGCCCTGAGTTGCAGGGGCTCTGGGGCCGGCTGGGAGGAGAGGGCTAGAGAAGCCTTTCCTCAAGTCCCAGAGAAAGCCAGGGCAGGACTCCAGTCCCCCACTGAGCGGCAAGGGCCCGGGGTGTGGGGTGGGGGCAGAACATTGGTCCTGTGACCACGAGCCTGCTGAGGACTAGGCACCCCCACGTGGCTGCTCAGCCCCAACCCAGCATTCCTGGAAAGAACTCCAGGGATGAGCCCAACACAGGGACTGTCCCAAGTTCAAGCATCCCGTGCTTTTCAAAGTCACACCTGACATCCAGTTAAGGAAATGGCCCAAGAATGTCATGGACCACATGCTGACTGCCCAACAGAAGCAATGGCAGGGGGAGGGCAGTGGCCAGTCAGAGGGGCTGAGTGGCACGTCTGTTCCTATCCCAGGGATGGCGTGACATAAGATGGGGGGATGCTCGCTCTTTACCCCTCCCTCTGACTCATGGAGAAACCCTTCCTGACTCTCCCCCTCATTCCTCCCCCCACCTCCCACTCTCTCTGGCACTCTGGGATGGAGAATGTGGAAGGAACTTGTCATGCTCAGCGTGACCAGCCAGTCCCGTCTTTCTGTCCTTCCCGGCTGGTCCCCAGTGCAGTGTGCCCCAACACGAGGCATATCTGAGTGGGCGGTGAGGCAACAGGAGCATGCGGTCACCTCTTCCCTCCCCCCCCCCCAGCACCTCCACCGGGCTGATATCCTTCACTGTGGCTGTTAGTGGTGGCGGTAGGGCCCACCTCGTGGCTGACCTCTGCACAAGGGGATTGGACTGGATCGGGTGGTAGTGACCTGTAGCTCTTCCCCTGGCTGGTTTTTATGTTTACCTCAGTCTGGAAGATCTGCCAAAGAAAGCTGCCCAGCGTCATCGCAACCGCCAGCCTCTACTGACAGGCAGGCGAGACGTGATTGTGCTGGAGGCCCAGCAGGGGCCCAGGACTCTCAGGTGGAGGGCAAGAATTGAACTACGGACACCCGTGTGCTTGCTTTACAAGGAGCGGGGTTGAAATGGCTCCTATTCCGTTGTCCGTTTCTTTCTCTTAGCTGGCTCTGGACTTGGTGGTGGGGGAGTGGGAGGTCAGGGAGAAAGGGTAGCAGCCGCGGACCTTCTAAAATCCCAGCATAAAGTCTGTGTGAAGAGACCCGAAGACATGGAGACTGAACAGGACGGACACGGAGGATGGATTTGTCAGGGAGGCAAGATGGGGGGCCGGGGGCACAGAGCACAGAGAGTGGAGGTGGGAGCATGTGGTGCCTAGGAGGGAGAAGTGAAGCCACTGAGGGGGGTTGGGTTACAGGTCTCCTGCTAAGGATGCAGACAGCGTGAGGGTGTGACAAGAGAGACCTATTCCCACAGGTCCAGAGTGGCCACTGGTCCTGCAAGAGTAACAGACAGCGCCAGGGAACTTAGGGTCACAGCAGGGGCCCCGCCCTACCCCAACCTGTAAGATGGCCAGCTCAGAGCCCTGGGGCGAGGTCCCAGAGCGGACAGTAATGCAAGTGGCCAAGCAGGCTGGGCCTCCCTGGGGAGAGATGGCTGCAAACACAGATTAAAAACTCTCACGCTACACACCAGGCCATGAGAAGGCCACCACGCCTCTGTCCAAAGCCACCGCATGTGTGAGTGGGGCTGACACCGGGGAAGGGCCTTGACCTGCAGTGGCTCACCCAGCACACGAGAGGTCAGGTTTGAGGCCACGGAGCGGGAAGGCTAAGAAAACGGAAAAGACCAGAGGGTGGCCCGGAACCTCCGTTGGATGCCTTAGAGGGAGGACAGCACCTGGAAACGTGGGTCTGGGAGGGTTAGGACAGCAGAATGCCCCTCCCGGCTCTGAGAGCAAGCAGTCAGTCAGCAGGGCCCTTGGGAGCTTTGGGGAGATGCCTGGGCCTGGCAGGCAGGAGGTTGCTCTGCAAAAATGTTTCCCAGAATCCCACATTGTCTGGAGGCAGGACTCAGAGGGGTGAGCGGCCGCTGGGGGCATCAGTGGTGGGTCAAGAGCCCCTGTATCTTTGTACAGGGACCCCTGGGAGAGGTGACTGGCTGTTTCTCCCCACAGGGAAGCCAGGAAGCCAGCCCTGGGCTCTCTACCTCAGGCAGAAAGGAGCCAGGCCACAGGAAGTGGCTCAAGGGGCTGTCAGGTTGACCCTGCTGGGAGACCGGCGAGGGGGCATGAGTCGGCTGATCCTGTTGGGTGGGCAAAGCGAGTAGCCGAGGAGAGAAGCAGGGTGGGGCTCTGGATCGGACGCCCACCGGGCTTTGCTGGAAGCCCCCAGCTCTCCTTGCTCTGAGATGTTTCCGGGCCTGGCTTGGCGAGTGTGGGGGCTGTGTCCCAAGGCCACCCAAGTGGCTCACTCACCGGTCCTGGAGTCGGTCCTGAGTGTCCTTCAGCCGGGCCCGCAGGTGCCGGATGCACACCTCCTTCTGCTGCAGTGGGGTGAGGTACTGCTCCGGAGTGGGGGGCTTGATGCCATGGTTGTCACTGCACAGCGTGTACTTCATGGAGCGCCTGGAAGAGGACCCCGGCCTAACCACCCTTGTCCTCTGGCCACCAGATGACTCCAAGCCAGGCCTGCCCACCCCAGGGTGTGAGAACAGATAGCCACTCTGCAAGGCAGGCTCTGGTCCTGTTACTGGAAAGAGGCAGCGACATTTGAAGGGGCCTCGGCAGACATTGATGTGGGTTCAGAGACCACACAGGACAAACATATGAGCCTGGCACCGATCCCCCTGACAGCAGCCCTGAGGGTCAGGACTGACTCCATCTCTCTGGAGATTCCCCGAGGCCAGAGCGGGGACCTCTCGCCCAAAGTCCCACAGACCGGCTTCCTGACATCCCACCCAGAGGAGGAGATGGGGGTGGAGGCAGGACTGGACGGGCTGCCCCAGTGCCCTCTGCTTCTCCTGGGCTGACTGGGTCTGCCTGTGGACAAGGACAGCCCTGCTGCACAACAGGCAACAGCAAGCCCACAGCTGGTTGCAGGGCCTGGCTGGGGGGTGGGGGACAGGGGCGCCGGGGACCAGGGAACAGGCGGACTCATGGGAATGGGTGCAGCCGCCCCCATGTACACTCTCCTCCCGCATGCTCACACACCCCTGGTGTGTACTCGGTGTTTGTGCACTGATTGGGAGCCCCTCAGAGGACAGGGACCCCGCCTCCATGTGCATGCTCAGGCCCACACGTCTGGCTGCCACACCCAGGGCCACCCGCCTGCATGTTTTCTGCATCCCCATTCACACCGAGGCACGCGGTCACTTTCCATCTGGCCCAGCACTCACCTTGTGCTCTGGGGCACACACGACTGTCCCCTGTGCAAACACACACGCGGACCCCTGCTGACCTGGGCTCTGTCTCCCCCCACTCCTCCCCCGACACCTCCCAGCACGAGGAGGCGTACATGTAAGGCTGCAGCCCATCTGGGTCCTCCCACCTCGGCCCCTGCCAGGGGAGAAGGGAGGGAGGGCCAGGCCAGGGCCGTGGACCTTCGAGGCTCACAAGTAAGGAGTCCACCCAGTGGTTCCACCCAAGGCCACAGCCCAGCTGCCTTGACTCACCACCCGGTGGTTTCCTTCCTAAGGAAACCTCCTTGGGCCTTGTCTTGAAGAGCCGCACACTGTCGCACACCTTGCCTTTACGGAGGGGTGGTCTAACCTGTCAGTCAGGTGGCAGCCTGATGATGGAGGTGTGGCCTTTTTAGAGGGAAGAAGCGGAGAACCTCTTTCTGCCCCCTAGCCTTCCTGGTGGCTGGGACACTTCCCATTCCGTGGCGGCCCCACATGGGCCACGTGACCTTCAGAGGTCTGTGCCCTGCTGTCTTTCCACCGACCTTGGAGCCACTGGCCTCAGCACCCCCCTGCCTGTGAGCCTCCTGCATTGCCTGTCATCTTTCTTGCTCCTCAACCTGCAGCCCCACGAGCCTGGGGAGGGCCCCAACCTGCATCGACTTGTGGACCTGAGCTGGCTTGGACAAGATTTTCTCGTGAGCAGTTTCTTCTACGTATATGAGCGTCCCTGGAGTCGTTTCTCTGCGCCTCCTGGCCTAACACACGTGGGGTCCCCTGGTCAAGGGGGGCGAGAGCGTTTTTTTAGGAGCCTGAGAAACAGGCTCTGGGGAGGCCCATCTTCCAGATCGGCCTGGCTGGAGGCAGCTTGCATGACCTTTGAGAGCTGGCTCATGCTTCCTGAGACGAGGCACATCTGGGGGTCCACAGTATGTGGCTGGAGAGAAGGTTGGCGCAGAGCTCCGAGTCCGATGGAGGCAGGAGGCGAGACCCTCTTCCGCTCAGCGGCTGTGTGACTGGACCTGGAGCTGCTTACCTGGGGGTGGGGCTGCTGTCACTGCCCTTGTAGGAGCCCGAATTGCTGCTGCTACTGAGGGAAGAGGTGCCGTAGGCTTCCCGCACACTCACGGGCGGAGAGGTGCGCCTGGAGGCAGGGAGAAGAGGCAGGTGCTCATTCTGGCTGGTGGGCAGCTGGGGACACTGGGCAAAGACCGCCATGCCGCTGTGGCCCAGGGAGTCCCCACTTCAGGGTCACGGCAGGGAGAGAAGCAGCGAGGAGAGGGGTGCACAGACAGGGGTGAAGAACAAACAGCGCAGGTCAAGATGGGAAACCAGGGGAGGCTGGACCTCCTGGTTCCCGGGGACATGCATGGCGGCTGGGCTGCAGCTGGGGCCCAGGGAAGGCGCCTATCTACTCTGACCCCTGGGCCTCCACTTTTAGGGGCTCCCCATGCACAGATGGAGTCAGAGTCAGAGCACCCCAGAGCAGGAGCGACAGCGGGGAGAATGCGACAGGCAGGAGCGGCTGGGAAGAGGGGCTGAGGTAGGGGCGGGGCCGGGGTGGGGGTACAGAGCTCAAGGTAGGGCAGAGACCGCAGGCTTCCCTTGAACCAAGGCCACATTGAGTGGGGAGTTAGTATTCATAGGAAATAATGGTTTCAGCCCTCAGATTCTTGGCTCATCCAAGTGAGGCCTTGTGGTGTAATGGTTATACATTGGGCTGCTCACCACAAGGTCCACAGCTCAAGACCACCAGCCACTCCAAGGGCGGAAGATGAGGCTTTCTGCTCCCATAAAGGGTTACAGCATCAGAAATCCCCGGGGGCAGTTCTCCCCTGTCCTAGAGGGTCACTGGTGGTGGGCATTGACTCGAGGGCAGTGGCAGCGAGCCCCTAACCGGTGGGAGGAAAAGGAGTGCTCCCAAGCCTAGTTCCAAGCTGGGAGAGGTGGGGGAGCAGCTTGCTGAAGGGCACTGCCTGTCTGTGGCAGGTGGGGACAGAGGCTCTCCCCATCCAACCCCACCCAGTCCCCACTGAGATCCAGGTGCAGGGGAGGGGAGACTCACCTGCGGGGCCCAGCAGAGGCCCGTTTGCTCCCCGCCAGGGACATGGCCATGAGGCTGCGCGTCCGAGTGAGGGGCGGGATGGGCGATGTCCCGGGGGCTGAGGAGAGAGGGCGGGTTGGGGGGGCCGTGGGGAGGGCCGGGCCGGGCCACGTCATCCTCTCACTTGGGCCGCTGCCCAGCATGGCTTCTCTCGCCCTTCAGCAAAGGCACCCGGGAAGAGCAGGCCAGTTGCAGCCACAGCTGCCTCCACCCACGAATGTGGCGGGGCTGGTGCCCAGGCTCTGTAAGTCCCTGATGGTGAGCACCTCTCAGTCCAGCCCCATGGTCTCCATAGACAGTGAACGAACACCTTGCCCAGGGTCACCCCGGCCTGGGTTACCCGACACACGCCTCCCCACCCCTCCTCGGCGAGGGCTGCAGGCTGGAGCTCTCCTGGAGCAGGGCCAGGAGGCCCCTGCTAGGCCGGGCTAGTCTCGACGACCGTCACCTTCCCAGAGTGCCCGTCGGCGCGTGGCTTCCCGTCTACAGGGGAGACAAGACAGATGGACAGACCAGCATACGTGTAGAGAGACGTGGATACACAGAACGTGAGGATGTCGGACGGTGTCCTAGCCGTGCCAAGTGGCTCTTGCTTCTCAGCGGCCATGCAGCCAGAACCCGCACACACGCGGCACCCAGGCATGCCCGCACCCACCCCCGCAACATGCACGGGAATCTGCCACACACTGGAGACTCAGGGACATGGGCTCAAGGCAGAGGGGTGGGGGATGCGTCCAGAACAGAGCAGCCCACCCTTAGCCCATCCTGAGGCCCTTCCCTGACTCAAGCTGGTGCCAAGGCGGCCCTGGTGAGGATGGGGGTGGGGGTGAAGAAGAGGAGAGGCCCCATGCCGGCCCAGCATCAGGCCAGAGCCCCTCTATGGCCAACATGCAGGTCCTGCGCCAGCTCCAAGCACCCCAGCACCCCCCTCCTTGCATGCTCAGAGCTCAAGGACTGAGGACAGTAGCCAGGTGATGCGAGCAGGGGCAGGCCAGGGACACTGTGCACTGTGCGGGGGGAGAAGCGGCCCCCGGCACCGCGACACGCACATTACGTACATCCCGTCACTGCTGTGCCCCCCAACAACCCTATAAGGAAGCGCCGTGATTAGTCCTGCAGGGAACCGGGGCCCTCGGGAGGGAAGGAGCTGGGTCCAACAACCCCCCCTCCTGCAGAGTGGGGTGGGACCAGCGCCTGAGGAGTCACCTAGCTGCCTGGGAGTTGGGTCTCCCAGCCTGGAGTCCCCCCACCCCCCGCCACGTCAGGGCCTCCCAGGAGACTGCTCATCCTGGCCTGGTGGCAGGGCTACCTCCCGGGCGGACAAAGGAGGCTACTCAGGTGGCCTGTTTCCTGGCTGTGACACAGAACGTGGTCTGTCCCCTTGGAGGGCCTGGACACAGCCAGCACTGTCTGCTGAGGTGTCGGGTGCCGGGCCACCGGGGCTGCCGGCACCACCCCTGTCACCGGAGCTGCTGGCCCCAGCCTCACAGCCCTTCCATCCAAGATGCCCCAACCACCCATCCAGGGGCTCCTGGAACAGTAGTGCCAGCCCCTGAGGGGTCCTATGGGATAGGGGGTGCTGCAGGAGGCTTGAGGGGTAACGGTGGGAAGGGTAATTGTCTCCAAGGTCCTCTCTGCTGACCCTGCTCTGTGCCCTGAGGACCCTCCCCCAGGTGACTTTAAGACAGGCAGTTAGCTGGCCCATACAGCGGCAGGTTTATGGGCCCGGGTCTAGCCCACGTCAACCGGCTCCACCAGCCACCGCCATGCCTCCGCTGGCTCTCCTCCGCAGAGGCTGGGCTGGGAGTCGAGGTGGGCCTTGCTAGGTAGGCCCAGCATCGCTAGGGAGCCAGGGAAGTCAACGTGGAGTTCTAGGCTGGGGTCTGGGAGGCAGGCTGGATGCCTGGTTTGCCTTCCAGCTGTGTGTGGCCTGGAAACAAGGAGGGCTTTGTTCCCCCGGGCCCTGCCACCTTGCCTGGCAACCCCACGCCTCAAGTGCCCCCCTGTTCTCCTGACACCGTCTCCCTCCTCCCTGGCTCAGGCTGGGGACCGGGTGGCATTTGTACCTGGATGGACTGGAAGTCCCCTGGGAGGCCAGGGACAGTCATTCATCCGGGACAGAGGAGGTGGAAGTGGCATTTCCCCTGCTGGGACGGGAGCTCGAAGGCAAGGTCCCTTGAGGGAGGGCAGGAGTTACCCAGGCCTGAGGGGGGCCAGCTGCCTCACCAGGAGCCCACTCGGCAGTCCCTGGTGTACACACCCTCAGGCCACCCCGCTCCTCTGGGCCCCGGGAGGAGGCCAGTTGCCAGGGCATTTGTTACCATGTCACCCGCTCTGCCCAGAGTCCCGCAGGCCTGTCCCCCAAGTGGCCAGAGGCTGCCATTTGGAGTAGAAGGTGGAAAGGAAACCCTTAGCCATGGGGAGCTGAGCCGATTGCCTCCCTGATGAAACTCAGCCCCTCCTCACTGTCACCCCTCCCTCTCTCCCTCCCTCCCCCTCCCCTCATGCCGACCCCTCATTCTCTTCTCTCAGACACCAAGGACAGGCCCTCAGAATGGGATTCCAGGAGGCTGGGGCTGGGGGGGGGTGTCCAGGGAGAGGGGACTGCAGGGCACAGGAGCAGAAGCTAACAGATTCAAAGCCTGGCTCAACTCCCTTCTGCTGCTGGCCTCAGGCAAGTCAAGACCCTCCTCTGAGCCTGTCTGCTGTGAGGGAACCACAGGGTGCTGCAGGCGGTCAGGCTTAGGCCGGTGCCTTCTGCACAGCCAACACACAAACATGCCACCCAACCTGAGCTCCGACACAGAAACATTCAAGGCGGGGTGAGCACCCCCATCCCCGAAAGGGGACATTTGTCCTGGGTTCTAATGGGTGTTGAGTTCACCAGTCACCGTAGGCCTGTGCTGTGGGAGGGAAGGAGGAGCCTGGTAAGGGCAGCAAGGCTGTCACCCCCAACAGGGGGTCGGGAGGCAGAGGCACAGGGGGATTGGGCTGCACTAGGCTGGGCCAGGCCACACAGAGTTCCGTAAACCTGGGCCTTGTCCTGTGGGGATCAGGGAGCCAGGCATGGCCTTCAGAAGGGCACAGACATACTCAGGCCGGCGTTTTAGAGGATTGTTGTGCATGAATGGGAGGGGCCCAAACGGGAAGCTGGGGGCCAGCTGGGAGGAGAAGGGAAGAGGGCTTGGTCCAGGTGGCAGGGAGCCCTGGTGGTGCAGAGGTTAAGTGCCGGGCGGTTAACCCAAAGATGGGTGGTCAGCACCCACCGGCGATGGGAGGAAGACGGGACAGTAAAGATTACAGCCTCGGAGACACGATGGGGCAGCCCTGCGCTGACCTATGGGGTCATTGTGGGTTGGGAGACCAGGATGAGGGCAGAAGCCAGGGAACTGAGGATCTGGAGGCCCCATGAACTAGCCATCCGGTCAAAACTCATCTTCACACTGCTGCCCATCTAACCACGCAGCCCACTGCTGCCTCTGAGCCTCCAGGGGAGCCTGTTAGTCATGCCCACTGCTGCCTCTCTCCCTCTCTCTCTCCCTCTGTGGGTACGGCAGGAAGTGAACTGGAGCCATGCTACCTTTGCCTGCCTTCCCAAGTCCAGGAAGAAAGGCTCTGGGTGTCCCGGCAGCACAGATGAGGTCAGGAAGCCAGTGTGGGGTTTTCTGAGCACCCCCAGACCCCCACTGCCAACTGAACTGCGCCCAGCTCTGGGCTCACGAACCCCATGGGACCCGAATATGCTCTGCAGTTGCCCAGCCTGTGGCACCTCCTCCCTAGGTCCTTGGGCGTGAGCCACACTGCTCTGGTAGGACACCCACTCCAGCCCCTTTTCTCCTGGGGCTTTTCCTGCCACCACCAGCCTTGGCTACTCAGAGAGCGAGCCTTCTCTGGAGCGGTCACCAGGGAGCCCCACCTCCTGGAGGAGGGCATGGAAATAGACAGTCGGTCTAAAGTGTTGGTGACCCCGTGGTCTGAACAGGCATGTTGAAATCCACCCAGGGGCTGGGCAGGATGGAGGGATGCTGTGAGGTACTCTGGATCCAAGAGTCTCTGACTTCAGGGCTGGTCATGAAATGCTGGACTCCCAGTAGATGGTTCCTGACCCTTCCATGATGCACACCCCACCCCACCCCCACCCCCCGCCTCAGCTCTCACCCTTGTAAAACGTCTCCTCATCAGCAAACCATAGGGGGAGAAATCAGGTAGCTGGGTTAATCTAGTATTCTGGCTCAGCAAAAGTTCCCATCTGTACTGTAAACAATCCTCCCACCCCCTCAAGAATGAACCTTAAATAAAAGGAGGAAGCTCTGCTAAAACCCAAGCGAACAGAACACTCTGTGTCTGATGACTCGAGTCACCGGTGGCGGCAGCAGAGAAAGCAGAGCATGGCAGCCGGTCTGCCAAGGTGACACCAGAACATCAAACAGCAGAATAGAATGCTAATAGCAGAGACAAGTGGGTGATGGAGGCCCAGCCTGGTGGGGGGCGGAGGGGGAGGAAGGTTTCCATGAGACTACACTGTGGGACCCACCGAGCTAGTCACACCTCAGCTGGGGGAGTTCAGTAAGGGCCCCTGAACCTCACCCAAGCTTCACTTCTCCAGCTACTTTGCCGATCTGCTGCTGCATGAAACCCAGAGCCTTTCTTTCTGCACTTGAGAAGGCGGGCAGAATTGGCAGGTTCCAGTGGCCCCACCCTCAACTGTCCTCAGAGCTGGCAACCTCGAGGGTCAGCCATTGGACTCCTTCTCACTGGCAACGCCAGCACAGTGCAGGGCAGACCCAAGTCGGCACCAATGCCAGGAGGGGTTCCCAAGGCAACCCGAGGCAGTAGCTACACAGAAGATCTGCAGTGGTTAGACTCTAGACCCATGGCTTTGGGAACATCACACCTGGTGGTCACCAAGTCTTGGCCTCTGAGAATTTGCCTCGGGGGCTGTTGTGAGGGGTGAGCTTGGGCCTCCTCTCCCATCTTTCCTGAAGCATCTCCCCTCCCATCTGTTCTACAAAGGGAAGGTTGGAAGTAGGTTGATATTTTCTAAAGGGACTTTCTAGTTACAAATCTATCAGATACGTATCTGTTTGTTTCTTCTCACAATGAGGTGCTAGCTGATCTTTGTGCAATGCTTTAGTCAGGCACCACGCCCAAAGCTTGCCGCGCCAAGACATTGGCCTAACGTGGAAAACGCAAAACGGTGCGAGACCCCGACTTCGTAGTTATCCACCGGTGGTGACTCGGGTGTCACAGCTTCTGGCCTTCAGTCACAGTTCCTTCTTTTGTCAAGGATGATGGTCTTCCCTTTGGCTCATCTGTGAGGTCTTCCTGCCGTGGGACGCAGGACACCCCCACACTGCTGTGTTTTTCCTAAGGGGCAGGAGGCGTCCTCTTCAACGTGTTGCAAAGCTTGAATCATTTGGGAAGTTGTCCACTTGAATTTTGCTTACATTCATCCTCATTACAAGTAGTCCCCCTCCCCGCGCAGGCCCACAGCACCTCTTTTGAGGAAGTAGGCTGGTGAAGTGGCGGTACCTTGAGGGGTCTGGGGTGAATGAGACAGACCAAGAGGTGCACGGATTGTTGAATGTACAACCGATGATCTGCGCTGTATGCCTTTGCCCCATTCACCATAACACGGTGACAAAACACATGCCTTATGTTTAAGGTCCCCTAATGAGAGTAGGACACGTTATTGTGGAGAGAAGTCTCCTGTAGTGACCGAGTAATCACAGAGACAGGTTGAAACACATTGTTCGGAATAAGCAGGCACATGTATGAACTGGAGCCCTTGACCTAACCGTGTACTGTATGATCCCACACATATAAATAGTCCAGAGCAGGCAAACCCGGAGAGGCAGAAAGCAGAGCACATGGTTGCCAAGGTCTGGGGCGGAGAAATGGGGTCTGTCTGCTAAAGGACAGGTGGGAGGTCGGTTCTTTTGGGGGCGATTAAAATGTTCTGGAATTAGATAGGCCATACAACACAGTGCATATACTAAACAGTCCTGAACAACATGCTTTTAAAAGGATGACATTTATAGCATGTGAGCAATAAAAAAATAAACGTGAAGAATCTGCACGATGCCACAGAAGGATCCCTGGTGGAGCTGTCAAGTCAGTGTTGGCTGCTAATGGCCAGGTTGGCAGTTCAAACCCACCAGACTCTCTTTGTTTTAGGGAGAGTTTCATTGTCCCAAAAGAACTAGTCCACTCGCTGCCCTCCCTAACCCCGAGAGCCGAATCTTTTGGCCTGGGTGTCCAGGAAGGCCGGCGTTGGATCCGAATCCCATTACTGCCACCACCTATGTGTTTGTGGTCACATCCTCGCCTTCCCTGGACCTCAGTTCCAGTAGATGGTTGATTGGGTATCATGCGTAAGTTGCCTTAAAGCTGATGGGACCTTGCCTTCCTTCAACGGTCATTTTACACAAAAAGCAAGCTCCCCTTGGGTCCTTGTTGAACTGAACTTTTGCCTGGATGCAGATGGCTGCTATGCCGAGGCTCTGTCCCTGGAGCCAGGAGCCCAGCCCCGCTCAGGCTGTACCCCCGCCCCCACCTGCCCCCGCCACGCATCCGACAATCTTGGGCAAATCACCTGCCTTCTCTAGGTGTCCGTTCCTCTGTCTATCCAAGATCTCTCGAGGGTTGTTTTCAGTGTATACTCCTCCCTCCCCCCCGTGGGTACTGGGGGATAATGGGCACGGGGGGTGGGGGTGGCCACTGACTGAATGCTCTTGAGCACTGTGGAAGTTACATCATCTGTTGTCAATTTGAACTTCTGAGCGAAGGGGTGGATTTTACCTGTCAATCAGGTCACAGATTAACGATCTCATTTGGAGGCACCTAAAGAGATAAATAGCTCACTGGAGGCAGGACACACGCTCACTACCAGAGAGACATTCTTGTTGACAAGCCACATGGAGACAGGATGGTGGCAGTCAGAACCTTGGAGTTGAAGGAACCACATGGAGACCCCTGCCAGCGCTGAGATGCCTCTACCACCATTGGATCCACAAGGTTTTCCACCCACTGGCCTGTGATCTTCCTGCATTTGGCATCATTGCATGTGCTGTGTGCGTCTGAAGAGGAACGTATAGACTGGTACTGGATATATGGGCTAATATCAGGCTTAGATTGGGCTGGGCTGGGATGCTTTCTTAATGTACAATCGGTCTTGTATATAAAGCTCTTTCTTATACATACACGAGTCTCCCTGGATTTGTTTCTCTGGTCTACCTGGACTCAAAGGCACCAAGGCTGTTACCATTGTCTCCATTCCAGTCACAGTGACCCTTGAGGACTAAGCGGACTCCCAAGTCTGTTAGGGAAACAGACTATCGTGTCTTTCTTCCAAGGGATGGGTGGTGGGGTCACACCACAGACCTTTCAGCTGGCAGCCACCAGAGCTCCTTAGAACCAAAGCCGAGATCCGCAAGGAAAGGAGGGAGAATCCACAGGGATGTAACCCCGCCCTCTTCCTCTCCTTCGAGCCACGGGAGGAGGGGCCAGGCCTCCACTTGATAGCTTCATCAGCGGCGAAGCCCAGGATGCTATCACATGCTGCAGCCAAGGTGGCCGGAGGGCCTGCATCTGCCAGGACCCACTTGCCAGGCAGCTGCTGAGGGAGGCTGGCGCTCCAAGCCCTCTGATCCCCACACCTCTCCGTACATGTCTGAGGAGGGCCAGCGCTGGAGCATCTGCAATGGTGGAGGCATGGGGAGTCCGTGTCCACCTTCTGTACCCTTTCCATGCACGAGACTTGTCTGGCATTGTGCTGGAGAGCAGCCGTGCCATTTGGCCTGGCAGAGGGAGCGAGTCTTTTCTTATTCCTGGGCCTGCTACAACTTCTCCTCGGGTGGTAAAGCAAAGGCTAGCTCAGCCAGGTCAAAAGATGACCGGCTCTCAAGGTCAGGGAGGGCAGCAAGCTGACTAGTTCCATGGGGAACACGAAGATCTCCCTAAAACAAATGACCTGGTGATCTGTTTCCATAAAGGTTCAACAACAACAACAACAACAACAACAAAACAAACTCACTGCCATCGAGTCAATGCAGACCCATAGTGAAACTATAGGACAAGGTCGAACCGCCCTTGTGTGTTTCCAAGACGGTAACCCCTTATGGGAGTAGAAAGCTCCGTGTTTCTTGGTGAGCGGCCGGTGGTTTCGAACTGCCAACCTTGCAGTTAGCAGTCCAATGTGTTACCACTGCGCCGGCAGGGCTATTCCATAAAGGTTACAGCCTAGAAAATTGGCTGTCACCGTAAGTCAAAGACAGGAACCACATGCTAAAAGGACATGCTCTTGAGGAATTTATTGGGAGGGAAGAGGACCACCCACCGGAAACCTGGGAGGAGGGTCAAGATGGTGTGTCCAGAGCTCGCCCTGTGGGTGCAGTGCTCAGTGGGCGTGGTTGCTGCAGGACTCGTGGACGCCCAGACACAAAATTTTAATGGGTGCAGAATCATGTGCTGCACCCTGGGCCCCGGTCCCTCTCTGTAGAGGCGGCCTCTGCATCAGAGCGCCTCCATCTCCCTGGGAATCCACAGGGCACTCGCAGAGGCTCACGCTGTCTTCAGCATGTTCTCCTAGCATTCCATGACCCTCCCATCCTACGGCCCCATTTTCTGAGCTGAAAGCCCAGGTATAGCCGAAGGCCACAAAGTGAGCTAGACACAGATGGCATGAGGCTGAAAGGTGGCATGGTTGATGCTAATGCCACCAACCAGTCCGTGCCAGCTGCTCCCGCTGAAAGCCAAGGGGCTCAGCACGGAGATACTCAGCTGGAGCCTAGGAGCCATACCCATGCCCCATCCTCCTCCTCCTCTCTCCTGCCGGCACCTCTCCCTTTCCCCAGCCGCCAGCTGCCCAGCCAACCTCAGCAGCTGGCCCCTGTCCAGCTGATATCCAGTGGCATCGCCCACATCATGCTGCACTCTTTCACCTTCGCTGAGGTCCAGGGCCTTCCGTGGGCCCCCGGGGCTCCCTCTTGCAGGAAGAGAGCGGGTGACGCCTCAACCCTTCCTCCAAGAAGTCTCCCCTCTGTGCAGAAGCTGCCTCAATCCTCAGTTTAGGCAAGGGAGAATTCTTACATGCACGAGAGGGTATTCTGCGGGAACGGATGCCCTTTGTGTAAAACCCTTTTTGTTTCAGAATGCATTTTCCCCTTTGCCGAGAAGCCGACCTACAGAAAGCCAACTGAGAAAATGGCATTGGATCGAGCGCATCAGCTCCAGTTTTTTAGATAAGGTGTTTAACTCTGTTTTCAGCTATGACGTTATGCTGATTTATTAATGTATCATCCCAGTTTTAGATGGGGGAAGAATTCAGACCCACAAATTAGAAAGTAAGACAACCATGGTAGGGATTATTTGAAACAGAACTCAGTCTTATGGGATTCGCAAGGGAAGCTGTATGTGGACTGGGGGTGGCTAGTTGGTTTCACTATGAGCTGCCAGTCCTAAGGTCAGTGGTTCAAGCTCACTGGTACACTCTGCAGACGTTAAAAGATGGAAAGGCTTGGAAACTCAAAGGGGCAGTTCTTTTCTGCCCTACAGGGTCCCTATAGAAATGCGTTTGGCCTTTTGGGTCCGGGAGGCTGTGCCGTCTATAGAGAGACTAGAGTTGGAAACGGCAGAGCCAGGACACAGCTTGAGGAGGAGGGGAACGAAAGGGAAATGGACAAGGCTCGTCTCTGGAAGGCATGAGGGCGGCCAGTTAGGGTGGCAGAAGTGCAAGACTTCAGAGAAATTTTCAACAACATTCTGAAGATGTGTTTCTTCTTCCCAGGATGCAGCAAACATTCCAGAATGCCGTGTAATATGTTGAAATCAGGGGATAGCTCATGCTACATGGTTCAGAGGTGCGGTTGACTTTCAGCTTCTTCGTAAGAGAAATTCTAACTTTTCTTCTAAGAGCCTCTGTGCACAGGTGGCAGCTTGTAACGAGACCGGAACGTCTTTAATTTAAATCAAGGAGCTTGACCTCTCACAGACCCATTTTTGGATTACAGAACATCAGAATCTCTATTTACTGTGCTGAGCCCATGACCAGTCAGTTCGTTATGACTCAGCATGACCCTAGAGGGCAGTGTGGAACTTCTCCTGTGGGCTCCTGAGGCTGTCAACCTTGAAGGGAGCAGACAGTGCTTTCTCTGGCAGAGCAGCTGGGGGACTCAAACCGCTGGCCTTGTGGTCAGCAGTCAAACACACAGCCCACTGCGCCATGAGAGCGCCTTGTTCACTGTACGGTGACTCTCATTGCTGGCACCTCTTAAAGAAAACAGATTGGAACTCTCTGCTACTCAGTTCCTAATAAAGGTGAAGTGACTCTTGGGGAAAATTCCACGTCCATATAATTTGTATTATTCAAATGTATTTTTGGATCAAAGGGCACCATGCAAAGGATAGCTTGACCTAAATGTTTAGTACAGCACAAACGGCTTTAAATCAAGCTATCTCAGCCTAGCTAATACCACCTCTGTTTATGGTGAGCAGCGTGGAGCGTGGCCAGATGGCACGTGTTCTGTATCTCAAACACTAGGGCAGATAGGAGAAGACGGACGTCATATTTGGGATCAGCAGGTCACATACACCCAGAAACAAGCAGGTCACATACACCCAGAAACAAACTGTGTGTTGGCCAGTGTAAATACATCCATGTATTCTTGATGTTATAAGTGTATGTGGAACAAAAATCTTATCGATGTGAATGAGGGGGAGGGCAGAGTGGAGACCCAAAGCCCACCTGTAGGCAGTTGGACATCCCCTATGGAAGGGTTGCAGGGAAGAGACGAGCCAGTCAGGGTGCAGCATAGCACTGTTGAAACATACACCTTTCCTCTAGTTCTTTAATGCTTCCTCCACCCCCCTCCCACTATCATGACCCCAATTCTACCTTACAAATCCAGCTAGACCAGAGCATGTACACTGGTACAGATAAGAGCTGGAAACACAGGGACTCCAGGACAGATAACCCCCTCAGGACCAATCATGAGAGTAGTGATACCAGGAGGGGGAGGAGAAGGTGGGGGAGGAAAGGGGAATGGATCACAATGATCTACATATAACCCCTTCCCTGGGGGATGGACAACAGAAAAGTGGGTGGAGGGAGACAGTGGTCAGTGTAAGGCATGGGGAAAAATTATCAAGGGTTCATGAGAGATGGAGGGGGGAAACGAGCTGATACCAAGGGCTCAAGTAGAAAGAAAATGTTTTCAGCATGATGATGGCAACAAATGTACAAATGTACTTGACATGATGGATGGATGGGTGATTGTGATAAGAGCTGTATGAGTTCCCTATAAAATGATTTTTTAAGTGTGTGTGTGTGTGTGTGTGTGTGAGTGTGTGTGTGAGAGAGAGAGAGAGTGAGGGGGGGCGGGGTAGGAGAGAGAGAGAGCAAGCGAGCAACATGTACACAAGTGAGCAAAGTGCACTTGTGAAAATGTCTCATGGGGGAGGGACACAGTTGCCCACCCCCAGCAAAAACAGTATAGCAGGTGACTTATTTGCATAACTAGATGGTAATCAGATACATCTTTGTCCCCTTCCAAAATCTGAATCAGAAAACCATCTCACAGGTCCCTTGCCAGAGAGTCATTTTATATTACTTAGGTCTAGTGGTTGAAAAGAACAAAAAACAATATCCATAAATCAAGCCTTGCCAACCCAGCAGCAGGACTATAGAACATGACTGCTTTGAGCATGTCCAAGATATGATTTTCCACCTCAAAAAGGGATTTTTCTGCGGCTCTCCGCATTTCAGTGCCCAGCAGCCCAGTATACTTGCTGGCGAGGCCACTACTCCCCCTAAGCAGAAGTGTCTGTCAGCTTTCTTTCCCTGCACTTCCAGAATCTGACACCTCTCTCCACCTTCACTGCTGCCCATCCAAGGCACTGCTAGCTCTCTCCTGGGCTAGACAGGGTTCTCCTCACCCCCTCCAATCTCCACGGCAGCCAGAGGGAGCGAGATCATGTGGCTCTAATGGCTTCCCTCTCAGGATTGAAGTCAAACGTTTACTCGGGCTGATGCAAGGCCCTGGCCAATCCGCCCCCTTTCTGTCTCTCTCCTGTTGCTGCTGCTTCACCACTCTGCTCCGGCCACACTGGCCTGTGAATGCACTCCTACCTCAGGGCCTTTGCATCTGCTGTGCCGGGGCCAGCACAGAAGGCTCTTCCCTTCCTGTCTGCCTTCCTGTCAGGTCTTGGCTCAAACACTTCAACTCCTGAGAGCCGCCCTTGCAGAAATCTGAAAGACACAGTCTCGAAGCTCGGTGAGCTCACAGCCGCACACACGATCATCGATCTGGCTGTGTTTATGTGCAACTGCGCACCCATAGCACACCCATTTGGGCTCTAAGTTCTAAGTCAGCGCTGGCAAGGTCCCTCCTGTGGAGGAGCTCAGGTGTTAGGGGCTGATGTCCCAGGATTAAAGTGAAGAGCCCAGGTCAGCCACGTGTGTACCTCCCGGGAACTGTTTCCTTCGATTGCTGCTCTCAGTCTTTCAAATCCTCTTCACTTTCAGGAAGCACAGTGGGCTCACCTGCATACGGTAGGTGGCTCGCGAGTCTTCCTCAACGCTGATGCCATTTCTGTTTCACTTGAGACCAACTTCTGAGATTCTTTGTCCAGAGCACAGATGACATAAGTATGGTGAACGGATCCAACCCCGATACACACTTTTCTTGATTGTAAACCGCTCAGTACTTTCCATTGTTCGAATGGCTTGTCTCTCGATCGGGGTACAGGTTCTGCACGAGCACAGCAAGGTGTCATGGAGCTCCCGGGCGTCACGCAGTCAAATGCCCTTGCAGAGTCGATGAAACCCAGGCACGCATCTTTCCGGTCTTCTCTGCTTTCAGCCAAGACCCATCTAATGTCAGCAACGACACCCCTAGTTCCCCAACCTTTACTTAAGGCGTATAAACATCATATAAAATCTAGATGCCCAGGCTGTCTTAAATCAAGAGATCCTACTGCTCTGTGCCCTAAATCCTACAGCCACGGCTCCTCTATGTCAAGGTCATTGGTCCTACATATGGTCTGTTGTTGTTAGCTGCCTGGCATTAGAGTTTGAGAACTCTGGTCTCATCGAGTCCCATTTCATGGGAATAGAGGAGTGAGGTTGAGGGGGTGGCACCTGCCCAAAGCCCTGAAACATCAGTGGTGGGGCTGGGACTTGACACAAGGCCTGTAGCTCTGCACCCGTGTGTTGGGAGACCTCACGCATCCCAGAACACGTCCTGTCATGAGCTGGGGGCTCTAGGCTGTCAGGAGTGAGCGGCAGGGGACTTGAGCTGCGGGTAAATCTGGTTCAGGAAGAGGCTGCAGGGACAGGAGGGAGAGGTAAAGCAAAGTGCTAATGCTCTGTCAGTCAACAGACAGCTTCCTTCCGCTGGGTGCAAACACCGACCTCCCCGCCCGGTAGAGTACACTCTGGGGCGCCGGCTCAGCGACACGGACGGGCCTCTGTTGATACAGTGCTCTCAAGTGTCTCTTTTCCCAGAGCAGGCAGAGAGGAATCACCCTTGTAGAGGCCCCTGCAGTGTGTAAAGAACAGGGCTTTGTCCGGAGGCAGGATTGCGCTGGGAACAGGGCTTCCACGGCCCAAGCAACAGAGATGGAACAGACCGGGATTTGTAAGATGTGGCTGTGTGGGGACATGCCCAGAATGGGAAAAACGACTGGTCAAAGCCCTGGAATGGGAGGACTCGGAAGAGGTGCCCCAAGCCCTTCAGGAGCCTGATGCAAGAGACTGGATTATTGCCAGGACCGTGGCGGGTGGCACACATTCAGAGGGGTGGGGGGCGCTGCCACCCCTGAGATTCGGCTGCTATGCAACATGCACACTGCCCTTGTACTTTTAAGAGGGGGATGGAGTTTCTAGCAGGGGTTGGCCATAGTTTTCCCCATTCCTGCTATCCTGGTATGCCTGCATTTTATAAATTCAGGTCTGATTAGCCTTGTAGGCCATGACGAAGTGGTGAGAAGTCCTGGCAGGGAGCTAGCTTCTTCTTCTCAAAGACTGGCCAAGAGTTCCAGCTTGCTCTTCTGCACAGTGGGACTTCCGTTGTGAATGGTCAACTAGAAAATGCAAGCACAGGGCCTGGGACACAGGGCCAAATCTGTCTGTGTTTTCCCTCTTATTTTCTAAATCAAGGCCCAGAGACCACTGTATAACATCCCAGGAAGGTTACTTCATTATAGAAGTAAAAGAGGCCCCTTATCTTGGGCAGGATCATTGAAAAATATAAATAGAGTTATAAAAGTAGCTGTATGGTTATAAAAATAGCACCCCTCTTAAAAAAATCTCTGTAGCTTTCCTACTCAAATATAACTACAGATTCATTTGATTAGTTGTTTTTTATTCTAAGCATAGCTTTTCTTCGGTGAGCTGCTGGGGCGGAAATTATTATTTTTACACAGTTGGAGTCAAGTGTTTACACAACTACGTAGTTGTGTAAATACAAGAACACAGCTTAAGATTCCGAAAAGAACACAGCTTAAGATGGTCTAAGATAGATCATATTCTGTATAAGCAGTATATTATAAGCAGCATAACATTTCATTGTAAGGGCCCACTGAGAAAGCTTCCTCATGCTGTCGAACATTTAGATAATTTTTTCACTAGCACAAGGTATGGGAGCCGACATATCCTCATACAGACTTCCTGTAAGGAATGACTGCATCAGGCTGGGTCCCCAGTGGGCATTTGTGGGTCAAATGTATGATATGCTGCCAACCCGCTCTCCTGAAAGGACTGTTTCCCATTAATCCTCCTGGCCCTGGTGTAAGCACAACCGACGAACTTTCTATTTGACAAAACCCCTGTACTTAGTCAGAGCCCTCACAGGCAGGGAGTTTAAGCCTAAAAAACCCAGTAAAACAAAACAACCACAGAACCCACTGGCTTCAGACAGAGCAGCACTGCTCTAGGGCGTCCGAGGGGCCTTCTCTTTGTGGAAGCAGACTGCCCCGTCTCTCTTCCATGTGTGGACTGGCCTTTCAGCCAGCAGCCCAGCACTGGGGTCCTGCAACCACCAGGCCTCCTTCCATTTGAGCTTAGATAGAAGAATTGCTCAAGACGATCTCACTGTAGCTCCTGGACCTTGTGGCAAGGAGTTCCTCTCTCTCTCTCTCTCTCTCTCTCACACACACACACACAACAGCAAAGATGGAAACTGACCCCTGGGAGAGATGCGGAGCCTCCTGCCACGATTCAAAGAAAGGGCCTCTCCAGCTTCCCTTTCCTAATGGCAGCACCTCTGTGGCAGTTACATCATCTCCTGTTCACTTAAGTGAAGGGGTGGAGTCTAGCCTCTCAATCAGGTCATTGCCAACCATGCCTCTGTGTGGGCACGGCCTTCTCCTGAGGATCCTGGGAACTCTTGTCTTCCTCCCTGGAGGCAGGGACACACTCTCTCTCTGCTTCATCTTCATGCTGACAAGCCACATGGAGTTATGCTGATGGAGCCCTGGAGCTGGAGGAGCCGCGTGGAGATTCACACCAGCGCTGAGATACTTCCACTGCCACTGGATCCACAAGACTTTCTACCCACTGGCCTGTGATCTTCCACTGCATGTGTTGAGTGAGTCATTATGGACTGGTATTGGACATATGGGTTAATACTGGACTTATGGACTTGTTCTGGACTGGGCTGGGATGTTTTCTTAATATATATTTACTCTTTGATATACAGCTCTTTCTTACACACGAGCATCTATGAATTTGTTTCTCGAGTCAGCCCTAACACAGTCTCCCATCTGTGTCAACTCTGGCACGGAAGCTCTGTCAATATTTAATGTGTCCACTGCGTGCTGGTCTCCTCTGACGGTGCCAGTAAGCAAGGGTAGGCCAGGGAGGGGGTGGGGTGGGGCTGAGTGGAGAGCGAGTCTCGCTGTGGTCAGAGGAAAGTACCCTTGAGCCATGGCCCCAAAGGCTGGAACCACAGGTATCCTCCAACCAGGCAGCACCTACCCGTGAAGGTGCGCCCAGACTCCAGGCCGAGGCAGGGACTCAGACAGACTCACAGAGGAGGAAGAGAGCCACAAAGGGCCTATAACTGTAGACAACAGACCCAGGGATGCGTGGGGGGAGGGGGGTCAGAGGAAAGACGGCCAGAATGGTGAGGGAGAGAGCCTTTGGAGATGACCAAAAAAAAAAAGTTCTGGGCAGAGGGATAAGCCAGCCAGGTTTCTACTCTAGAACAATAACCCTGAACCACCTCTGCTGAGAATGGACTGGGCAGAGGAGAGGAGCAGTTCCGGGGACCGGTGAGCCTCAGGGAGGACAGTGGAGCTCAGACTGGGAGGAGAGGAGAGGAGAGGAGGGGAGAGGAGAGGAGGGGAGGGGAGGGGAGGGGAGGGAAGTGGAGGGGAGAGGGGAGAGGAGAGGGAGTGAGAGGGGAGGAGGGGAGGGGAGGAGAGGACAGGAAAGGAGAGGAGGGGAGAGGAGAGAAGAGGAGAGGAGGGGTGAGGAGGGGAGGGGAGGAGAGGAGAGGACAGGAGGGGAGGGGAGGGGAGAGGAGAGGAGAGGTGAGGAGGGGAGAGGAGAGGAGGGGAGGGGAGGGGAGAGGAGAGGTGAGGAGGGGAGAAGAGAGGAGAGGGGAGGGGAGGAAAGGAGAGGACAGGAGAGGAGAGGAGAGGGGAGGGGAGGGGAGGAGAGGAGAGGAGAGCAGAGGGGAGGGGAGGAGAGGAGAGGAGAGGTGAGGTAAGGAGCGGAGAGGAGAAGAGAAGAGAGGAGAGGGGAGGGGAGAGGAGAGAGGAAAGGTGAGAAGAGGAGAGGAGAGGTGAGGAGAGGAGAGGTGAGGAGAGGAGAGGAGAGGGGAGGAAAGGAGAGGGGAGGAGAGGAGAGGGGAGGAGAGGAGAGGAGGAGAGGACAGGAGAGGAGAGGGGAGGGGAGGTGAGGAGAGGAGAGGGGAGGAGAGGAGAGGAGGAGAGGAGAGGACAGGAGAGGAGAGGGGAGGGGAGGTGAGGAGAGGAGAGGAGAGGAGAGGAGAGGGGAGGGGAGGGGAGGAGAGGGGAGGAGGGAGGGAAGGGGAGGGGAGAGGGGAGGGGAGGAGAGGGGAGGGGAAGAGAGGAGGGGAGGGGAGGGGAGGGGAGAGGGGAGGGGAGGGGAGGAAGGGAGGGAAGCACCAGGGGCGTGCGGAGAAATGTAGGAGGCCGATGCTGCTGGGCTTGGAAGAGGTGGGCTGTGGTAATGGGTGTCGGGGAAGAGTCTGGGTGATGCCCAGACCTCTGGCTGGACTGGAAGAGACAGATCCTAATCACTCTAGACACAACCAGCACCCTTCAGGCTGCTTCTCTGGCAATAAGAGAGAGGTATTGTTGTTCAGGAGCACACACACACACAGAGACACACACACACACACACACACACACACACACACTCTCTCTCTCTCTCTCTCTCTCTCTCTCTCTCTCTCTCTCTCTCTCTCTCTCTCTCTCTCTCTCTCTCTCGTGTGGCAGCTCTGGCCTATGACTGAGTTGTGGACTCACAACTCACCCCGGGCTGAGAGAGAAACAGGCATGTTGGGGCAGTGCCGCAGGACAGTCTTAGCACACCGCTGCTGAAGGAAGCCCACAGCCAAAGAGCTGATCCTTGAGTCCTGAGGGTCCGGAGCCAGCAGGGTGCCAGCGGGAGGGGCCCTCACTGCACTGCCTCTCCTGGGGCACAGCTTTGTTAGTACTGGACTTGGGACACACTGTCCTGCCTGGAACTCACAGGCCCAAAGCCACTCCACTCTTGACCACTTGGTGCCTCCATTTTCCCATCAAGAAGATGGGGCTAGCACCACCAGCTGCCACAGTGCTGTCTGCTGACCAGATGTCCACCTTCTTTATCAGCCCTGCCTCTGGCCACACCCTCTCCCCCACCTGCCGGGAGCTCTCCGTGGGGAACCACCATGCTTTTGCCTGTGCAGCACACTCTGTCCAGAAAGCCCCTCCGGCCCCCTTATTTCCGCCCCTGGTCTCCCAAGCTCACTTCCAACATGGGCTCCTGCATGCAGCGTCACAGGATACAGTCCACGTTCCCTCTTGGGCGTCCCCTGCACACGCTCCTGAGCATTCTCACACCAGCGGGACCCAGGACGACCACCCATACCTCTAGCTCTATATCACATCTGCCCGCGTCTGGGGGATTCTAGGGTGCCCTGGTGGAGTAGAAGTTATACACTGGCTGCTAATGGTAAGGTCAGCAGTTTGAAACCACCAGCCGCTTGCTCCAAGGGCCTTTCTAAGTCTCACAGAGTTGCCGTCTTAGAAACTCACAAGGGCTGCTGTATTGTAATCAACTGATGGCAGTGAGTTTGATTATTTATTTATCTATCTATTTATTTATTTTTGGGGGGTGTCCTAGCCTGCACATGTGCACCTCTCTCTCTCTCTCACACACACGCACACGTAGACACACACACTTGGATGAAGCAGCATCTGTACCCCTGATGAACTGAGACCGGGTGGCAGCAGGAATCCAATGCCCTCCTCAGGGGCTTGACCCAGCCTCTTTGCTTTCAGCAAAGCAGAAAAGATGGCGGCAGGGGCACCCCCAAACCGGGCCCAGTGTGGAGCCCCGTTAATGTTCCTTAGGTGAATAAGGGGCAGCTGCCCCTCGCCCTCCCCCAAGCTGCTCTGTGATCTTGGCACACACCCAAGACTCTTCCCTGGGGCTGGGATCAGAGGCGCATCTACTGGAAACAGCCCCCAAGGCGGGGACTGACGGGCCGTGCCCCTCTCCTGACACCCGGCACCTGGCACCCACCTTAAGTGTTTAGCATTATCATCATGCACCTTGGATAAGGAACCTAGCAATCCAGGGTCTGCCTTGGGAGGGCGGGGGGCAGACGGGGAGGGGGGCGGCTGATCAATCATCATCTTCACAGAAGAGAATCCTTTTTACAAAACCTGTTCCCACCGCACTCTCTCCGGTCCCCTTGCCTCCCCTCCCCATGATTTCGGCCCTTCTTTATTCTCCGGTAACTTCTCCCTACAGTTTGGTGGAAGGATACCCTAGGAGAAAATAATCCCTACGTCTAGAAACTTTTAAGAGGGAAGAGAACTTGTTGGACTGGCTGGTGGGCGATGGGGGACCTGGGCTGGGGCCGTGGGCCGTGGACACCTGGGGCAGGGGTGGGGATGAGGAGCGTGGGGGAGGGAGGGCATCGCATTGGGATGAGGGGGGTGGGGGTGTGAAAGAAGAAAGAGATTTTGTTGGGAAAAGGGCTCTCAAACCTGGAAGCATTTGCTTTAACTTGCCTAGGACTTTGCACCCTGGCGACAGAATCTGTGATGGGTGACCCACCATGGTGATCCCTTCCTGTGCCCATACCTAAGGCCCCCTTGGCTGGGATGGTCAGGACAGGTCACCTCCAGCCTGTCAGCTCCAGCCTGTGACCCATTGTTGGGTCCGTCCTACAGATAGGAGTTGCAGGAGGCTCTGAAAAGCTACCTGAAATCAGCCAGGGGCTCAGGAATCAAAGGCACCCAGGTGCCTGGCCGTGAGCCTCCACCTCTAGAGACGGGAGTTCTAGTGGGTCCTGATGCCAAACACTCCCCACCTCCAGTGGACCCAGGGACGCAGTCCTTCCCCCAGTCTGCCAACCGAAGACAGTGAGACACGTGGCTTTTAAGACCTCCCGGGCACTATCCTGCGATTGTCCAGGGTACTAGGTGCAAGTTTAATCCGGAAGTAGGAACCTCTCGGGAATGTTGGCCTCTCTCTCATGTAACACCGGCTATGAAACGCTGCCAGGGCTTCTCGGGCATGCTACCGACTGGGAGAAAATACTTGCCGGTAGCCATCTGGCAAAGAATGCAGAAGAACTCTCTCGACTCAATTCACCCCCCTCCAAGTTTTAGAAAAATGGGCCAAAGATTTGAACAGCCACGTCACCAAAGATGATGTATGGATGGGGAACAAGGGTTCAAAACCATGCAAGAGAAGGCATCAGTTGCTAAGAAAATGCAAATCTAATTCATAGGGAGATGCCACTACCTGCCTCACCAGAGCGGCTGCAGTTACACAGGCTGAGGAAGCCACCGTGGTGGCCAGGCTATGGTGGGAGTGAAACTTTCTAAGACTGCTACTGACAAGGCTCAGGAGGCCACGTACAAAGATAAGCAAGCCTCTGACCAGTGGGTCCAGCCAGTCCACTCTCAGTTGTTTACACCAGGAAATGTCAAGTGTGTGGCAGTAGAGGCCACGCAGAGATCTGTACACAAGCGTTCAGAGCAGCTTTGTTGTCTATAGCCCCAACCTGGAAACAACCCAAATGTCCATCCACAGCCGGCTGGACAGACACACTGCAGCCTCTCCTCAGTCCACACATGAAATGCCCCCAGCAAGGAAAAAGGAACACACGGTTGGTGCCCACACCACCAAGGCATGACTGCATCTCAAACAAATGATGCAGAGCGAAAGAAGCCAGAGCAACCCCCCACCCCCCCAAAAAAGCATGTGCTGTATGATCCCACTGATGGTAACTTTCTAGACATTGCCAACTACCATGATAGACAGCAGATGTGTGGTTGCCTGGGGATGGGAGGAGGAGGATGGTGAGGCATGAGAGGGAGGAATTATAAAGGGGCAAGAGGAACGTTGAGGGGTTGATGGATACGCTCATTATCATAATTGTAGTGAGGGCTTTGTTGAGTCTAGACACATGTCAAAGCTTAGCACACTGCACAGTTCAAAGACGGGTAGGTATTTTTTTTTGTATGCCAATGCTATTTCATTAAAACTTGATGGAGATATAGGGGAAGAGGCCGGGGTAGAGACGGGAAAAGCAGCAGCAGGTGGATGAGCCTCTGTTAGAAGCTAGGTGCAAAAATACAACACACACACACATACACACACACACACACACACGGTGTACAACTGCGACATGGCTCTCTAGGGCAGCCCCAAGAGTCTCTGCACCAAGGGCAGGATTCCATTTGATAGTAACCCCAGGGCTGTGTGTCACTATCCACCATGTTCCAAGAGCCCTTTCTTGCGGGCCTGGCTAGTGCTGGGCCCCGGGGTTTCAGAGCTAAGCCAGACGTAGTCCCTGCCCTCTGGAAGGTCACTGTAACCACCATGATGCACACTTGCCACAGATCAGCCTCAACACAGCCACACGCTCCAGGCAGCCCAAGCTGATCCCTTCAGAGGACCCGCTAGAGCTCTTCTCCTGGGACTTGATCATGTAGCTGACTTTGTCACGTCTTAGGGAGAAAGACCTTGAGTTAGCACCCAACGTCAGCAAGCTTCCGTCTTTGATCAGGCTAAATAGACACCCGAGCTGAACCACGACTGACTTAGAATCATTGATCTATGAGACTTGAGTCAAGACTTCATAAGATGGTAGAAATTCAGGGCAGGAAGGAGCCCTATGGTTTCAAAGCCCAACATTCATCTAACTGACGTCCCGCTTGTTGGAATAACACTCCAGTTCCCACTCTGGACACTTCCAGTGGCAGGGGGCTAACTACCAACTGAACACCTGTTGGAGTTTCGGGACACCGGAGGTATCCGAATGTTGGCATTTATTAAACACCCACTGCATTTGAAGTCCTTTGCTAGAAGCTTTACCCATATGGGTCTCCGGATCCAGTTTCGTTCTTCTGATTGTTTTGCTCCTAGGAGACCACAATTATGACCCTGACACCCATTTTTACAACTGAGCAAATGAAGGCTCTGAGGCACAAAGTGACCCTCTCACGGTCACAAAGTGAGCCTGTGGCAGAGACTGACATGGCGATTCATGTATGTCCAACTCCAAAGTCCACGCGGTCTCCGCTTGGCCACTCAGAGACCGGCAATGCCTCGATTCTGGGCCAAAGAGTCTGGAGAGATTCAGGAGGGCTTGGCCTGACTGACCCCCTAACAATCACCATCTCCTGCCAGTCCAAACTCGCTCTGCAGCCCATCCTTGCTCAGGACAGAGCCTCCAGAGACGGGGAGGGGACCTCCAGAAGAAAGCCACACAACAGGGCATGGTCTCCATTTGTCCTACAACTTCAGTCTGGGCCCTACCACAGGGGGCCCCAAGAGCGCTCCATCCAGGTGGCCTCTGCAGGGTGGGGAGGAGGATGGTGTGGAAGGGTCAGGGACTCTCCATCTTCTGAAGGTGCAGAGCTCAGGGGGAGAACGGGCTGCGGGAGTTAGGAGAGGGCTCCCTGGCTCTTTGGCCAGTCAGCTCCAATCTTATGGTGAAGCACCCCGTATGGCTGGGAAGAGAGGCTCCGAGCTCTAAGCCTAAGAGAAGAAGACTAGGGAGGGAGAGAGAATGAGGACTCATCAGGAGAAAGGGGAGTTGGGAGAATGTAGGCTCTGCTGTCAGATATTAAATCCTGGCTCGGCCACCACTCGACAGCTGTGTGACCTTGGACAAGTTGCTTAGATTTCCTGACTCAGTTTCCTCATCTCTATAACCATATCTTCGTCAATTGGCCTGTCCGGAGGATGATGTAAGCTCACAAATCCCATGGACTGACAGCTGACTCGGTGCCTGTTAATCACGGACTTGATGGAAATCGCGACGTGTGAGGGCAGAGTAGCCAATCCGACCCGGAGAAGAGAAAGGAGGAGCCTGCCTCTGAGGATGTCTCTAGTACACAGTGGATCTGACCAGATCCCCGCATATCCTCTCAAGGCGAGAGTGATCGATTCCTCTTTGGTAGATGAGGAAGTGACCCAGGGGAGTGAGACTATCTGTATGAAGCCAGAGGCTGGCAGGTGGCAGAATTGGAAATGAACCAGGCCATGTTCACACTGAGTAGTGAGTGGCTCCCAGGAGGCCCAGCGGCTGCCTCAGTAGCTGGAGCCAAGGCTCCTCCTCCTGCTCGATGTCCAACCCTCAAGGAAGTTGTCTGTCTGCTCCTTAGGCCTCTCCATGAAGGCAGTCTTTAGTACTTTCCCCCCAGTCAAAGCCAGTGCTCCAAATCTGCCACAGCTGGAAGGGAAGGGGGAAGGAAGTTGGATGGTACAAGGAAGTTAGAAAGCGATAGGGTCCCACCAGCTTCCTTTACATTGAACAAGCCTATGAGAATAGGAAACTACCCTCTGTTGAGGGGCAAGCTGGTGAGCTCCCTGCCCTGAGACTAGCAGTACACAGTCTATTCCTGTCCCCTCTCTGGGGCCCCGAGGTTGTCGTCCCTTTATATTAGGCTCTAGCCCCCTCTTCCTCCATGAAGCCTTCCAATGGCCATGCTTTCTCCTGGGAACACCAATGCCATCCAGTCCAATGCAGGAACCCCAGATCCTCGGAACTGCAAGAGACTGTCGGGCACAGCCATCCTAAACTCCGTCCCTTTCAAGAATTCCTTCTAGAATATTCAGGCCCATATGAGCAACCCAGAAAGGAGGAGCTAGCTTTCAAAGCGCAGTGTCAGCGCCCCTGGTTTTTCCTGTTAGACAGCCTTTCTTGGGCAGAGGTAGATGTACCTTCTAGGTGCTGGCAAGTACTGGTCTAGGGTCTGCCCTGTGGGGCTTCTGGAAGTCTCCGGCTCTCTTCTTCGGCTGCTTATGCCAATGTATATTCATCGGTCACTAAGTATCGAAAACCTAGTCCGCTACACCTGGGTTGGAGTCTTGGTCACACCCCCTGCCCCACTTCGTAGGTATATGATTTCTGACCAGGGTCTTCTAAGTCCCACGTTCCTCATCTATAAGGACTACCCACCCCACAGAATGAAGCGGAATGCATGGGGAGTGCTTAGCACTGTGCCTCACCAACGATAGTGCTCAACGATGACCGCCGTCGGGTTTTATTCATTTGTCACTTGCGTAGAGGCAACCTGGCTTTAGAGCAAGGAACAGAGCTTCGGGTGCCAAGCCAACCTGCATTTCAATCGGCCTCAGCCACAGGTCGCCAGATAGCTCTGAGCGTACGATGGACGTGACATTGCTGACCCTCAGGGACTCCATCTATGGAGAGAGGTGGCCCTGTGGATCTGCTCGGTGGGCCTGCCTGCTTTCGTTCTTCTTGTTCTCTTGGGCCGTGGGTCCCGGCCCTTCTGCGTGGGGTTTGCCTCGTCCTTCAAGCTGACAACACCTGGCTACCTCTTGCCGAGGAGTGTATACTCCAGGTGTAGAGTTGGGTGTGTTAAGTGGAGATTCCTTCAATTCTTCACTCAAAGTCCTAAAAACACAACTCCCCAGGCCAGCAGCTAGGACACAGAAGGCACCCCATCCAGTGGCAGCTATTGGTAACTTCTTCTTTTTGTTTTAAGATTAAGAAGATTTCTTCAGACAAAAAGTACATTCCGATGGAGGACGACATCAGCCCACTGATCCCTCCCAGGGAGACACTCCCAGCAAAGGCGGGTGGAGTGGAGGCAACAAAGAGTGGACACTGCAGGCACTGGCTCGTTGACTAGTTTGGGTGGAGGCTGTTAGAACTATTTCTATGTGTCATCAAGAGAGCTTCCACCAAGCATCCCGAAAAGGTCCCGAGGGCCGGACTGCACCTGCGTGCCTGGGTATAGAGCACAGAGCAGGTAGATACTGGGTAGAGAGCAGAAGCTCATAACCTCCCGGTTGAACGAATGGATAGAAGCACTTCTTTACATTCCAAGGTGGACAGATTAGAGTCTGACCCCAGCAGGTGTTTGATAAATATTTGATTAGCCAGAGCCACAAAAAGCTTAAACCATCATCAGTGGCTTGAGCCTGAGGATGCCCTGAGACGATGTCAGCGGGGTTTCCCCTGCTAAGGAGGAGCTCCTCCAGGGGGTGGGGGGAGGGGCGTTAGGGCTGTGCACAGAGCGACCCCCTCGCTGGCCGGCTATTTCACAGCCCAGGTTGAAGGTGGCTGGACCTCACCCGCAGGGCCAGTACAGCTGCCAGAGAGCAGGCATGCCCCCCAACCCCCCCAGGAGCTGCCGGAAGTCTCCCCTTGAGCCTGTCTCTCACAGGTGGCTTCTCTGACAGGTTTCACAGGTCACCCGCCAAGTTGTCCCTTCTGGGGGAGTCGACCACCCAGGGGCAAAGAGGCCCTTCAAGGAGCAGAGAGGTGTCTGTAGCCCTCAGTCCCTCGTGACTCAGTCCAGATGGTGCTGCTGAAGGGGTGGTGGTGGTGGTGCGATGAGGGCCCAGGACTAAGGGTTAGCCACTGCCAGATGAAGGACAGCCTCCTTGGGTGTGTAGACAAGGTACACCGAAGCCCGGGCCTGCTTTTCCACCCCGCTTCCCTTCTCTGTCCTCAGCCAGGACCCAGCCAGTCCACACGAAGCCAGACACGCCGCCGTCTGCACTGAGTAACTGAAACTTTATATCCCAGGTCAGGAAGAACAGACCGCCAGAGGTCACGAACCAAGAGCCCGCCAGGGACACATCTTACGGTGTACATCAAAACAATGCTGCCAGGCTGCTGGCTACGTTTAAACAACAAACAAACAGATCCAGATCTCTGTTATGAATCAGATGATCTGACACTGGGCTCACCTTGCATAACCACACTGGGGGGGGGGGTCAGTTCATAGCTGCCTGTTTAAAGCAAGCAGTTGCAGCTGGCGATAATCCCCAAGCAGGCCAGCTGACCTGTCTTGCCTCTGTACACACTTGAGTGTCAGGTCCCTGGTTTCATTCATTATGCGATGGTGTACAGACCTCCTAATGACCTCAGGGAGGAGCCTTGGTGGCTGTGGCACCGCGGGTTAGGGATTAGGCTGCCCATCGTGAGGTTGGTGGTTCCAACCCACTGCTCATCATGAGGTTGGTGGTTCTAACCCACCAGGAGGTGGTTTGCTCCCATGCAGATGTACAGGCCAGGAAACCCTGTACAGGGTTGCTATGAGAACAGACCCATCTCGATGGCTTGAGCAGGTACAAAGCATCATTTCCCCCTCTTTCCAGATGAAGGACTGGAGTGCTGAGAGGAAAAGGAACCTGTCCAGGATCCAAACCCAAGCAAGTTCAAGTCCAAGCAGTCTGACTCCAGAGACAAACACAAGGGCGCCGAACTGCAGCAAAACGAATACAGAGGAGCTCTGTATGAAAGCCAAATGCGGTCACTTTGAAGGTGGCTCCCTGGTGGCCCTTTCACTCGGGGCGTGCTGCGGCTGTTACTGTCAGGCGCTGCTGAGTCAGCTCCGACTCATGACAGCCTCAACGGAGGAGCTGCCTGGCCTTGTGCCATTTTCACGATCTGACTCGGTACATTTGAGGCCCTGGTGGCTCTGGTGTCGCAGTCCGTGTCACCGAGGCTCTCCTCTGTTCCCACGGACCCTCTCTACTTCAGCTGCTTTGGATGTCAACCCCCACCCCCACCCCGCCCCCGGCTACTGCCCCTGGTTCTGACTCCCCGTGGCCTCCAGGGCAGAGCAGGCCTGCTCCGAGGGTTTCCGAGGCTGTGCGTCTTGATGGAAGCCGACTGCCTACTCTTCTCCCACAGTGACCACCTGGGAGCCCACCGCTTCACCCACTGTGCCCGCTGGGCCAATGGGCGTTCAAATGCTCTCCCTTAGAATGTGATCGTGGTGGTCAACTGAACTCTTTGAGTGTTCTTATTTGTCAAAATTGAAAGTTGGCCAACACGATGGATCCCCAAATATACTGGTTTCTGAAATCTAAGTGCAGAGAGCATCACTCTGCTAAACGGGCCTTCCATCCCAGGATGACCACATGCCACTCTTACTGCTTCTGGTTAAAAATAAAAAAAATCCCCAACACAAAACAAAACCAAGCCAACACCCCAGTTCCACTTAACTGCACCATCCTTTGAAGAGGTAGCTTTTGAAGCAAGCTCTCCGAGCCCTCTTCCCTCCAGCACACCCTCGGGGCATTTGTTCTTGTCATCATTATCTCACCTTCTTCCAGGTACAGACCTGTGTCCTAGCCACTCGGTAGCCCTTCAAGGAGTCCACAGCACACAGGGAGAGTGGCTGCATTGCTAACCAGTGAGAACCGCAGGGCCCTTAGAGAGCACTGCCTCTGCCTCTCATTTTGCAGGTGTGGGGAAGGAAAGGGCCTTGCTGAAGGCCACCCAGCTGCAGATAGCAGAGCTGGGACAGGCCTGCGTCTCCTGACTCCCTAGGGGCTGGTTCTTGCCACTGCGCCAGGCTGTTTCCAGACACGCCTCTCTGAGTTGCTCAGCACCTCAGTTCCGAGGACAGCGCTGAGCATGTGACAAACACTTCATAAATATCTATCCATTAAGAGGGGCACAGCAGCCTGTGTAGGGAGCACAAGCCGTTCCCTCTCCCAGCCCCAAGTTTCTGCTACCTTTTCTCTGGCCCACCTGCCCATCCAAAACAGACCTGGCTCCTTCAGTCCTGAGGGGTCCCGATTAAAAAGACCCCACGTGGCTCAGAAGTGCAATCCCACTAGGCCAGGGAGGATGCCAGGCCCGCTGAGTAATCTCGGGTAAACATCTTCACCCTTGTGAGGTGTTAGGTGTCTCTCCAGACAAGTGGAATGCTGAGGGCAGACCCAAGGAAAGAGCTCTTCGGATCTGTTGAGGGGGGGGGGGGGGCTAACATACACTAGACAGGCTTCTCAAGAGGAATTTCAGAGCCTGGTTGCTCAAAGCCTCCAAGCACAGGAATGGCAAAGCCTGGTCCTCTTGGGACAGATGGATGGCTCCCTAGGGACTGTGACACACAGTGAGCTTGCAGGACCCTCAGATACCTTGGAGGGGGTGGGGTGGGGTGTTTGGGGCCAGAACAGTTTGGGAATGTCTCACATCGGGTGGAATCTTATTTTTGTGGGCAAACTGCAACACAGAAAAACAAGGAAGAACAACAGCATCCTCGAGCTAAAGCCTTTCCGACCCGCTCAATCGGAAGGCCATCCCCATGGCACCCGCCTCAGGCTATTTCGCTCACATGCTTAGGTGTCTGTGAAGAGAGGGCGCTGCGGAATGAGGGATCACCACAGACTCATGCTCGTGTCTCCTGCACGTAGCCCAGGGCTGGCTGTGCTATCATAACAAGCTGTTCTGGGGCCAGGCTGCAGCTGGGCCTCTTAGAGGTAGGAGCTACACCGTTCACGGGAGGGACAAGGGCGCTGGCTCTCAGAGGAAAGTAGCTTCCCAAGGTTACTCAATCCCTAGGAGGCCTCAGACCAGCTCCTACCCAATGTCCTTGCAGGTTCTCCAGAAGATGGACTCTGTGGTCCTGGGCAGGACATTTGGGCCCTGGTCTATTCCACTTGCCAGGTGGACAAGATCATGGGAATGAGCCCCGGAGTGCGATCCAGTAAGTGTTCAGCTGCTCATGGGAAGGGGGGCGAGTCTAACCAACCCAATGGTTTATGGGAGGGAGAGCTCTCCGAGAGTGTGCAGCCAAGAACCTCCCCTGGCGACTCTTCGGTCAACCGGGTGGGGTTGCTGTGCGGCAGGATTGGCTGGATAGCACCCAGCAACAGCAGCAAGGGAAGAACCAAGGGGTAGGGAGGAAGCACTGCAGAAGTGGGCCTATTCATCCAGCCTTTCTCCACCTGCCCCCACCGACCCGGCAGCGCTCACGGTGACTCACACACCCTCCAACCCAGCGCGTCCCCGGCAGCTTCCACTGGAGAAATGCCTGCCCTTTGTCGTGAACCCTTCCCCCTCGCCCCTATGCACGCCAGGGCAAGCACACACACAGCTCCCAGCCGCGGCGGTAAGGGACACTGTATAGGCCACAAAGCCTCCCGAAGGGCACACTCTTTCAAGTCCGACAGATGTGGTGTCGGTCACATGTCCTCCGCTTCTTGCTGTGCACACAGGGGGTAGCCGCTCAATCCCTCTGAGCCTCGGCCTCCTCATCCTTAACACGGGTGTACTTTCTCATGGGGATCCCCGAAGATTGGGACAGTCTGTGCGCATCCATCCCAGCTCATGGTGACAGGACGGGACAGAGGAGAACTGCCCATAAGGAGTGCCCCATGGGATTTCCTAGCCTGCAAATCATGGTGCAAAGCAGACGGCCACAGCGTTTTCTTGGTGGCTCATGGGTTCCAACCACAGTCAGTGTTCCACCACTGCAACGTCAGGTCCTGAGAAGGGTCCAGTCCTCCATACATGTTGCTGATAAGAACAGCTATACCAGACACGGTGCTGCTTTCAACCCCAGCTAGTCAGGGTCCTCATTCTATAGATGGGCGAATGGGATGAAGCCTGTAGAGATGGCCTAGTTGTTCCAGGGTCACACAACGAGACAGTGGTAGAACCAGGCTTGCGACTTGGGTCTCCTGACTTTTGAGTGCTTGCTTTTTGGACCATCTTGATTCTCCCTATCTGTCACTCTCTCCCAAAGGTAGCCAATGGGTGTAATCACTCCCTTCCTAATCCTTTCCCCCCCCCCCCCCGCCACAGTGATCTTACACAGTCAGCACCATCTGGATCCCTGTTAGCCCACGTCACCGCCCACCCCAGGCACATCTGGCACCTCCAGGCCTGACGAGAGAAACAGGCAACAGATCTGTTCGCCATTGGGAATGGCAAGAATAACAGTATCCGTGATCACAACAACCCAAATAAGGACAACCAACAACTTGCACTGTGTTCCCCACCCCCTCTCCCACCCACTTCAAGGTGCCTTTCCCTAATGCCGCCGGGACCTGATTGGGTCATCATTTACAGATCACCTTCTCTGTGTCTCAGCCACGAGCCAGAGGCTGGGGGCGCAGAGAGGAGCACAGGGCCCCTTCCAGGGATCTCACACACAGTCTGATGGGGTTCGCAGGGCAGGAGGGCATGGCCTGGGGGCATGGCAACTTCTTTTAGTCCAAAGGATGCAGCAACAAGCTGCCCAGCCCCACCCAGTGTGGGAAAGGCGTCCACCGTGCCGTCCAGCAGTAGACTGTATGTAGCTCCATGGACGGAAGAAAGGCTGGAGTATTCGGGTTTGCCCTAGTGACTGGGGTGATCAGGTCTAGTGAGCTGCTGCATGGAGGGCCAGGGAGTGAGCGGCATGTCAAATCTCGAAACTTGGTTCTGGCCCCACTTGCCGCACCGGAGACTTTCCCGTCTGTTCCCTTCAGATGCCAAGATTTTCCAAACCTGTGCTGCGCTGCCTATGCCTTCTTGGCACCACCCTTTCTCAGAAGTGTCTGCTGCGTCTTCCAGTTGCTGCCTAGACCATCTGCCTCATCACCCAACAAACTCTCGCATTCCCCACTCCCTCGAGGGACACCATCCTCAAGGATGTGAAGGCCTGTGGCCAGGAGAGCGGGCAAGTGGATCCTCAGCAGCCACCTTCTCTTCCCCAGCTGATCTCCAAAGTCCAGAGGTCCGCTGGGCAATGAATGTGATGGAGGTGGCTCTGGAGACGGAGAAGGGACTGGGACAAGCAACTCCCTGAGAACGTAACTATGCGCCACGCACAGGCGAGAATGCTCCCACCACGGCTCAGTTACCTCTCACAGAGACCCTAGGAGCCAGGTATCCCTTTCCCCAGTTTGATAGGTGAGAAAACAGAAACTTGGGGAAGAGAAGTAACTTGGCAAAGGGCACCCCAGAGACAACCTAGGCACGTCAATCCAGACTATCTGCCGTCTTCAGTGCCAGGAGGCCTACCAGCTCAACGCTTCCCTTTAAGAACTCCAGAGTGGAGGAAGGGCAGCAGAGGAAACCTTGGTTGTGACATGGACTTGAGCTTATGTCCCCTGACATATCGGAGTTGCTTGAGTGACATACAAATATCGTGGATACCATTCACTCTAACTCTGGAGCCTAAGAGATGAGCAGGCAGATTACCCAGGCATAAGGAATTTTAAGAGGCGACTGGTGGTCACCTGGCCGGTTAAGAGACTGAGAACCCCATCTTTGGGTACTTTCCCTATACTGCCCGGCCTGCAGAGATCACCTTTCTCTGGGAAGCTCCTAAGCCCTTCCAAGATCACCAGATGGCCAAGGAGGGCAGAGGGAAAGGCAGTGTGTGGTGTGTGACCAGGTCTCTCCTTCAGCCTGGAGGGCTGGGGACTGGCATGTGGAGCTCCCTGGGAGGCTGCAGGGAGCTGGTGGTTCAGATCTCCCTCTCCAGGACCAAGGGCAATCTCTTTGCAGATGTACTGCAGGCTGACATGTCTCAGAGGGGAGATGGGAAGGGAGCAGTCATTGGCACTTGACCTTGGGGTGGGTGTGGGGCCCTAGCCTTTCCCCATCCCCAGGGATCCCAGCTTGTCCCCCAAGAGGGAAAGAAGATAAGCGCAGATGGGAAATGGGGAGGGGTGGTGGTGGTGGTAGTGTCTTAAATGCCCCTCACTGCCGACCCCACCACCCCACCGTGGGCATCTTCCTGGCTGCAATGGGTGCAATGGGCCTCCCCTAATTAGTGAGTTTCTCGGTGGTGATGAGGGAGAAGAGGATATAGGGGAATGAGGGAGGGCAAGAATGAGTCACGATTAACCCCTTCCTCGGCCGCCCTCAGTGGGATTCTACTGCATTGAGCTGCCAGTGTGCAAGCGCCGCCCCCACCCCCCGCCCCCGCCCGGGCCAGCGCAGCGCCCCCCACCCCCTGGCTCCGCGGCGGCCCCTCACCTGTGTCCACACGCCCTCCGCAGCCCAGTTGCCGGCTCGCACGGTTCCGGTCCCGCTTGGCGCAGCGCCTCTGCAGTCGCCCTGCAGCCCTGGGCCTGCTCAGCAACCTGCGGCGGTGGGAAAAGGGACGCCGAAAGGGGCGGTGAACGCCGGGCGGAGGGGCTGGGGTGGGGACGCCGAGGCAGCTGAGACCCCACCGACCGCTGACAGCTGGGCTGCTGCAGTGAGAACGGGCAGGGCGGCCAGCCTCCCAGACGTCTGTCCCCTCCTCGCCGACCCGCGCCCTCCGCCCTAGGAGCTCTCTCCGCGGCGGGCGTGGCTGGGGAGGGGCGCGGAGTCCCGGGGGTCCCTGTCATCACCTGCGGAGGCGTCCATGGCTTCTGCTGCCGGGGCCTCCGCTTGGGCCGCTAGGCTGCTCTCCGGAGCCCCTGCTGGAGGCGGCTGGCGGGGTGCGCTCCGGGCTGGGGCTGTCGGGAGGGAGAGGGGGCAGGGCGAGGTGGCTGTAGGGGACCAGCCAGTCGGAGGCTCGCCGGCAGCTGCGTGCGCAAGCGGCCCGTCTCCGCTCTCCTTCTTAAAGAGATAGTTGGCATCTTGCTCCGGAGGACGCGCGGTGGGGAGGCGAGCACAGATCCGGGTCCTCGCCCAACGGCCCGTCCTTGGAGCTGTGCTATGGGGCGGGGGTCTGGCCGGCACGCTGCTCCACTGGCAGGGTGTGTGACCCTAGACCAGTCCCTTCTCTCGATGGCAGAGTCTGGTTTGGGAAGATAAGCAAGCCCAACCGAAAGTCAATTGCTCATCAGGCTTCCTTACCCCCAATTGAGGACCCCGATGGCACGTGTGCCATTGGCTGCTAACCCACAGGATGGCACGTGGAGCCCACCCAGCCCGCTCCACACAAGAATGGTTCCTGCAAACCGCCTCCTGAAAGATTGCAGCCAAGCACCCAAGGGCCCACAAGAAGCCACAAGAAGCCGCCTAGAGCTCACAGAGGTATTTAGCAAAATTGTTGGGTGCAAAATCAGTGAACAAAAACCAGTCTGCTGCACACCAACACCCACAACCAAACTCACTGGCCTCAAGTCAATGCCAACTCAGAGTGACTCCCTGTGGTTTTCCCAGCCTGTAACTGTTTACAGGAGTCCAGCCCCATCTTTCTCCAGGGGAGCTGCTAGTGGTTTTGAACTGCTGACAAAGCGGATTGCAGCCAACGCCTAAGCCCAACACCACCAGGGCTCCTGAATGCTAGCAATAAGAAATCTGGAAGAAATTCAGGAAACAATTCCTTTTACAGTTGCATCTTAGAGAATAAAATGCCCAGAGCCAATTTTAACCAGGGACATGAAGAATGATACAATTTGAACTGTAAGACACTGCTGAAAAAGATGAAAGAAGACTCAAATAAACGGAAAGGTGCTTCATGTTCATGGCTTGGACGATTTAATATCATTGATGCCAATGTTACTCATCTATAAATTCAGTGCCATCTTGATCAAAATTCCAACAGCCTTCTTCACAGAAATAGGAAAACCGACCCACAACTTTATATGAAATGGCAAGAGTCTCTAAGTAACTAAAAGCCCAAAAAGAGTAAGTCTGAGAATCCCACTTGCTGATTTTAAAACATAGTAGTAATCAAAACACCGATACTGCTGTCACTAGAGACACATTAAACAAACCAACCAAAGACTAAACTCACTGCTGTCAATTCCTACTCATATTAAACCTAGAGGAGAGAGTTAAATTGCACCTTTGGGTCAATGATTTTAGATCTTTACGGGAGTAGACAGCCTCATCTTTTTCCTGCAGAGGCTGGTGGATTTGAACCACAGACCTTATAGTTAGTAGCCCACTATACCACTATAGACACATAGACCAGTGGAATAGAACTCAGAACCCAGAAATAAACTCATAAATCAATGGTCACTGATTTTTTGGACCAGGGTCAAAAGCCCATTCAGTGGGAGAAAGAACTTCAATAAATGGTGTTCAGAACATTGGACATCCATATGCAGAAAAATGAAATAGGACCCATGCCTTACACCATACATAAAAGCAAATTCAAAATGGATTAAGGGTCTAAATGTGTAGACAAAACCATACAATTCTTAGAAGAACAAGCAGGGTCAATGCTGTTGTGCTCAGCTTTAACAGTGGATTATCTAATAACCAAAGCACACACAGCACAAAACATAAAGAAATGGGCCCTCATAAAAATTAAAAGCGTTTGATTTTCAAGACTTTACCAAAATGAAAAAACTCTTCAGGAACCATAAATCTGACAAGCCTCTCGTGAGTGAAATATATATGAAATTGACAACTTAAATAAAAAGACAATTAATGTAATTATAAATTGGGCAAAGTACTTGAATAGACATTTCTCGAATGAGGACTCTCAAATGGCTACCAAACACGTGAAAACACGCTTGGTGCTATTAGCCCCAGAGAGCTCTAAGTCAAAATCAAAGTGAGCTATCATGTCACTCCCACTCCAATGGCTAAGGTAAAAATAAATTAGCACTAGCAAATAACAACTGTTGATGAGAATGTGGGGAGGCGGGCCCTTATCAATTGTTGGTGGGGATGTAAAATGGGGAAGCCCCTGTGGAAGGCAGTGTGTTGGCTCTTCAGAACCACTCCAAGGTATACACCGAAAGCCTTGAAAGCAGGGCCTAAGAAAGAGACTTGCAAACCAACATTCACTGCAGGACTACAGCCACACGGTGGAAACTCCCCAACTGCCCACCAAATGGAATAAATGAATGTAATATGTACAAACGATGGACTACTACTCAGCCAGTTGGAGAAGTGAAATCTTGGTACATCTATGATATCAATGGAATCTGAAGACATTTTACTGAGTAAAAGAGACCAGTCACAAAAGGGCATTTTATGAGCTTACTGACAGAAAAAGACAAGCAAAGGCAAATGTATAGAGACAACCTTTATTAGTTTATTATCCGCCCTCCCACCCCTGGAATGAGATGAGGATTCATAGTGATGGAGTAGACACACTCAATAGGGCAAATTATTTTAAATTAATATGCAAATGTAATTCAGTGGAGGAGGAATATTCTGTTCAATAAATGATACTTCATTCATTGGGACATCCATGTAAAAAAAAAAAAGCACTTTGACCCAAACCTCACATCTGATTAATTTTTATTAACTCCGAAGTACCTAAATGTGTAAGGTGAAAACCCAAACGTTTTAGAAGAAAACAGAAGAAAAGTTCAAATGAACTGACAATAAGGTTCCTTGATATGACATCTGAAGCACAACTCACAAAAGAAAAAAAAAGATAAAATGGACTTAATCAAAATTAAATTTTTTTATCCCACCAAAGATATTGTTAAGAAAATGAAAAGACAAACTACAGACTAGAAAATATTTGCAAAACATATGCATGGCAAAATATTTGCATCTAGACTATATGAAGAATTTTCAAAACTCAGCTGTAAGAAAACAAGCAACTCAATTCAGAAATCCCCTGGGAACTTAGTGAACAGACAATTTACCAAAGACGATATGAGGGAAAGCACAAGGAAGATGCTCAGTTAGCCATTAAAGAAACGCAAATGAAAACTATGTGGCTACCACTGTGCGCCTCTGAGAATGCCGACCAATAAAATTCTAGTGATACCCCGTGTTGTCACAGACGTGGAGCACCTGGATTTCTCACACAATGTTAGTGGTAATGCACAATGATGCCCTCCCTCTCTCTGAAAATCTTAATCATACCTTCTGAAGTTCAACATGTACTTACCATACCAAAGACCCACTGCCATTGAGTCCAGCCTGACTCATAATGACCCCCCTGTGGATTTCTGAAGGAGACTGTCAACAGCTACAGAAGAAACCCAGCTTTCTCCTGTAGAGCGGCTGGTGGTTCTGAACTGCCAACCATGTGGACCGTAGCCCAACTCACAGCCCCTATGCCACCAGGGCTCCTACTCATCAAGCGATCCCACAATCCTACTCCTAGATATTTGCCCCAGAGACATGAAACCTTATTATCACACGAAAACTGTATGCCAGTGTAGAGGGCAGTTCTATCTGTAATTACCAAGAATTGGAACCACCTTAGCTACCTTCAGTGAGCAAATGGAAAAACTCTGTTTTAGCCAGACAACAGCATTACTGCTCAACAATAAAAAGGAACAAGCCACCTCTTGAATGAATCTCAAAGACATCTCGTTGAAATACAGAAGTCAGCCTCAAAGGTTATATACTACACTTTCTCTTATCTGATATTCCAGAAGACATAACTATAATTTATAGAGAACAGTGGTTGCCAAGGGAGGAGGATGTGACCATAAAGATACAACATAGTGATTTTTTTTTAGGATGATGTTACTGTTCTGTAGCCTTGTAATGCTGGTGGTTAGAGAACTCTAAGACATTTGTTAAAATTCACTGAATGGCACACAAAAATAAAAAGTCTACATGTTAATTTAACAAGTAAAAAATTTGCAATCAATTTGCCATTCAAATCTTAAAATTAGCACATTCAAACAGGTCATTTCAAATTTAGCTGCTTGTAGTTAATTCCAGATATACCACTGTTTTAGAAAGTATCATAAGCTTAATTTTCTAGTCTGCTCTGGAGCTCACAGAGCATAATATGAAAATTTTTAAACTCAAACTTCAACTGAGAAGATAAAAAATGTTAATGTCAAAAAATGTGCAATTAAAGAAGATTTACTTTAGTGACCTTTATTCAAAATTTTGGCTGCAGACAACATGCTGAAATAGTGTCCGCTAATTTTTTTTGTAACACAAGAAGTAGATATGGTTTTTCTGACTCATTAACAGTAGTTATGATAATCATTAAGCAATAAATTTAAAAGTTTAACTTCCAAATAGATTAGAAGATGCTTGGATAATTTAAAACATTAAAAGTGAATATAACTCATTTATTTGGTCAAGTTGGGGGATGACATACATTAATATAAATTATTTTTTTAAGAAAATAACATCGCTTTAATTATTAACACCATAAAAGACAAATAAATAATCTGATGCAAATTAGCCTTTTAAAGACATCCTAGAATGTTTCTCAAAGGCATATCAAGTTTTAAAAATGTATCCTATTTAGCTAAATGCTACACTCAAAATAGAGAAAAGCTATAGGCTAGCCATACAAGTTAGCTAAATTAAACATTTTTCTTTGCTATAATGAAGCGTGTCTGTAAGCATAAAGGTTTCCTTCCAAAGCTGGTGATGCTTACTGAAAACTGGCAGAGAGGAAATAGGAGGTCTGCTTATCTGTGCAATGACGCAGACCTTCAGCTGCTTCCAGGTGACTTCTGCACTAAATTGGAAAATCGACATGAAATTCCAGTGATGACATCACCCTGGATAACTGGATTTCCTTCACATCTTATAGAACAGTGGTCCCACTGTAGCTATAATGTCTGCATAGGGAGCATTTTGGCTCAGCTCAATAGCCTGCTGCTTTTTTAGGACAAGAAAACTATAAAATTTGGCAGCTGCTTGCTTCCGGTCACTATTTCTGCAGAGCTTCATTAGACTAAAGGCCTGAATTCCCATCTTGTTGGATTCCTGGGAAAATAATTGGGAAAGAGGGGAGGAAAAGAAGAAAGAAGGTCATTAGAACAAGAGCAGGCATAATACTGTGGCTACATAATGAATGACGAAATATTGACATTTTTGGTAAGTGTCTCAAATTCTTAAACGGAGAAACACAAGGGCATTTTTAGTAAACTTGGGGAAAAATTGTTTACGGAGCACAAGCTTGGTTCATTGTGCAAATGCATGCCAAATAACTTTAAAAGGCTGCACAGATTTCTAATATGCTAAACAAATGCTAGACCCTTTTGAAAAACGGTGTTAACAGAATGGTTTTCTGTAGAAAGTGCAAGTAGTTTATACTTTAAGAGGGGAGAGACTCCACAGAGCTTGGGAGGCGTCAAAGTACAATGAAAATGATCAGCCCATCTTCTCAAAGGCACTGGAGCGAGTGACTATAAAAAACTCCGCGTAAATGAAAGAACCCTGTTGGGGTTCAGTTCTTGGCTGCTAACCAGAAAGTCAGTGGTTCAAACCCTGCAGCGCTCTGTAGAAAAGACCTGGTGCTCTTCCCCCAGATATCTTCTTACCTAGGCAACCCTATGGAGGCCGTGTTCCTGGTCATTTAGAGTCCGTAACTCAAAGGCACATAACAACAGCAGTGGGAGATGTAGGACGCAGGGAGATGACGATGTAAACATCTCCCAGCTTCTTTGCACAGAATAAATGGATGTTGAGCTCACCACAGAGTAAGTACCTATGTGTTTACCAGAAATAATTGAGGTGGGCAAAGTATTTAAATATGGATGAATAGAATTCCTTTTATGAAGACTAGAACTTGAGGCCAGGCTCCTACCAGACAGGTATAGTTTTGGGGCTGGAAACGCTGTAGTGAGTGCTGGTCAGTAACCTTATGAATACAGAGCTCTTTGGATGGTTGTGAAGTATTTTTCAAAATATTATATGCAGGCCTCCCCCCATGCCTTAGTCTATAACATTTTAAAAATTGATAAATTATTTTTTTATTTTATCTCAACCAAAGGAGAAGCAATGTTTTAGGGATGGCACATCAAGTCTTGATGACAGAAACAGTGGTTAAGCACTCAGTCGAGGAAGATCAGTGGTTTAAACCCATCAGCGATTCAGAGAAAATGTGTGGCGATCTGCTCCCACAGAGTCCTGCTGAGGCCGTCCTATGTCTTTCCTATAAGGGCCACCACGACTCAGATCTCCTCAAAGGCATGTAACAACAATATACCAGACTTCATTTCTAATCTTTGAGGAGAACAGATGGGGTTGGATAGCTTTTCCCTCTGCGGGACATCAGGGACACATTTTCAATTTCAAGTATCCTTAAATAAAGGGGCAGGTATACAAGCCTGAACACAGGTGCGTATTTCTGTTCCCTCTAGAAACCTTTCTAACATGAAGGTGAAAAATAAAAATTGACCGAGGAGAGAGATAAGACGAAGCTAAGTAGAAGATAGTATTGATTTAACAGAGTAGAGGAAGCTCAAAACTAGGGGCCAACTGGGAGGAAAGCCAGCCCCAAAGCCAGTCATGTAAGGCACAGACCTTGGGTAAGTTCAGGAACTGAAGGCTCGGGTATGTCATAAGCATGGGATGCGAGGTGATGCTGAACACACAGTAATTCTTTGAAAGTCTACCCTAGAGCAGCTGGATACTCATGTCCACCCCATTGCCCCCACAGAAAGAAGAAATCACACCTCCCATATTCTAGCAGGTAGCAGAAGATTGCGCTTCTTGAGGTACCCACCTCGGAGGCTCTGCTCTTGAGGCACCCAGCACTGTGGGGGGGGGGGGCAGTAGAGCAGTTCACTACACCAACAGGGAGAGCCAGTGAAACCGGACTCTTCCAACAGTGAGACCCTCAGCCTCTTTCTTCCTTCCCAAACGACCGACCGATATCCTGTTCAGATTCCCCAGGCAGTCAATTTGAATATTACTTGGAAAATTGATCATTCTGAGGGAAAAGACCTCTGGATAATGATAGGTGGGGTGCCCCACCATAGAACCCAGACACCCACAACCTTACCCATTAATGTATACGTTCCCATCAGCTTTTTGGTGCCTCACTCTTAAATAAAAGCAAGTAACCACAGATACACCAAGCATCTGAGTAAAATCTCTGGCACGAGAGACGAAAAAGAATGCATTCAAGGGGGTTATTTAGGAAGTAGAGACAACACAGAGACAGACAAAAACTGTAATCTCCTAAAACACTGCATTCATAAAACAGCACGAGGATGACAGTGAAATAAAGAAGGCCAATCGTTTGAGAGGTGGAAGCTGAGATGGGTCGGGGGCTACCCAGGGGCACAAGGAAAGATTTTAGGGTAAAAGATGTCTTTATGTTCTCAACAGTAGTTATGGTTTCACAGGTGTATGCATATGTCAAAACTTCTGGAATTACATACTTCAACTAGGTACAGTTTATTGTATATTAATTCTAATTCAATAAAACTATCAAAAGCACTAAATAACTAAAATAAAATTAGGGTATTATAAAACAAACACTAGTTAACCACCACAACAAAAAAATCCCTTGGAAAACAAAGATGTAACAACAGAAATAAAAATTGAATAGAAACTAGAAAATAAAGTCAATGACAAGTAGAATAATAAAAAGGTGACAGGAACCTCAGCGAGGAGAGAAAAGATTGCCCTAAAACTAAAGGAGCAATTGAGGGGCTCTGAGATGGGATCCAAAGGCCATCTAGAGAAAGGGAACAGAGAGACTGCCGAAAGGAGAGCTAAGGAATAAACCCAATTCCCAGAACCCAAGAACACGATGTTCCAGATGAAAAGAGCCTACTGCGTGCTCAGTGCAACAAATAAAAGAAGACCCCCCACCAAAGAAAGCGCTCCATCATGAAATTTCAGTCTGCCAAGGATAAAGGAAAGATCTAAAAGCTTCCAGAGAGAAATTAAAGGTCACCTACAGAGGATCACCAACCAGGGCAGCATCCGACTTTTCGATAGCAGCATGAGAAATCTATAAATGTCACAGAGCCTTTGATATGTGAGGGAAATTATTTTCAACCTAAAAGTCTGTGTCCAGAGACAGCCAGTCAGGTTACAGGTAAAGTAAAGGGATTTTCAGACTTGTGGAGTTTCTATCTCCTATGCACTCTTTTTGGAAATTTAAGAGGCTATTAACCACTAAAACAAGAAAGGAAGATTTCAGCACCAGGAACAGGGGAACTAATAGATGGGGGAAGAGACAAAGGAATCCTCATATGTATGGTAAAGGAATGCCCCAAGTGAAAAAATGAGGAGCAGACCTAGTGAGGGATTAGTTCAGTTTAGAAAGAGCGGTTGATGAGGTCCAGGAGGAAACAAAATAAGGAACTGATGAATCAATTGATGCATTTGACTATATTAAAAGTGATCATATTGCACTATCAGACAGTTTGGAAAAAGAGTTAAGAAGCCTATATATACACTAATCAAGTGAGGAAAACAACCCAATGATTAAATCCAGAAAAAATTGACAAGAAAAAAAGAACTACACTATGAAGCTTCCATGTGAAATAATTTTTACGTTGTCTTTGTGGCTGCAACTGCTGCTTGTCCTAAATGTCCATCCTCCTGCTTTTCCATAATAGTACCCTTGCTGGGCTGAAGGTAAAGAAGGTCATAACACAAAGGGAGAAACAATAGCTGCAAAGGTAGGCTTACACACATCCCGGACTATGAGGACATGGCAGGGACTAAGGAACGTTTTACTGTGGTATGCAAGGGTAGGTCCTAGGTCCCCATGCATACATCTCTTCCCAACAAAACATGTTTAAACATGTCTCTACAATCAAGACAGGACTGCAGACAAGCTCTCTCAGTAAAAGAGTTGTCTTTGTCTCATTAGATTGTCTTCAAAGAAAACCAAAAAAGGTCTAGTCAAAACAGTGACCTCCAAGGAGACCAGTTAGACCAGTTACATTAAAGACGGGATTAGAGGTTATGGTGATTGGATTTGGAATTACAAAGGAGTCATCTTGATCGATTTCCTTGAAGGACACAGGGTGATCATGGAGACTAATTATGATGAAGTTTTAAGAAAACTGAAAACCATATTGGTGAGAAAAGGCCAGGAAAGTTACAGCAAGGGAATGTTTTCATGATGACAGTGCACCTGCTTATCGAGGGTAGTAAGTAAACCTTACGTCATCCACCCTGCAGTCCTGATCTTGACCCTTCAGACTTCTTTTTGCCCCTAAAACTCAAAGAACATTGAAAGGGAACATGGTTTGGATTCCTTGGGATGTTAAAACCTGCCATTTTGACCTGGTGTAAGTAAAAGAGATGAAAACACTGCCATCAGAAATTTAGAGACCTAGATCGGTGCTTCCCAAAGTGGTCGATCCTGCCCCATGGGGGCGGTGGAAAGTGACCCTTATAGGACAGGGTTGAACTGCTCTCTGTGACAGGTGGTTTCTAACTGCTCACCTTGTGCTTAGCAGCCCAATGCATAACCACTTTTTAAATTACATACGTGTATTATTTTGATAAAATATAATACATTAAAAATTTTAATTTCCTGAATTATAACTCAAAAACTGGTGTATACTTGGTTCTATATTGAGAATTAGTTGTAGAACTGCAAACAATAAATGCCTAAGTGTAGGTAAGAAGTTAATTAACCAAAAACTGATGCAAATCCACTGCTATAAGTTGATTTCAACTGAGAGCGCAACCCTAATAAGTTGATATATTTACTGATGCTGCAAATCTTTATGGGGGTAGACAGGCTTATCTTCCTCCCACAAAGAAGCCAGTGGGTTTGAACCTCTAACAATGTGGATAGCAATCCAAAGCTTCCCCAGCAGTGCCATGAGGGCTCTGGAAGTTGATTAGAAAGAACATGTCAATACCCAAAATAATCTCTGGTAGCTATCCCTGCAAATAGCACTCCCCATCATCTCTCTCTAGCAGAAGTTGCCTGAAAAATACAGTAAGAACTGTTTCCCTTTTTAAATTCCTAGAAAATCTAAGCCAAACTTTTATTAATTTCTGAAATATAAAAATAGGATTAATAAACCCTACCATCTTACCCGTAAACTATTTAACAGCCGAAGAATTCTCCGATTCCACCTGTCTGCCTCAATATTTTGCTCATTCTCCAATGACGCCTGTTTAAATAATTGATAAATATCTCATTAATTAAATTTTACTGATATTCTACTACCTACAGGGCATGGTGTTGAGACAAGAAACACAACGATAAATAATGCTAGGCCTTACCAAATAAATTTGTAGTCTGATAACTGAGAGACTAAAACTACATATAAATATAGACCATCCTACACAGGCTAACACTTAAGCACTGGGGCTACTTTCTGGTAAGGGAGTGCAGAGCAGGAGACGTGCCATCTTTATGGGCATGCATGCCAGGCAAGGTGCCCTGACTTTCCGAAAGAAAGTCACCAAAGACAAGAATTTTTGCCCAGGGCTATCCTAGCTCTGACCATCTGAATTTCATTGGTAGGGAATTAATATAAAGCTATAGGAAAATTGCCTTGGAAAAGCCATGGTCTGAACTTACCTGGGTAGATGGAAGCTCTAAAAGTAACTGATGTTTGTATACAATTGGGTAAAGAAAAACTTTCAGATTTTGAAGGTACAGATTCATTCTTTCTGTCTTCAAAGCGAGACCACCTCTGGAACATTTCAGTATTTAAAAATTTTACAGTAAAATCCCTTAGCAGGAACTCACTGCAAGCCCTTACCAACAAACACCTTATAAATTGAAAACAGAAACTGGGTGCAGGAAAGGTGCTGATGAGTTGATAAGAAGAACAGGCTACAAAGAGATGGGGGAAGGGAAGTGGCACAACTCTGACCTACTTTATCATTCTGTCCTAGGCCAGCTCTGACCATGCAACCCAATAGGATCGGTGCTCCCCAGATCCCACCCAGGGTTTGCGCCAACATTTCCTAAAGGTGTTTTTGTTTTGTTTTTTAGTTTAAAGGTGTTTTTAATGTTCTATTCTCCAAGATTATTTCAGAAAGTTCCAGGATATTCTATATAATTAAAAAATATCATTTGAGGCTAAGAGGACATAGCCTAGGATCTGATTAGGCCTCATTTCCACCAACTATACCGGCTTCCTGATCCTGCCTGTGATGTATCCTTATGTTCCTAAGAGACTGATGTGGATATATGGTTTCTTTATTCTGAAGAATTTTCCACATTCCTCCAGCTACTTTCTGGCCTGTTGTGGGGAAAGTGAGTTCATCAACTTGCTGTTTATTATGTTGTTAAATATATGAACATTTTTAAAGTATAAAAGACAATGTCCAACTCTTCCTTAAAGATTCATGAGGCTACATCTTTACCTATATTGTATAACTAAACTACCCAGAAAGAGGCTCAGAAGAACTAGTCTGTGGATTTTGCCTGTCTGCTTGGTCTATGTCAGCGGTTCTCAACCTGTGGGTCCTGACCCCTTTGGGGGTCGAATGACTCTTTCACAGGGGTCACCTACGACCATCAGAAAACACATATTTCTGATGGTCTCAGGAACTGAGATACTGCTCCTCTATCCATCTCCAGGAGGGCCCACCTGTATCCTGCATGCTTCAAGACAAAACTTCATTTATTTGTCATTAGAAATAAGTATTTCACAATATATAATTACATACTATTTTAAGATTAATCACTATGTTTTATTTATGCTCAATTTGTAACAATGAAAATACATTCTGCATGTCAGATATTTATCTGACTATTCATAACAGTAGAGAAATTACAGTGATGAAGTAGCAACAAAAATAATGTTATGGTTGGAGGGTACCACAACATGAGGAACTGTATTAAAGGGTCGTGGCATCAGGAAGATTGAGAACCACTGGTCTGTGTGAGCATCCCACAGCTGAATTCACAGTGAGGAGTGCCTGGGGGCTTATTAAAATGGTTGGGTTTGTGCTATGTTGAGGTTTGCTTCACCATGTATGAAAACAACCTGTGTTCATTTACAGAAGCAAACAAAAAGGCAAATGTGATTCTTCTGGTTCAGCTATTTGATGTTTCAGGTAATAGCTCAGGATATGAATTATACATATATATACATACACACACACTCATATATTTCTTTTTAAAATCTGTCTTAATGTCTAGAGAATTTAGTCTGTTTCTAATATAAGAAAAAAAGTCTAGTTGTCTCAGAACTCATTAAAATGAAAATTATTTAAAATATATTAATAAGTAGATATTAGTAAGGGCTTTGATATTATTTCCTTAAAATATTTTGCAATCTAAAAGAATGCCTTCATTTCTCTGGGACAAAGTCTTGAATAAATCAAGCAGACAGATAACAGGCAAGTTCAAGTGGGACATTCCTGCTGGCTTTGCCACTGATGTGTGGCCTTTGGCATAGTCCATTTTACTTTTCTGACCTCTAGATGTCTTGAATAGGTACAAGCCTTGTGCCATATAGTGCTTTGGAAAAAATGTCCATATATTTTAAAAAATAGAATGAAATTTCAAAGATCCTAGAACAGACTCCTAAGGCAATTCTATTTTTCTAGAAATGTTATATATAGGGGTTACTTTCAACTGTGATTGCCAATATTTGAAAATTCATGATAACTTTTGATAAGCCTAAAAATATTTCACTTTTCTTTAAAAGTAGCTGAAGGTTCAAAATCAATGGAATACAAAAAGTCAAAGCAATTCTGAATGTTTGGTCAAACTACTCACACACATTTGTTGAGATAACAAATTTAAATGATAAATTTAGAAAGCAACGTGATAGCGCTAAAGAGCAATTTTTAGATAAATAAGGCATTAAATATGTAGGGGCACGGTTTTAACAAATTTTCAAGACTAAGCATACCCATTCGACTGGATGGTTTTCAGCTTCTTGCACCAAGGAGACAAGCGTCGGGGAGAATTCCTCAGCAGCGGAAGAAACCATTTCAAAAATATCCTGCTAAAGAAAGTTAGAGGAAGGGAGGTAATTCTGATAACAGTTATCTCAAAGTAATCGTTTTTCTGAATATTTTCATGACCCGAATCCTCATTTCCAAAACAAAATGAAAATACTACCCACCTCTCAAAATATTATTTCTGTAATCTTACAGATAGGTAGCCCCTGCCTTAAAACAGTCCTGTTTCCCAGACGTCTCCCACACATGGGGAGCTCACACACCCCTCTTCCCTCCCTCTGTTTTGCTCTCTATATCAGAAATCTCTGTGATTGCTGGGACCACTTACCTCTGAAGCATTTGCTTAGCCTTAGTCACCAACCTCTACTCTCATGCTAGTACCCAGTGGCAGAAGGAAAAGATCTGCCGTGGATTAGCAGGGGGAGTGAGGAAAAGAGATATTAAGATCCCTATCCAGGGTCATAGGAGCCCTGGTGGCATGGTTTGGCAAGTGTTAGACTGCTAACTACCAGGCTGGCAGTTCAAACCCTCGGGAGCCCTGTACAGGATTGCTCCGAGTCAGAACTGACTTGATGGTAATGGTGGGACTAAGGGCCATGACAGGATTCCTACCACTACTGCTGGAATTGTCAGCGACAAAAGGAGGGATAATGGTGTCAGTGCTCTGGAAGAGGAGAGGACAGATAAAGGAGAACAGAAATTCTGCCAGTCTTTACGGAACTGTCCCCCTTTCATTGCTATAAGCGATTGGGTCCTTTTTAAATCTTCCACTGTCTCCAGGCTGTACTTCCCAGCTGTCATCCCAGACCTTAAATCAGCTGGGAGCTTTCTACAACATAGTTCAGGCTTTCACTTCAGCTTTGAAAAATGTTAGTGAGTACAAGGAGTTGCATTTTTATTCTTTAATATATGTAGTTAAGGAGCCTTATTGTGTTTTCCTCTTTTAATTTCTATAAATACTTTACACTCTAGATACTTTCAATGGTGTAACTACTTTATATTAAAATTGTATCTTATGAAGGAGGAAGGTGAATAGATGACAAAAAATAAAGTACAGGCTTATTGGCTAGAGTCCTAAAAGAAACCATGAGATATTAAAAGTGGGGCCTAGGAGGATTCTCAGCATAGAGTCAGATTCAAATAAGAAAATCACTCATTGAATAAGCATAGCACAGTAGCATTATACCACAATGCATGGGATAATGCTTTTTAATTTCTATAAATACTTTACATTCTAGACACTCTCAATAGTGTAAGTATTTCATATAAAAATGTGTCTTATGAAGATCTGAGAATGATTCATCAGAATCAGCACGTTCCTGTTCCTTCACATAGACTATGCTCTGACTACATGTCACATCTGTTCAGCATTTTTGTAAGCAGAGTAAGAATAAGACATGATTAGAAATATTTTACACATCATTAAATTAGTGTAAAGCAGTAAAATGTTCCAAGGATCTCCTTTGCACTTCAAGCACTTGAAAAGATATATTTTATTACTATACCTATGATAATTACAGTCATATTTTCTTTATAACATAGCATAAACTAAACAAGTTTGTCTAGTCGTAATTTTCTGTAGATGCTCTCTAAGAACCCAAGCCGATCTAAGGAAGAAAGCTATACTGGCAACCCAGGAGCTTAACATCCACTATCCAATCAAATATTTAGTAAAGCACATTTTGTTTTAATGTGTTACAAAATCGTCTTTTCTTCCAAGGGCATTTAGTTTCAATGTGAATTGACTTTGAATTCCCTGAGTGGTTATAAAAATACAATGATGATGAAGCAGAGAAGAAAAGAACTGGTTTATTTTTATGTAGTGTGGCTACAATATTTACATCTGTACAACCAGCAAGGTGGTAAATGAAGAACATATTTAAAAGTGCATTGTTCCCAGATACTTTGAAAGAGTTTTTTTGGAAAGATTTTTTTGAAGAAAAAAAATTTTTGTTGTTGTTATATATCTTTGGATAGTTAGTTAGATTCAGGGCCAACTTGTGGGCCTAAAACATAATAATACTCTTAGATGATGAGAAATAAAGCATCGGCTTACTGGCTAGAGTCCTAAAAGATACCCTGAGATATTAAAAGTGGGGCCTAAGAGGATTCTCAGCATAGAGTCAGATTCAAATAAGAAAATCATTCATTGAATGAGTAAAGCACAGTAGCATTATTCTATAATGCATGATAATAAAATAGTATTTTAGTATGAAACTAACTTTTCATGTTATTTCTGATCTTAAACTTCTAGAGAATACTGTTTTGTAAATGAAAGTGATCCTTCACTCTGCACAATTTCTACTGACTAAAAGAAAATGATAGAGCAATGGGAGATGAAATATGAGCTGTTGAAGAAAGCTGATGGAGCCCGGCTACCAAAAAATACAGCATCTGGGGTCTTCAAGGCTTGAAGATAAACAAGCGGCCATCTAGCTGAGAAGCATCAAAGCCCACATGGAAGAGGCACACCAGCCTGTGTGACCACAAGGTGCAGAAGGGACCAGTTATCAGACATGAAAGAACTAAAAATCTTATCAATGGGTGCCCACCTCCCTGATACGATCAACGAAGACAAATGTGTGCATAAGCAAATGTGGTGAAGAAAGCTGATGTTGCCCAGCTATCAAAAGATACCGCATCTGGGGTCTTAAAGGCTCGAAGATAAACAAGTGGCCATCTAGCTCAGAAGCAACAAAGCCCACATGGAAGAAACACACCAACCCATGTGACCACGAGCTGTCGAAGGGATCAGGTATCAAAGATCAAGGAACAAAAAAGCATATCATTGAAAATGTGGGTGAGTGCAGAGCAGAGACTCAAAGCCCATTGGTAGCCAACTGGACATCCCTTACTGAAGGGTTGTGAGGAGGAGATGAACCAGGCAGGGTGCAGGGTAGCAACAACGAAACATATAACTTTCTTCTAGTTCGTAAATGTTTCCTCCCCTCCACTATCATGATCCCGATTCTGCCTTACAAATCAGGCTAGACCAGAGGCTGTACATAGGTACAGATAGCAACTGGAAACACAGGGAATCCAGGACAGATGACTCCTTCAGGACCAGTGGCGAGAATGGTGATGCCTGGAGGGTGGAGAGAATGTGGGGTAGAAAGGGGAACCGATTACAAGGATCTACGTATAGCCTCCTCCCTGGGGGAGGGACAGTAGAGAAGGCGGGGGAAGACATCAGACAGTGTAATATATGACAAAATAATAATAATTTATGAATGATGAAGGGTTCATGAGGTGGGGGGGAGTGGGGAGGGAGGGGGCAAATGAGCAGCAGATATTAAGGGCTCAAGTAGAAGGCAAATGTTTTGAGAATGATGATGGCAACAAATGTACATATGTTCTGGACACAATGGATGTATGTATGGATTGTGATAAGAATTGTATGAGCCCCCAATAAAATGATAAAAAAAGAAATATTAGCTGTAAGTGAAGACGATATATCAGAGCCTTAACATTCCTACAATAATGCTAAGGGGAAAATCACCATATCTGTGTCAGAAAAGGAATATTGTTATGATTCTCTCTGGCTAGCTTACCTCAGAATTAGTATTTTGATCAGCATCCTCTTGAGAGTTACACTTGGATTCATCGACCACATTCTTCAAAGTCTGGGATGGGTCTAACTCTTGCTGGGCATTTGGCTCTTTCATCTTGGAGGCCTCTGAATTATCAAGGAAGTAGAAAGTTCATTAAAATATCTTTGAAATTTTATCGGGATATAATGGCTACAAAAGAAATTTAAAAATCATTTTATTGGGGCTTGTACAACTTAAAAATCATTTTATTGGGGGGGGGATTGCACAACTCTTATCATAAACCATCCATCCATCCATTCATCCATCCATCCATCCATCCATCCATCCATCCATCCATGTGTCAAGCACATTAGTACATTTGTTGCCATCATCATTCTCAAAACATTAAGGACATTTTTATAGACAGTTTATAATCTGAGCATTTAAGCCAAGGACACCAGGCTGTTTGAATGGTTCCCACACCCTCGCAGATTTATCTTCCCGTTCCTTTCCTCTAACTCTTTCTCACAGCCACTCCCCCCCCCCTCCACATTCACTCACAAGACAGTCTGGCAGTGCTGAAGGCCATCTTAGTGCTCTTATTGTAATGCCTTCCCGAAGGGCGATCAGGAATATAGATTCCCTCACTATATACATTGATTTCATTATTACTTTATCACTTCATAATAATAGCCAACAATTCTTAATACTCCATGTGCCCCCTAGCTAGATGGCGGTATCTCTATTTTAGGTTAGTGATGTTGTTTAAATGTGTTTCTTATCACTGAACTATTGGGAGATCCCACCTGTTATGTTTTGGTTTTCCAATTCTTTCCTTCCTGACTCCTTGTGTATCAATTTTCTTCCAATTTTGAAGTCAGAGGACAGAAAGCATTTTGTAAACAACTGAAAAAAATTACATTTTTGTTTCTTGTTTTTAATGCAAGTAAAGCAATTTGTTAAAACACAACTACATATGATACAAAGTAAAAACTATAATTTATATGTATACAACCAGAAAATTAATTCAAATGAAACAAGGGGGTACTTCTGTTCACAAGTTGACATTTTGTTCTACACAAAATTAAATTTTGTTGTATATGTAGACATGCATGTATTTATTTACAACCAAACATCATAGCCATGTAAAGGGATGGGAACTGTTACCCTTTTTAGTTCAGCATGAATCAAATCCTGAGCAGCAGTTGATAAAAGTGTATCCACTCCTCCCCTCTTTTTCCACATCATCAGTCTTTGGGTCGGAGGTGCAAGTTCCAAAACCATGAGTGTGTCCGCAAAGCAAGTCAGTTGTCTGTGCATGGTTTTGCTGCTGATCTCCTTGACCGGGTCTATGAGCAACTTCCTCCTTTTGCTTTTGCTTTTCTCAGCAATGTCTGCACGTAAGAAGTCACAAGCGTGATTGGGTTGCACAGCTTTTTCAAATGATATTCTAGGGACTGCACATCTAAGAAATAGCTACTACAATGTACTGCATAGAGCTATATTGGAAAGAAAAATCCGCCTTTTCCTCTCATATGAACAGTATACTTACGAGGCCTTTGCCTGAGCAGTCAGTTGGTGATGCAGTCTGTAAGGGGCTGCTCAAAGGTGCTTACAAGGGACTCTGTTGACTTCATAAACAGGCAACCGAGGAAATGTGGAGCAGGATGATAACAAGAGGGTACCCCCGCCCACCACCACTCCTGATGTAAAGAGTCTTGAAAACTTTACACTGTGTAGCAGGATAACTTTTTTTTTCAGGATAACTTAAAAGATTAATTTCTAGTGTATTTCTTCCTCCTCAATTGAAATTTATACACCTAAGTAGATAAGCTTGGGAGAAAGAGGAGGCTTTCTACTCCCTCAAAAAATTAGTCTTGGAAACTCACAGGGGGCAGTTCTACCTTGTCCTATAGGGTCGCTATGAATCAGTATTGATTCAATAGCAGAGAAATAGGTAGGCACATGGGATTTAGCTACATCAGGAAATTCAGTAGACAGGAAGGAGACGTTTTACTTTAGTACATGTGCCAAAGGTGAGGGAGGGCTAGAGATTCCAGAATGAGTGGAGATAAGAAATCAAATGGAACCGGAAGGAGCAGGAACCTGTTTGCTGATGTGCCTCAGTAGAATCCTGGAAACATGACAAGATCCGAGAAAATCTAGCTGTGTGATTATCTAACATGCTGACTAGGCAATGGGCACCATAGAATGGTGTTGGCTCATGACCAGAGGTTTCCTTCTACCTTCAACCCCCTCCTTTGAGCTTTACATGGGCTAGGGAAGATGGATGGAGCTCTGGTGGTGTAGGTTATACATTGACCTGCTAACCGAAAGGTCAACAGTTTGAATCCACTAGCCACTCCACAGAAGAAAGACAAAACTTTCTGTCTACATAAGGATCCACAGTCTCCAAAATTTACAGGGGCAGTTCTACTCTGCTTGATAGGGCCACTGCCAGTTGGAATTGACCTAGTGGCAGTAGGTCGGAGTTCATTTTTTTAATCTGAGAGGGAAGATGGAGGAGCCATACAGAACTGAATTTCCTGTCAGCTCATGGGATAGGAACTAAGAATTGAAATTAGTAATGGGGAAAAAATGGAAATGTGTTGTTACTTACCTACCCAGTGGGTAACATGAAATTCTTATCAGTTATATTCCTTAAAATGAAGGTGTTACTAAAGGGACTAGTTGTATATTACATAAATATTTATTGCTAAGACATGTTTGAGGCTTTATGTTAGAAAGAGGAGACTTTTATATGACTCTGTTAATTTTCAAGAATTGTTCCTGTGTTTTCCCAAGTGTAAGACTCCAGAGATGAGCATACATCCTGGCACAAAATTGAACCTTGGTAAAATACGTGCTGAGTAAATGAATGCAAGATACCTACCCACGTCATGGCAGCTTTTATTGGGAGGGGAATAATCTTATAGTAAGCAAACTCATTGATTAGGAAGTGGTATTCTCTGAGCTTCAGGAAACAAGTGTGAAAAAACATGCATCTCAGACTCAGAGAACAGACCCCTCTTCCTATGTTTGATGATTAGACTGCCCTTTATCTCTCCTCTGCTTGTTCTCAGATTTGAGTCGGTGAAAATTTTAACTTTATTAGATTCCTTAGACATTAGACTAACTCCTTATACATTTGCTTTCTAAATCTGAATCAATGGAGAATAATCTGTATAGGCTGCCTCTATTTGTCACCCACCCATTTATTCTTTGACTACTTAAGTAAGAGTTCTAACTCCATTGCCCTGCTGAAACAACTTGATTAGACACTAGTGATATGCTAATTACTAAAGCTGATGATGACCTCTTTGGGCTCTTAATATTTTGAACCTTTCATAACACATAAAGATACTAACCATCTTTTCTAAGCCTCAAAACCTTTTTCATCCCATGGCTTCAGTTTTCCCCTATCTTTCCAGTCAGTCATTCTTAGGTACTTCTTCCTATTCCTGTATTCCAGATGAGGCATTTCCTCTCTACTGCCATCTGCTATTCTTATGCAATATGAAATATTCTCATCTTCAATTAAAATGGCAATAATTGCTGGCATTTATCACTATGTGCCAAGTACTGGCCTAAGTGCTTTACACAGATTACACCATTCATCATCACAAGAACCCTGTGAGTTAGGAAACTGAGACTGGAGAGTTTGAATAACTTTCACATAGTGCCAACACTTATAGAAGGCAAAGCAAGGACTGAAACCCAGGAAGGGTGGTTTTAGGGCCTGGTATACTAACTTTTGATAATGATCTCCCAATTCATCCTTCCTTATAGCCTACAACCAAATTTGTTTTCCTAAAACAAACAAGCAAACCAACTAACCGTCAAGTCAGTTCTGACTCTTAGTGATCTTACGTTGGATTTCTGAAGCTCAAAGTCTTTCTGAGAACAGACAGCTTCTACTCTTTCCTGGAGAGCAGCTGGTGGGTTTGAATCGTGGACCTTGTGATTGACAGTCTGATGCTTTACCTAAGAGTGCCATTCCTTTATTTTTAATAACATGATGACTTTTTCCCCACATTAAAAACTTTAAAAGATCCTTCAACTCAGAATTCAGGTTCCTTCACTCTCTGCCCCGATCTAATCAAGAGCCCTGCCAATGACTACCTTTCATTTACCTATCTTCCAACCAAACTCAGCTGCGGGTTTATATACACCTTCGGTTTTTGAAACTTTCCATTTTTTCTCAGAGTTGTTGATGTTGTTTTAATCCAAGAATGCTCTTTCTTCAAATCCATCTTTTAAAATACTACCTGACATTTCAAAACTCAAATAAAATGCTACTTTCTTCCAAAGTCTCCTCTCATTTCACAGACAGAAATATTCTCTCCTTTATCCAAACCTCTAAAGGGCATAGTGCTTCTCCTCTGATACTTTTATTCTACCTTATACTTATTTGCATATGTATATATCTTACTGACCAGATTATAAGCTTCTCGCAAGCAGGAACCTTGTCCAATTAACTTCTGCCTTCAACTTAATGCCCAACACAGAGTAGTAGTGCAATAACTATGTGAACTGAGTTCAGTTTTTAAATTTCCAGATTTCCAAACTGGATATATCTTTTGACCAGGACTAAATAAAATGAAATGGATCCCTGATGGCATAATGGGCTGCTAACTGCAGTCAGTAGTTTGAAACCATGAACCACTCTATGGGAGGAAGATGAGTCTTTCTACTCTCTTTAAGATTTAGTCTTAGATATCCTCAGGCGTAGTTCTATTCTGCCCTACAGGTTTGCTATGAGTCAGAATTGACTTGATGGCAGTGCATTTTCTGAGTTTTGAATAACATGAAAGCATCATCTCAAACTTCCTTCACACTTTTTTGTTTTACAAATGTTATTCTTAGATCAACCACCTACTATATTTCACAAATGGTTTAAATGTCATAGTATATAAAAAATGAATGAGTGCATCTGACCTGTAATATTAATTGGGTCAAGGGTAAATCCGTCTTCTTCAGTTGATAATAATGTGGTTTTATCCACTATTTCATTTTCAGGTCGACATACACCCTCTGCATTACCTAGTTCTTCTAATCAACATAAAAATAGTTATAAAAAGTAAGATTATATTGCATAATAAAATATAAGATAATTAAAGTAAAAAATTTGAATTTAATATGCACGTTTCTAACTAGAGTAAAATCTCAATGATCAGAATCATCCACTCAGTAGAATTGGGGAGACTATGTGTTCTGTACAGTGTTCAGGAGAAACAAACAATGCTACGATCATCCCTACCCTTACACAAGAGACGTCTAAGGCTGAGCTGCAGTCATGGAGGAAGTGAAAACAGTAGCAATCAAAATACATCACTGACATAACTGTGACTACATATCTGATAAAATTGTATTCTGATACATAATTTATCAGATGAGTAATAGAATTTATAGCTAGATTCTCATTGGCTAATTATCTCCATGTCCTCAATTTCTACCATTCTGCTAGAGAGCAAATGTAATATTAAAAAGAGTGAAGAATTAATACCAGGATTTTAATACTTAAAAAAAATCAGACTAATGGACCTTACATCCACTAAAGTTTTTTTTCATGAATTTCAAGTAGGAAAACAGCGTCACATGTGAAATTTCACCCAAATTGTACGGAGATTGCCACACTGTACTAATAATTTTTATCACATTATATGTATATTAATACTTCTAAAGCACAGTATTTTGACAGAATATTTAAACATTCTGTAATACATTATATCTTTCTCAAAATCCAGCTTTCTTTTGCCTAAGAGAGTTTGAATAGCATTCTGGGTTATCTTTCACAATACTATAGCACTACTTAAGCTAAGAAGATCAGAGGTTTAATTTGACTATTAGTCTCTTCTCACTTTCAACACAAAGGAGTGTTTTCAACATACCCACTGCAGTATTGAGAGGCTCAGGAGGAAGGGAAATTTCTTTGTCTAAATGATTGTCTTCTAACAGCATATTCTGATCATCTTGCAGTAAATTATCTTGAAAATAGAATAATTTTGTCCAGTAAGGTGGAATTAGTTTTTTGTTCATTAACATTTATGGACATTATTATGTACAAAGCATTGTAAAGGATACAAAAATGAATGAACCCTACCTGATAAGATTTCATTATGTGAACGACCACATTTCATGCAGGATCACAGAGAATTTTGTATATTACGTTCATTTTCTTTATTGTGGGAGACAGATATGTCAATTTGCTTCAGTCAAGAGCTACTACTTTGGAAATTCTATGGAACAGTTCTATTCTGTCCCATTGTCAGAATCAACTTATGTTACTATGAATCAGAATCAATGGCAGTGGACTGGTTTCTCTTGCTAAAACTCCATTTCCAAATGTTTAAATTCAGGAAACATGTGTGAAACCAATAAGCAGATGGTAGCTTTGTATATATTTAATTTCAAAATAAGAGGTAAATGTACTATAATTATTTTTAAATCACAGTTTCAAACTCCACCAGCAGAGAACAAAGATACAGCTACTGTTTTTTTGCCTTTGCTTAAAATATTTCAAGGTTCAAAATATTTTTCATAACTATACCTTACTGTGGATTAGAGCATCAAAAATATAAGAACATTCCAATATCTTTTTAAAATTTAATCATTTTATTGGGGGCTCGTACAACTCTTATCACAATCCATCCATCCATCCATCCATCCATGCATTGTGTCAAGCACACATTCCAATATCTTTAGAATGTGTCTGAGTCACTCTAATTCTATGATTATCTTAAATAATATCCCCAATGGTGGGCAGATCCTGTAGAATAGCTGTCCCACAATTTATGTTAAATAAAAACAATGGTTTCCAGTTTATGGTCTAGCATATTTTGTGGCATATATACTAAACTCTTCCATCCCCTCTGAAAATTAGAAATTTATAAAAAGATAGTAAAAGCACATATTTCATAATCTATATGAAAAATGTATTTAAACATGTGATTATTTACTTGGGTCATAGACTTTGAGACCTTATATAAACATGCTGAGCTAGAAGCATGTCTGAAATTTCATGACACAGCATGACACAAAACATGTCCAAAATTTCAGTTTGCTCTAATCAATCTACTGATAAACTGTACTATATCTAGATATACTAGTTGCCGTGGATTTGCTTCCCCAGGTGCATCAGAATACAGGTATGTTCCCTAGGGGTTTCCAATAGCGGATTTTTCACAGGTAGATCACTATACCTTTCTTCTAAGGTGCCATTTGGTAGGCTTGAACCTTCAACCCTTTATTTGGCAGTCAAACACAATCGTCATTTGTACCACCCAGGGATGCCAGTAAGTTGAACTTATCTGATTAAAATAAATATGCATTTTCTACATAGTTGTACAGCATACCAATCATTTCTCCCGCAGCCCCTTCATCTCCAAATCCATCTCCACTGTCATAGAGCAGAGACCTTTCTCCACTGAGGCTTCCAGAACTATTTTCAACTAAAATGCCACTGGAATTCAGTAATATGTTGTCATCAGTGAAGCTATGCCTTCTGAGAACTTCAGCTTCCTCACCTAAATAAATACATATTGTTAATACTGAGTTAGCCATAGGAAATGATAAAATTTTAGGGATAGAAGGAAATCAAGATTATCAACTGAACGCGCTCTCATTTTAGATAGGACGAAAATGTGTGCTGGGAAATTTATTTGATTTAACCAAATTCACTTCATTAATTAGCAGAGACTGTATTTTGAATCAAGTGATATTTCTAATATAGTAGAAATTGCTAACATTCTACAGTTTAATCATTTCCCTGAGGACAGGAATTCTATGAGAGTTGTAAGGATTACTTCTACCTTATATACATCAAGTTCTAAAAGTCTGTCTCTTGTGTTGTTTATCCAGAATGAGGAGGTAAAAAATAAGGAACATATAAACTTCTAGGAAATAGAATAGTGTATAAAAGACTAAAGAGTTCCCGGGCTTATAGCATTCATGTAATAAATATTTATTGATTTTGTGTTAGACAATTATCTTAGGGACTGGAGCTATGGCAGTGAAAAAGACAAACTCAATCAGCTAACATTAACTTAGTGTTTATAATGTACATTATACAAAAGAAGACACTATTGCAATCCTCACCGGATGCATGGAAACAAACAAACAAACAAGCCCCAACATCCTCAGAAAGGTTACATAGCACACAGTCACGCCCCTCATCCGAACCTCGCGCTATCTGACTCCAAATCCCGGATTCAACACTTCACTATATTATTCTGACAGTTCTAGAAGATGAGGGGTTCACGAAGGAGAAACACTGGTTTTGGACAGTTGAAACACTTTACAGAAGGGAGACCTATGAGAATAAATTACTAAGACACTGATAGCAGCAGATAAAACGAACTCCCTGATTCAAACTAATGTTCTAGAATGGTTGGTAGCTCTTACATGTGTTTTTCCCCCTGCCTTGGGTTTGAATTGCTAAGTCTAGGAGTCTAAAACCTTAGAAATCACAGGCTGCTCTTCCCTTTATTGTTTTTAGCAACACACGTTAGTGTTAGTAAAGATGAACACGAGGTTTCTAGCAATCATTTTGGAAAGTTTTCTCTATATCTGTATATGTAGTTCTCTGTATCTGTATATATCTTCTAGAGAGAAGTTTTAAAAGGCCATCTTCATTGTATTAAAACGAAGACTTGCATAAAGTCTTCAAAAAGTACTAAAAATGTACTAAAATGGGTTCACATCATCCAAGAGCAACCTGATAATTCCCAAAAGAAACATCTGCCCATGTCAATCTGATAGTAACATTTATGAGCAGATACAATATTATGAGCACTGAGCATCAGGAGGACCTGAGTCTATACAAAAGAAATAATTACTTCAAGCTTATATATGATCCAGAATGTTTTCGTTAGGTGTCATTGGATTGGTTTTAACTCATAGCGACCCTTTTAGAAGCGAATGGAAATTGGTCCTGCACCATCCTCACAGCTACGTTTGAGCCATCGTTGCAGCCGATACATCAATCCACCTCTTGCAAGTCTTATTTTCTTCTGAGCTGTTTCTTTACCAGGCATCATGTCCTTCCCTCCTAATAGCACGTCCAAAGTACAGGAGATGAAGTCTTGTCATCCTCACTTCTAAGAAGTGAGTGTGGGTGTAGCTTTCCCATGACAGACTTGTTTGTCCTTCTGGAAGCCCATAGTAATTTCAATATTCTCCACCAGTACCACTCTTCACACTCTCCAGCCTTCAGTACTCATTGTTTAACTTTCACATGTATATGAGGTAACTGGAAGTACTATTGCTTGAGTCAGGTTTACCTTCGTCTTCAAGGTGACATCTTTGTTTTTTAATCCTTCAAAGAGGTCTTGTCCAGCAGATTTCCCCAAGGCTCTGTGTTGTTTAATTTTTTGAATGCAGCTTCCATGAGCATTGGTTGTAAATCCAAGAAAATGAAATCCTTAGCAATGTCAGTGTCTTCTCCATTTATCATAATGTTGCTTATTAGTCCAGGTGTGAGGATTTTTGTTTTCTTTATTTTGAATTGTAACTCAAACTGAAAACTTTAATATTCACCAATAAGGGCTTGAAGTCCTCTTCACTTTCTGCAAGCCAAGTTGAATCATCTGCATACTGAAGGTTAATGAGTCTTCCTCCAAGCCTGATGCCACATTCTTCTTCATGTAGTCCAGCATCTCAGACCGTTTCTTTAGCATACGGATTTCATAAGTATGGTGAAAGCATACAACCCTGACACACACCACTCCTGATTTTAAACCAGTCACTATCCTCTGGTTCTGTTCAAATGACTGCTTCTTGGTCTAGGTATAGATTTTACATGAATAAGATGAATTACCATTTTTAAATTTGAGAGGGCTTTAGGTTTGAGCTCGTTTTTGAAGGAGGAAAAAAAATCACATATTGGCAGAGAGAACTGAAGGAGAGTATGAGGAACGAAGCCTATAATGTTGCAAGCAGTGTCTCAATTTGACGTATAGGGCATTAAGTCTCAGAGAGTTTAGATAACTTCCCCGTATCACATAGAAAATCAAAGGATAAGACCCAAAGTCAAACCTAGGTTTTTGGTCAACTGAGACCACATTCTCCACATCTTTTGGGCTGCAGAAGTCACAGTACAGAGATAACTAAATTGTATTGATTGGCTGATAAAAGTATTTGCTTAATGAGAACAGAAAGTCTTTATTAAAACTAAAATATCTGAAGCTGATATAATAAAGTGTAAGGTGGTAGAGAACCTTAAAGATAAGCAGGAGTATTTGATACAATAAATCATAGGAACTCAAACATTTAAGCAGAGGAATGTGGTATAAAAAATTGGAATTTAAGGATAATTACTCTTGTAGATGCATATAAAATATAGGAAAATACAGGAGAATGATGTGTAAGAGTGTATTATAGTACTCTTGGAAATAGTAATAAACTATACTGAGGATGAGAGACATAGAAAGGAAACCAGAGAAATTTTAGTTAAAAAGAAAAAATCAGAACAGGTATAAAGTTGGCAGAAAGCACAGTTGCAAATGATCTTCACATTCCCAGGCTAGAAAAACACAGTAGTTTACTCTTTAGGATTTTGGGAAGAGTGGCTTGGGTAGCAGGAAATAGGGCTGTCTCTTTGCCAGTGTGTTCCATTTCCAGGTTTGGAATTGCAGGTAGCAAATTTATGATAGTCAGAGTATATATACACTCGGTACTGCTCCATGACAAAGGAAGGACAGATTCTGTCAAGAAAGAGGGCTGGGCTTTTTTCAAATGCCTTTTCTGCATCCATGGCATGCAATTCTTTCCCTTTGTTCTACTAATGTGACATATTACATTGACTGGTTTTCTTGTAAAATAGTTGTTCACATGTCATACAATTTAATCATTCAATCATATTAAGAAGACTTGTGCAATTAGCATCACAATCAATTTTAGAACTGATTTTCTAAAGCTGAACAATACTTGTACCCTTGGAATAAATCACCCAATTATGTAATTCTTTTAATATGCTATTATTCTGTGGAAAATTTTGGCATCTATATTCATGAGGGGTATTTTTTCTGTACTCTTCTGTGTTTCTGCCTGGTTTGGGTACCAGGATAATACCAGCTTCAAGGAGCTATGGAGTATTCCTTCTTTCTCTAGTTTTGGAAGAGTTTGAACAGGACTGGGGGAAGTTCTTCTCTAAAAGTTCAATAGAATTCTTCAGTGCAGCTGTCTGGTCTTGGGTTTTTCTTTGTTGGGAGGCTCTTTATTACTGATTTAATCTCTTTGCTTGTTATGGATCTGTTGAAGTTTTCTATGGCCTTTTGAGTCTGCTTAGATAGGTTATGTGAGAAACTACAGAAATTAGAAGACTGTAGAAAGATATCTGATACAGTAATTTATATATGCTGAATCTAATAATAAGTAATGAGGCTTATATTTTATGTTTTTCTAGAAATTAATTTTATTGTATTTTATCAAAGTATAAGTCTATGCTAGATTGAAAATAACAATAAAAAAGTACTGGTTCTTCACCATATACCCTTTGAGAAATATCACTATAAATAATAAAAGATATTAAAAGAGGGTGAGGATAAGAAAGAAGTGTGAGAAATATAACTCAAGCACACTTCTTTGTCCCCTGGCCCACAACCTCCTAGGTAAATTCAGATCATCTTTCTTCTAGGCTTACTCTGTTGAGCACTACATAAAATTCAAAGATTAGTATAACATAGATTTTAGCCTCATAGGATTTGAAGACCAATACCGGAATTATATTATAAATATGATAATACAAACAGAGAGGGGAAATTCCATAAAATTGACAAATAATAGTTTATGTAAACCATATTGTTGCAATCCTAAAATATCTTGCTCACAATTTTTTAACACTTTTAAAATCAGTATATGTTTTACCATCAATGTGAATACTTAGTGTGTTAGCATTTCTTTTTCCTTTCTTTAAATCTGCTATTGATTATTTCTATCATCATATACTAGAGCAGTGGTTTTCAACCTTCCTAATGCCGTGATACTGTTTCCTCATGTGGTGGTAACCCCACAACCATAAAATTATTTTCGTTGCTACTTCATCACTGTCATTTTGCTACTATTATGCATCAGGCGAGCCCTGTGAAAGGGTCATTCGACCCCCAAAGGGGTTGCGACCCACAGATTGAGAACTGCTGCACTAGAGCACTGTTTCCCAAAGTGGGTGATACCATCCTCTGGGAGGTGCTGGAACAATGCAGGGGTGCTGAAACAAGCAGATACCTACATTTGATCCAGTATTACAGGCTACAGTACAGAAGTGTTTAGTTGCTAAGGGTGGAACGCAGAGTAATTTTTTTTCTGAAAAAGAGGTAGTAAGCCAAATAAGTTTGGGAACTTAAGCACTGGAGGAAATTTTAAAGGCATTTTATGTAGCACACATGTGACAGCTTGTATGTGTTATATCACCATAACAACTGTCGGTTTACATTTCTATCTCTCTACCAACCTAAACGCTCTTTGAGGGAAAGAACTGCGTGTTTAAACTTTGGTAGCACCCATCATGACTATGATGAGCAAAAAGGAGGCTGCCTCAGATCCAATTCATGGTAACCCACATGTGTCAGAATAGAACTGTGCCCCAGAAGCTGTTGTGGCTGGTTTTGGGGGAGTAAATGACTAGGCCTTTCTTCTGACGCACCTCTGAGTGGACTTGAACTTCCAAGCTTTATTAGGTTAGCCACCAAGCCCATTAACCATTTGCACCACCTAGGGACTCCATTGCTGTGCACTGAGAAAAGATAACTTAAGACTGAGTCTTGGTAATGACATTGGTAATGATTGGGAAGTACTGTTTGACATAAAAAGATTCATGTAATGACATTTCTATTGGCATATCGGTGTACCTGGTCAAATTGCGCTCTGCTTGGTTGTATTTTGCACACATGGCATTATGTACGAATTGAAGGTCTGTGGCAACTCTGCATCATACAAACCTTTCAGTGCACTTGTCCAACAGCAGGGGCTTGTTTCATGTCTCTGCCATGTTTTGGTAATTCTCATAGTATTTCAGGCTTGTACCGAACACTACTACATATTTAATATAGTATATTATAGAGTAAACATAACTTTTATATGCACTAGGTAACCAAAAAAATCACATGACTTGCTTTACTGCGATGTTTACTTTATTGCAAGGGTCTGGAACCAAACCCACAATAACTACTGGCATTGTTTCAAAACAAAATTGCAAGTAAAATTGATCATATCATATATAGAATTTCTTAACTAGTCTTACCAAAGCTTCCAGCTTGGAAAGATAAGTCATTGCTATAGTCTTCTCTAAGTGTGATTTCTTCTGGTTTACTTTGGTTTTGAGTATAATACTCTGAAATCTCAATAGCACTACAGAAAAAATAAGACGGAAAGGAACATGTGAACATAACCTATTGATTTTGCAGTAACTAAAAGAAACCAAAACCTCTACGGTAAAAGATAGATTTCATTACAATCAAGATGTGTTTATTTTCTCAAGAGTACTATTTATACAATACTAGTTAATTATACATATGTACAGTGTCGGTGATCTTCAGGTTCCTAAACACAGCAGTCAATCGATGTCCGTATCATACTTGCCGTAATCAGTAGCATTTGAAGCAGACGTTCACTTTCTCACACAACACATTCTTTTAAAATTTTTATTTACCTCTTTATTGGCACCTAATCTACATATCATTCAATTCAATAGTTCAATCATATCAAGAATAATTGTACAATCACTATCACAATCAATTTTATAACATTTTTGTCCCCATGGTTAAATCGCTTTTCAAGTGAGTTGTATAATCACAATGAGTTCTAGTGTTCCCTCCCCATGTCCCCCTTCATTGTTTACTCCAGAAATCCCCTCACCATCCCTATCTGCCACCCCGCCCATATATCCCCTAGAAACACTTGCATCAGCTATTATGCTCTATGCATGCACTCCTGCGCTTTACAAACTGGGAAACCCAAGACAAACAATAGAAAACAAAATTAAAATAAAGTGGTAAGGATAAAAAAATAATAGTAACATAAAGATAAAAATACAAATAAGTAAGAAAGAAAAGACCACCCTCAATATTTAAAAAGCCAGGGAAGAAATTTTTGTCATGGAACATGCAAGAGATACTTGCACCTAGAACAAATTCAGGTTGGATCAATAGGGAGGTCAACGGACCAAGTTATCACGTTTGACTCGGCGTCATCAAGATTACAGTGATCTCCTATAGGTAGGCTGTTCAAGACCCTTATCTGTGGCTAGTGTGGTCTCTCAGAGGCTTAATCTAACTAGTTACTCTGCAGACAGTTGGGTTCCCATTTGTCCTCCATAGCCTTCTACCAATTGGGTGTTCACAATTTTAGCTCCGATACTTTTCCCTTCGTCATCTTTGAATTTTGTTATTGTCATCTTCACACAACACATTCTTTAGTTGGCCTCTAAGGTATCACTCTTTCTAGATTTTCTTCCTACCTCATTGACTGTTTTTCTTCCACTTTTTTCACTAGTTATTCCTCATCTCTCATACTACTAACTATTGAGAACGACCTACACTCAGTTCTCAGGTTACTCTATTTTAAAATCTACACCGAATCCCTTGGGATATTCTTATAATCCACAATTGAAATTCTATCTATATATTCATAAAAACATATTTTTCCAAAACTGTGTATTTAATTTTCTTTTTACAAAACAACCTTATCACCTTCAAAGTACTCTCCATTACACTTCAAACATTTGTCAAATCTGCAATTTCATTCTTGGAAATATTCGTCAAACTCATCTGTTTGGATGGCTGACTGCACCTCCCTTGTTTTTTTCTTCACCTCTTCTACGTCAGATTTTCAGTGAGATTGCAGAATTGTACAACCACTAAGAAAAATAGTATGGTGTTTCCATAAACAAATGCAAATATAAATACCTTATTGTCCTGCAATCTCTCTACTTGGTACAGGTCTTAAGGAGAAATAAAGAACCAAACATGAGACTTAATGGGAAAGTAAAACTGAAATGGACTTGAATTCTTTTGTGAGGATGAGGATGAGGATGAGGATGCGGGGAGGAGGAGAAATTAATGCATTGCCTTGGGCAAATGTGCTGTGCAAGGCTTCTTTAATTGTTCAAGTGCAAAGATGTCACTTGGAAGACAAAGGTAAGCCTGACCCAAGCCATGGCATTTTCACTCACTTCATACGCATATCAAATAAAGAAGACCAAAAAGAATGATGCCTTTGAATTATGGTGCTGGTGAAGCCTGTTGCATGTGCCATGGGCTGCCAGAGAATGAACAAATCTGAGTTGTAGTAAATACAGTCAGAATGCTCCTTTGAAGGGAGGAAGGAGAGACTTCTTTTCATGTCCTTTGGGCATGTCCTCACAAGGGACAAGTCCCAGGAGGAGAACATCAGGCTTGGTAGAGGGTCAGAGGGAAAGAAAATGACCTTGAATGCAATGGATTGACACAGTGGTCGTGACAATAGGTTCAAAAACAACAACTGTGACGACGGTGTAGGATCAGGCAATGTTTTGTCCCGTGTGCACAGAGTAGCAATGATTTGAAAATGACTCAATGGCACCTAAAAACAACGTTGACAGAGGCAGGCTGCCATGTGTTCCTCTCACAGAGTGACTAGTGAGTTCACAGTCACTCAGTCAAGTGCGTAACCTCTGCAATACCAGGGGCTCAATGTCATCTCAGAACTTAGTTTTAAAGTCTAAAGGATTTCTTTTGCCTTGCTCCACTGTTCCTAGGTATCTCAATCTCATTAACCACTAACTTCGCTCTCATGTAAAAACTCAGTCACCCTTCCCTCTTTCTTCTAGAGTAGTATTTAATCCACCAGCAAATCTTGAGGCCTCTGCCTTCAAAATATATCCCAACTTTGGCTGCTACCACCTTGATAAAATGGAGACTGATAACTGATCACAGACACTGTCATCTCTCATGAATTTCCTACTGCAGTAGTCTCCTCATAGGCTTTCTGCTTCCTCCCTGATACCAGGCAGAACTTGAAATTAATTAAGGCCTCATCACCCTTCTGCATACGAGTCTTCCGTGCTCTTCATCTGAGTAAACAAAACTTGTATTGTAGTTTATAGTACCTTACATCAGTGGCACTCCATGCTACCTCTCTGACTTCATATCCTAACACTTGGTCCCTCATGAGCTCCAGTCTCACTTGCTTCCCTGTTCTTCTTTGAAAATGTCCACTGAGCTCTGCCTTAAGGCCTGTCCATTGACTCTACCTAGTGCAATCTTTTCTGTGGGATATCATATCTGAATGGCTTGCTCCACTCCATTCAGGTTTCTATTAGTTCCTTATCAGAGAAGCCTTTCCTTACCATCCTACATAAAATAGTGCTTCCTATCATTTTACTCCCTCACACTCTATTCATATTTTTTACTTATATTTTAATTTTTTCTATTTTTTCATGATGTGGATCACCTCCTGCCATGTGTTTATTATTTACCTATTCCCACTAGAATCTAAGATCCATGAGGGCAAGAGTTGTGCTTTATTCATTGCTGCCTTCTCAGAGCCTAAAATAGCATCTGGTCGGCACTGAATACATTTTTACTGAATGAACAAGATAAATGTATTTTAAATATTATAAAATATGTGGTAATTATTACTGTTTGGGCCGGGTCTGGACTGAGCAGCTCCCACCTCCTCTCTGGCTCCTCAGGAAGATGAAACCTCACAGCCCCCATTCCCAGCCTCTCGGGAAGATGGATGACCTACTTGAACTATGCAACTCCTGCCCCAACACCCCAAAGAGCTTCTCTCTCCAGGGCAGGTTTGTGTAGCCCCTTTCCCAGCACTCCAGAGAGCAGGTTTGCAAACTTTCCACGGGTGGCATCCAGACTCAAGGCCCTGCAGCTACAAGCAATAAAAAAAAAAAAAATCTCCCTTCCGTCAATGTATACTTCCTTAGCTGGAGCCCTGTGTATCTCCCATCGCCTCACCGACAAGCTGTGACTTCCCTGACCTAACTGGAACTCGTCCGGGAGTTTTTCCTCGCCTTAATAAAGCCTCACTATACTTCTCATTCCTGACTGAGCCTTATCTCCTTCTGTGCCTCCGTCTCCAACCTCCCAATTACAAATTATGTTCCATAGATATGATATATACATAACATACATTTAAGTGTCTGTCAACTGTATGCATTGTTCAGTTGTTAACGGCATTTCATTTACCTTCATGAAATTTTATTATAAAAACAACAACTTATCAAGAATACCAACACTAATGGAGAATAAATTAAATCATTTACTTCACATTCTGGGTGTCAAAATCATGGAATTCTTCTGGCAATGTGATCGTATTATAGGCTGCTTCAAAATTCTCTTTTGGAAGGTCGACTAGTCCTGAAAGAAATTGAGGCACATAGTCAAAAAGCAATGATGCATTGTAAAATAAGAAACTCCCAACTAAATCACTATTCTCTCTCACTGGCCTACAGTTTAGCCTCCTAACTGGCCTCCCTGTATCACTCCGCTCCTCTGCAGTCTATTCTTTACAAAGAAGCCTGAGTGATATTTTACGTTAAACCAGCTCAGATTAGACCACTTCTATTCTTAAAATATGGTTCAGTGACTTTCAATTGCATTTCAATAAAATCCAGATTTGCAACCCCACACACGTGTGTGGCCTCATGGAAGAGGACACTTTCTTCTCTCACTGTGCTCCATTCACACTGCTCTTTGTGTTCCCTGAACAGGTCAGACACTTTTTGACCTCAAGATCTTTGCATTGCCATTTTCTCTGCCCCAAATTTATTCCCTCAGGGATTTTTCTCATTCTCCAAGCATGAGCTTAAATTCTATCCCCTTAGGACGGAAGGCTTTCCAAAACTTATCCCAATTAAAGTGAGCTTCTTTTATTTTCTATTGCAATATGCCGTGTACAAATTTTGTGTACAAGCACAGCATATATATATTTTAAAACTTTTTTTAATTACCTAATTCCCACAATCTCACACTCCATATCTGATTCTTATTTATCCTTGTATCCCATAGCTTAACATAGTGTTTCATCCAAGAATAGGATGAAAATATTTGTGAAATATATAAATGAAATAATAGAGAAAAAGAACACATGAACCATACTTGGCAGGATGGTAGGAGTATAAATTTACCAAAAATTCTATAAATATTTTAAATAAAGAGGACCAAAAAAAGGATATCTGTCGAACCGGACCCAACAAATACTGATCAAGGGAAGGCTATGCATAAGGGACTAAGATAGAGATTCTGAAATTCAGAAAATGACTATGACTAAGGCTCTGCCCTCAAGAAGCTTGCAGGCTTGTGAGTGAGACAACAGGAAAACAGACAGAAAATAGACGCCCAGGAGGCCGAGTGGGCTATGCAGTTATCTAGGGTTTGTTTAAACACTATTTATTTCCCATGTAAAGACAAAACAAAGATACAAAATAACCAACCCCAACCAGACCAATTGCCATGTGATTCCGACCCAAGTGTGACCCTAGAGGACAGGTAGCACTGCCCAAGACTATAATCTTTGTAAAAGGAAACAGCCACAACCTTTTCCCTGTGCAGGGTCTGGTGGGCTCGAACCACCAGCCTTTCTGCTAAAGGTGGAGTGTTTAACTGCAGTTCCACCAGGGCTCCTTCACAGCAAAATAAGTGACACATTAAAATTAAAATATCAGAGTTTCTTACACAGATGTGGTGGCTGTAAGTATATAACATATAAATGTACAGGAACATTACAAGTTTTGAAAAGCCTGCCCCTTTCCTGAAAATACAAACACAAGGAAAAAATGTAATTTTAAACAATCCAATAAAGCTGGAGGAGGAAGGGGAACGAAAAGGAAGAAAGAAAAAGGAAGAAAGGAGCAAGAGTTTATTCAGTCCCCGTCCATGAAATTATAGACTCAACCAAAAGGAAGCTTCCGCTCCCTGTGAAATTACAGAGTGCTGGTTGAACAAGTCTCGCCAAAACAACAACAGAGACAGAAATCAAGAGCAATTGGCATTGTACATATACCTGGGCGAAATGTCATCTTCATTTTAAGAAGTGCTTCATTGCAATCTGCCAAAAGATATTTTGCCTTCCTATTGTAGATTCGAACAACTCCCAAAAGAAGGTGTCCTGAAGTTCGAAGTGCAATTTTCACCTTTCAATAATTTTTAAAGCATTAGAGCATTTAAGAGGAAGGCCATAAGACTGTTCTTTAAAACGTACTGAAATCATATGAATTTCTTCTTTATAAAAAAAACATTTCACTTCTCGTTTTAGCCTCATTTAAAAGGATTTATCCATGTTTTTCCTTACTCAGTGAATATAATTTACGGAGGCATCAACATCAGTAGAAAACTATAAACTGAAGTTAGGCAGACAAATCAGGGCTCCAGCCTTGGCTCACTTAACCTTCCTTTTAAACTTGTTTATTAATACTAGCTATAATTTATTACAATAAGAGATGTGAGTGCAGTCTAACCAGTTGTCACAGTTGAAAATATTTTAGAGTTTTTCTTTTCTGACAGGTCGCCACCTTACACAGGTTCCAGCTTTCGCGGGTTTTATTGTGCATACTTACTTTTCTGCCAGGCATTGTGCTTTTCAGACATTAATTTATTTAATCCTCACAACCACCTCTATTTACAAAAGAGAAAAAGAGTAAAAACAAAACCAAAATCCCCCACACTGATCCTCGAGTATGCTAAGTAGCCTGCCCCAAGGATCACAACTTGTCAGTGGGAGAGCAGAAATGAAAATGAAAATATGACCAATTCAAAAGTCATGCTTTTTACTACCACGCTTTACTGGGTAAAGGTAGCCGGCCTCAGAGGGCTACTGTGAGGATTAAACTGAGGTACATAAAATCTAGCTTACTGCCGGGCACACAACTTTTTGAATTACATTTCATGTTTCTCTCAAACAGGAAAAAAACACATTTAAGTTATAAAAACAAGGCATCACTTTAAGAATTATTATATGAATCATAGTACTTTCTGTATTTTATAATGAATAAGTACCTTACTGCTTATGAATTGGTTTTATATTTTGATTAACACACAACCTGTTTTTGTCTTCTGCCTTCTTCAGTAATTCTTTAATTATTTTCCTAAGAAACACATCCTTTCTATGCATAAAGTATTTTGTTAGGGACTAAGAAAGGATAAAATATACATAGTATAAAAATGACTTTTATCCTTTAGAGTCCAATCTATTTCGGTACATATATGACATGGTTAATTACCAACGAAAACCAAAGCATGCTATGTTTGCACGGCAGAGGAATTACAATAGAGGAAACAACTTAAGACTCTCTTAGAGATTTCAGAAACAAAACGCATTTTAATTCGGCTCCTCCCCACAAGTTATGCCAAATAGAAACTGCCATTAGAGTCAGTGACATACCTTAGGTGAAATAATTTTTTCAATGGTTATCTCTAGGTTACATTCAAATACATGGGCCTTTGTAAGTTTCTTCTCCCAGTGAGCTGCGAGCCATATTTTGGCCAATGGGCCTCGCTTACTCATTAGCACATGCGTATAGAACATGCTGTCTGTGTTCTTTTGTTGTACTTTATGAACAAGAGAGAACATTAGAAGATGCTTAAAATTTGAATATAAAAATCTTTCAGTGCTGCTAAACGGCAAAAATACTTTTTTTAGTTCTATAAAAATAACATTCAGACTATTTTCTATTTCCATGTAATATCCCATTCAAATTATTTTCCCATGAAGAAAACTTTATTTCAAATATACAATTACCAAGTAATGATGTGGCTTTCTAAGACTGTTCAAATGTATCCTGGTCAATGATCTCTTGTTACACTTTATTTGATCAAAAGAAAGATTTGAACTCTCAAGTATGGTCAAGGAGGAAAACTGAAAAAGAGCAGGCGGTGGAAGTAAAGAAGAAAGCAGCAGCCAAGGCAGGCAAATTAAGAAAAGACAGATCGCTTCTTCTAAAACAAGAATTTCAGAGGTGTTGGATCATTGATTTATATCCAGGTATTTAATTTCTCGGTTCTCTTCTAGATGTTTCTGGTTTAATCAACACTATGCTAATTTTTCAAGTTAAAATACTGGAACCCCAATGGATCATGAAGTGGAAAAATGAAAACAAGACACTACAGGAAAGTAATCAGAGAGCAAGAAATAAAACAAGATGTGAAACATGGATAAAAGAGGAAAATAATTCCACTTAAAAGTGAAAGCGAGGAACTTCAAGCACATCCATCTCCACAAATTACCCCAAGGTGGCTAACATCCTAGGGTTCCATTTTTAAGTCAGAAAGGAGAAGGGTCGGCATTGAGGGTGGCTTCAAGGGGAGAATCCAATGCTTCCCTCAAACACGTGGCTGCTTCCAACACCCTCTAGGGAAGCTCTTTTTCTAAGTAAAAGCTTCGCTAAATCAGACAACTGAGCCAAACTGGACATCAAAGCAAAACCAGGTCCCCAAGAAGAACGCTGGGCAACCCTGGTCCATGTTCAAACCAGGAGGCGCAAACCGGGTTACCCCATCTCTTTCCAGAGTCCCTCTGCGGCCCCGCCCCGCCGCCCCGTGACAGACAGGTCGTGACAGTGGTTGGGCGAGCCCTCTGCCTGGGCCGCCCTCCTCTGCCCCCAATGAACGTGAGGGTTTAATTGTGTGTGAGGAACGGTGTACAGCGACGCCTCAGTCAAAATCCCCGAGGGGGGTGTGTGTCGGGGGGTGTGTGTGTGTGCGGGGAGTAAAAGGCGAAGGGAACGAAGAGGCTCGTGGGAAAACGGAATGACAGAGACGGGCATTGCCCCAGACATTTTTTGAAGCCCCCTCTACTTAGCATTCCCCCCCCCTCCCCACCCCACCCCGCAATCCCTTCGCCCCAGGGGTCATTGCTAGCTCGGCGGGCTTCCTTCCCGGGACCGGCCGGGCGGAGGGTGCGGGGCGGGGCAGCTGCAGGGCGCGAGCCGAATTGGAGGGGGGCAGTGAAGAGCGCGCGTTGGAGGGGGCGGGTGCCACGCTGAGGCGCGGCGAGAAACTCGGAGGTGCTGAGGGGAAAGGGTGCCCGGGACCCCCACCCCACCTCCTCAGGCCACCCCTCGGGGCCCCCAAGGCGAATGCCCGGAGGCGGCGTCGCCCAGAGCGAGGGGCCCGGGCTCGCGGCCATCTCCGCGCTCCTGAGGTGAGCCGGACCCTCCCGAGGGCGAGGCAGCCCCTGCGAGCCCGCGCGTCCCCTGCGCGCTGCCCGCTGTCAGCCGGGGCGCTGCCCGGGCCCGGCCCCCGCGCGTGGCCCGAGGACAGCCCGAGAGGCGCCCCGGCGTGGCTGCCTCCCGTGGGCCCTGCGGACGCGGCCCGCTGAGGGGCCGTGAGGAGCGGGCGCGGGCGAGCGGGGACGCGGCTCCCCCAGTCCCCCGGGTCCACCGGCGGCCGGCCGCGCCCTACTTTCAGCGCGCGGTCGGAAGGGAGGCGCGCCCCGGCAGCGGCGGCGAAGAGGGGCCAGGTCCGCGAGTCACGGCCGAGCCGAGGGTCTCCAGGAGCTGCTGGGCGTCAGCAGGAGCGCGGCAGGGTGAGGGGCGGGGCGGCGCGACAGAGACGGGGCGGGGCGACATGGAGGGGCGGGGCGACAGGGGGCGTGCCCAGCCTCCCGCGCAGCAGTCTCCAATCTCCAGGGCGCTGAGGGTTTGGGGGGCGTGGCTCTGAGCCCAGGCTCCCCCCCCCACGCCCCCTGTCGTGAAGGTTGCTGACTCCCATTTAGTGATCTTTGAACATCCCTAAACTGGAGTCCCATGTCCTCCACTTCCTGGTTTAGGGGCCCCTCGGAATACTTAAAAAAATATTTTATTGTGGGCTCGTACAATTCTTATCACAATCCATACATCCATCCATTGTGTCAAGCAGGTTTATACATTTGTTGCCATCATCATTCTCAAAACGTTCGCTTTCTACTTGAGCCCTTGGTTTCCCCCTCCTTCTCCACCCCCCATCCCTCAGGAACACTTGATAATTTATAAATTATTATTACTTTGTTATGTCTTACATTGTCCGACGTCTCCCCTCACCCACTTTTCTGTTGTCCATCTCCCAGGGAGGGGGTTATATGTAATCGGTTCCCCACTTCTACTCCACCTTCGCCTTACCACTTATTTAACTCTTTGAACCTTATTTCCTTAATCCATCCCAAGTGGGTCTGACACAGGTAGAATAGCTTTTTTTGTTTTAGTTTTCATAATTACTGCCTTTTATTATCTGCATCGATCAATCCAATCTGCATTTGTGTTTTGTCTGGGGAACATTACATATAAACTGACAGATGTATTTTAATACTGAGTATCTATATATTACTAATGGTAAAATGTTTTTTAAAAAAGTACACGTGGTATATTGTAACTCTAATACATCCTAATTTGCAAGTTTAGGAGTATGTGTATCTACGCCATGGAGTATTGTAATAATATTCAATAGCCAAAGCTGCTAGAAACTGAGAGTGGGGGAAATCCTATCAGAGCATGAGGATCCAAGGCTGCTTTCCTCCCGAGACTTTCATAATAAACACTACTACCTCTTAGAATAATAATGGTATGCAATATGTAGATTTTGATAAGGTGCCAGACTCCTTGCTGGGCATCTCTATAGGTTGCCTCAAACAACTTCACAAAGGGGTTATTATAGCTTCCCCCCCCCACCACTTTGCTAAATAGAGACCTACAAAAGTGGAAGAACATACATACCGTGGTCATGGATAGGAAAACAACATAATGAAAATGTAAAGGTCAACACTACTCAAATGTATCTGTAGATATAATTCAGTCCTGAATCAGATTCCAATCATCAACTTCATATACAAAGGAAAGAAATCCCAGGGAAGCCAAGCACTACTGAAGAAGAACAAAGTAGGGGGTCTCGCCCTGTTTGATTTCAGCCAGAGTAGTCAAAACTGCCTGGTACTGGCACCACGACAGACACGTGCACCAATGGATTTGAGAAGCCAGAGTAAATCCATCCACTATGCACAGCTGATGATGATGCTGAATTGGATATACATTTGCACCATCCTTATCTCACATCACATAAATTTTATATTACAAAATAACTAATGCAAGATGGATGAAAGACCTAAATGTAAAGATCATCAGAGTTACAGTCGCAGAACCCCACAGGGGCAGTTCTACCCTGTCTCTACGAATTGGGATTGACTCGATGGCAGAGTCTGAATTTATGGCATGAATCGACTGACAAACATAGTGTTTAAAGTGCACAAACAGCAGAAGATAAACTAGATTACTAAGACCTCCTAAAAATTAAGGATGCAGGTAAGTCATAAATTATCAAAACATTTATCAAACAAAACTATCAAAATGTAAAGCTACTATTTGTCATATACTTTAGACATATTCTCAAAAGAGACCAATCCTTGGAAAAAAGATGTCAGGTTTGATAAAGTGGAGGGCCAATGGCAAAGAGGAAGAAACCTAAGTAGATAGATTGTCATTTGTGGTTGCAACAATGGCCTCAAACATTGCAACAATTGTGAGGATGGTGTAGGACGGGCCAGGGTTGTTTTTTTTTTCTTTTATACAGTGGGTTGCTATGAGTCAGAAACAATTTGAAGGCCAACAACAACAACAACAGCAACACTTTCTCCACATATCCTTATCCAGGTTTACATACTTCTGGAAGCAATATTTCCATATCTCTAACCTTATGACTCACAGCGACCCCTCTGGGTCAGCATCAGCTCAATGGCTGTGAGAACCCTTCTGTGAAGAATTCTGCACTCTTTGATTTATACTACATTAAACAGTGATTTTTGGGCATCTTTGAGGGACTCAAATATATTCTTTTCCCAATGTTTCTTGTGTTTGGGGATCAAAAGGAACTCTGAGGGGGCCAAGATCAGGGCCATACTTCTTCCAGGACAGACTTCTTTGTCCTTTTAGCAGTCTATAATACTTTCAACATTCTTCTCCAGCACCACAATTCAATGCACCTTATTCAATGTGCAACTTTCCCACGCATAGAGACAATTTAAAATAACATGATTTGGGTCAGGTACACCTGAGTCATCAAAGTAACTTGCTTTTCCATGCCCTAAACAGTTCTTGTGACAGGTTTACCCATGTAATGAATGCACCTTTTGGTCTCTTAACTGCTGGTTCTATGAGCATTGATTGTGGATCCGAATAAGAAAATCCTTAACAACTTCAACCTTTTCTCCACTTATTGTGATGTTATCTATCGGTCCAGTTATGAGGATTCTGGTCTTATTTACAATAGTTGTAATCCATACTGCATTCTGAAATCCTTGAGCTTCCTCACCAAGTGCTTCAAGTCTTCCTCATTCTCAGTAAGCAAGCTTGTGTCATCTGCATATCCAAAGTTGTTAATAAGCCTTCCTCCTATCCTGAGGCTGCATTCTACTCTATATAATCCAGCTTCTCTGATGATTTGCTCAGCACACAGATTGAATAAGTATGGTGAGAGAATACAAGGTTGTCTCACACCTTTCCTGATTTTAAACCATGCTCTGTTCACAAAACTGCCTATTGATCCATGTGCAAGTTTTGCATAAGAACAATTAAGTGTTCTGGGATTCCTATTCTTCTCAAAGCTATCCATAATTTGTTATGATCCACATACTCAAGTGCCTTGGCATAGTCAATAAAACCTATGTAAACATCTTTCTGGTATTCTCTGCTTTCAGCCAAAATCCATCTGACATCAATAATGATATCCCTTGTTTTATGTCCTCTTCTGAATCTGGCCTGAACCTCTGGCAGCTCCCTCTCAATGTACTGCTACAATTGTTGTTGGATGATCTTCAGCAAAATTTTACTTGCATGCGATATCAGCGACATTCTTCTCTAATCTGAGCATTCTCCTGGGCTACCTTTCTTTGGAATGGGTACAACTGTGCATCTCTTCTAGTCTGTTGGCCAAGTAGCTGTCTTCCAAATTTCCTGGCTTAGATCAGTAAGGACTTCCAGTGATTCATCAGCTTGTTGAAACATTTCAGTTGGTATTCCATCTGTTCTTAGAGCCCTGTTTGTAGCTAATGCTTTCAGTGCCGCGTGAACTTCTGCCTGCAGCATCATTAGTTCTTGCTTATATGTTACCTCCTGAAATGGTGGCATGGTGACTAGTTCTTTTTGATACAGTGACTCTGTATTCTTTCCATCTTCTCTTGCTACTTCCTGCATCCTTCAATATTTGACCCAGAGAATCTTTCACTATTGCAACCGGAGGCTTCATTTTTTTCTTGAGTTTTTTCAGTTTAAGATATGCTGAGCCTGTTCTTCATTTTTTATTTTCTAACTCTAGGTCTTTACACATTTCATTGTAATATTTGGCTTTGGCTGGTAAGGCCCAATAATTTCTGACAATGCGATCTAGCATAATACAATCAACTTCATGATGGAATCTGCTGTGACCAGTTAAGCAGTTGTAAAAAGACAAGAATATTCAGGTCACGGCTCTTACTCAGGTCACAGCCCTGATGAAAATTAAAGGGAGTGTGGCTTACTTCCTACATAAATAGATGCTGTGGAAAGCTTGCTAGCTTTTTGATGGGCATGGATCTGGCTCATTGACTTCCAGTTCTTTGCCATATTATCTGCCAATCCTGAAAGTCATCACCAGTCTGCCATCTGCCCCAATGAACTTGCATATATTTGCCTGTCCAATTACAAGCTTGGCCTGCTGGTTTTAGGTCATCCACCTGTGCAGGCTGTGGTGTGCCAGGCTATTTCAGGTTCATCAGTCTCAGATGCTAGGTGAATCAGGAGAAGTCTTTAGTTTAACATCTGACCGATAGGCTTGAAAGATTTACCCACTTCTATAACTGTGTGAGACAATTTCTTGATAAAACTCTCTCTATATAAATATATTATAAATAGATAAGATATAAATATTAATAAATACATATATAATTCATAAACAATAAATATATGTATATATTTATATATTTGTTTAATGAATTGAAGTATATGTGGCTTCGAGAATGCTTCTTCCCATTACCCCCAGTCATTCCCAATGTACAAACATTCTCCTAAAACCTTCCCCATAGCTCCGAGTGGTATAATTTTTATTTGAAAGTTCTGGTTAGTGGAGGATCGGAGAATTGACGGGCCCAATTTCACTTTGTAAATGGAAAAACCCTAACTTAGATATCCCGGCCCCCAAAGCCTTGTTCTCCTTGACTTTTTCAGTAAAATGGTCCACAAAAGGAGACCGACCAGGTGGTGGGGAAGGAGGTTTCCTGTAGAATTGCGCTGCGGACACCAGGTGGCGCTAACACACAGACTAGTTACCCAAGTCTTGGATGCCACGAGGTATATAATGCAAAAGCACTTGTCAGAAGCCAGGCTTTGAGACAGTTTCCTTTGCTCTCAACTCCTCCCCTTCGCCATGGTTCTTTACGTCTTCGTTTTCTGCTCTGTCAACCAGGACTATCAATGGATACTTCCAAGCCAGGTGATATGGGTGTGGTGGTCCCTGTAAGTGGAAGCTGTTCAGCACACAGGCATCCATCCTTCCTCTGACAGGACCCAAAGTAGTCTCTAACTATTGTCTTCGCTATAATATTTGTCATTGGCAGAGAGTGACCAGTTGTGTTGCCATGAGTGGGGAAACTGGAAAATGAGTAGGGAATTCACTTTTATTGATGTGCAGGGAGGTTTGGCCCTTATTGCTTTGTCTTTGTGTAGTATTTTTACTGACAGGGATGAACTTTATCTTCCTCATTTTGTGGATGAGGATAGAGGGCTCTGAATGATGAAGCAAACTGCTTCCGGTCACACTGTGAAAGGAGACAGGGGTGCTTTCTGAATCCAAGGTGTCCTGATTCTAGGAACCTGTTGGTTCCCACGGCACTGTTCTCCCTCCCTCCCTCCCTGAGGCTGTTTCAGAAAAGCACACAAAACAACAGAATCATAGTTGCCATTGATTCTGACTCGTGGTCCCCGTGGGACCCGGGTGTGGTCCGGAGGGTTTTCAGTGGCAAGAAGCCAACCACGTCTTTATTTCAAGGAGTCTCTGGGTGGACTTGACCCTCCTGTTTGGTTGGCAGCTGAGCACATGAGTCATTTGTACCACCGGAGAAAGTTCCTATCAAGAGCCTCCAAAAGCCTGACCCTGCTCAGATCTACAGAAAACTGTAATACCTCTCTACAAAAAAGGTGAACAATCCAATTAAAAGTGAGGCAGAGGCCCTGAACATACAGTTCATCAAAGATGACAGCCAATAGCCAACAAACATATGAAGACACTCTCATGATCACTCGCTGTTCCAGAGTTGCAAATCAAAATGAAGAGATACCGCCCTTACATTAACATGGACAGCCAAATTCAGTAAGACAGAAAATAACAGTGATACCGACATCGACCGTCAAGTTCAATAAGATTGAAAATAGCCATTGCTAGAGAGACTGCTGGAGGGATTGGAACCCACATACATTGCTGCTGGCGGACTGTAAATATGTACAACTGTACATAATGCACAACCACTGTGGAAAGCAATGTGGCACCACCGCAAACATGTGGGACTAGAAAGCCCATACTACCCAACAATCACTCTGCTGGGTACATATGTCCCAAAGAAGTCAGAGTTATAACATGAGCAGACATCCGCACCGCCAAGTCCAGTGCAGTGCTGTTCACAACAGCAAGAAGATGGAAACAGCCTAACTGGCCACAAGCAGAAGAATGGATAAGGAAACTCTAGTACACACACCCAATGGAACACAGCATTGCTTAAGATCAGCGATGAAACCACGAAGCACCTCAAGACATGGGTGGACCTGGATCTGTGAAATCGTGTAATTACAAAAGGACGAATATTACACAAGACTACTACTTATAAGTGAAAAAATTATATAAAAAAACAAGAGGAAGACATTTATGCCAAGGGAACAGACTTTGGAGGCTGCCAAGGGCAGAGGGCACGGGAGGGAAGAGAAAGTACACAGGGGATGGGTGTGAACATTGGTGCACCAGGCGATGGTCACCCACAAGAAGGAGAAGAGTCATCAAGGAAGGGGCTGGGGGTGAATTTTTAAGGAGGGGGTGGTGGGGCGGTATTGATTAGCAATTTATACTGTTGGCTAAAAAAGTGGGTGACTTGAAACGTAACCCCCACCTATTTTACAATTTCAAACAATGGGGGAAAAGAGCCTGATGCAGAGATCTAATGACTAATATATATTGAACCTTTCCTATGACCCTGAGCAGATTCCTTGGTCTGTAGCTTCTACAAAGCAAAGACCATGACTTTCTAACACAGGGTGCTGTGTTGATGAAATATGTTAAAAACAACACAGAGTTGAAGAGGGCTTGGTGCATAGTGAAGGCTGATTCCCGCTCATGGAGACTCCATGTGTGTCAGAGTAGAGCTGGGCTCCACAAGGGTTTCCTGTGATGGATGTTTTCAGATGGAGGTGGTTTTCTGAGGTGCCTGTCAGTGGACTCGAGTCTCCACCCTTGCAGTTTACGGCACCCAGGAACTCCACATGGCACCTGCAAACCTTTCTTAGGTAGCAGGAACTGCTGTGTGCTACATGTTAATGCTTCAATTTCTCCCAGCAACCTTAGGATGTAGGTAGCATTATGCTCCCCATTCTATAGATGATCCTTTGACATCCAACAGAGTACAGTCTTTTTTAAAAAAAATCATTTTATTAGAGGCCCATACAACTCTGATCACAATCCATACATACATCAATTGTGTAACGCACATTTGTACATTCATTGCCCTCATCATTTTCAAAACATTTGCTCTCCATGTAAGCCCCTGGCATCAGCTCCTCATTTTTCCCTCCCTCCCCACTCCTACCTCCCTCATGAACCCTTGATAATTTATAAATTTTGTCATATCTTTCCCTGTCTGACGTCTCCCTTCACCCACTTTTCTGTTGTCTGTCCTCCCAGGGAGGAGGTCACATATAGATCCTTGTAATCGGTTCCCCCTTTCCAACCCACCTTCCCTCTACCTTCCCAGTATCGCCACTCATACCACTGGTCCTGAAGGGATCATCTGCCCTGGATTCCTTGTGTTTCCAGTTCCTATCTGTACCAGTGTACACCCTCTGGTCTAGCCTACTTGGGAGGTAGAATTGGGATCATGGGGGGGGGGGGGAGGGCAGGAAGCATTTAGGAACTAGAGGAAAGTTGATGTTAACCTGACTGGCTCTTCTCCTCCTCAAGACCCTTCTTGAATGCCCAGTGGTCTACAAATGGGTCTCCACTCTGCATCCACCCCCCTCATTCACTACGATAAGATTTTATGTTGTGATGATGCCTGATGACTGATCCCTTTGACACCTCGTGGTCATACAGGCTGGTGTGCTTCTTTCATGTGGGCTTTGTTGCTTCTGAGCTAGATGGCCGTTTGTTTACCTTCAAGCTTTTAAGACCCCAGATGCTATATCTTTTGATAGTCGGGCATCATCAGTTTTCTTCGTCACATTTGCTTATGCACCCATTTGTCGTCAGCGATCGTATCAGGTAGGTAAGCACACAATGATATGATTTTTTGTTCTTCGATGTCTGATGCCTGATCCCTTCAGCATCTTGTGATCACACAGGCTGGTGTGCTTCTTCCATGTAGGCTTTGTTGCTTCGGAGCTAGATGGCTGCTTGTTTACCTACAAGCCTTTAAGACCTCAGATGCTATATCTTTGGATAGCCGGGCACCATCAGCTTTCTTCACCACATTTGCTTATTCACCTGCTTTGTCTTCAGCGGTTGTGTCAGGAAGGTGAGCATCATAGAATGCCAATTTAATAGATTAAAGTATTCTTGCATTGAGGGAGTACTTGAGTAGAGGCCCAATGCCCTTCTGCTGCCTTAATACTAAACCTATAAATGTATGCATATAGATCAATTCCCCATCCTTATATGTAAATATATTTGCATATGTACATGCCTTTATTTAGATCTCTATAAATGCCCTTTGCCTCCCAGCTCTTTCCTCTATTTCCTTTGACTTTCCCACGATCATGCTCAGTCCCCACCTGGGTTTCAGCAATTCCTCTTGGTTACATTACCCTTGATCATGCCCTACCAGTCCTCCCATACCCTCCTCACCACCGATTTGGATCACTTGTTGCTCCCTTGTCCCTGGGTTTGTTAACACCACTTCCTTTCCCCCCACCTCCCCCTCTCCCATGTTCCCCCGGAACTGCTGGTCCCCTTGTTTTCTCCTCCAGATTGTTCATCCAGCCTATCTTATTTAGACAGACATGCAGAAATAATGACATGCACAAAAACAAGACAGGGCAAAACCAAACAACAAAACAAAACAACAACATCAAGCCAATGACAAAAAACAAAACACAACATCAAGAAAGAAAAGCTTTTAGTTATTTCAAGGATTGTTTGTTGGCCTTTAGGACTGTTTTCCAGTCCAGTCTGTTGGGGCACCACGCCCTGTCCCCAAAGTCCACCTTCAACATTCCCTGGGGACCTTGTTGCTCCATTCTCTTGCTGTTCTGTTGCACCCCCTTAGTGTTTTGCCTCGGTGTGGTGGGATCATATTGGGTGCAATTCCCACACTGTGTGTCCGGTGTTGTCCCCTATAGGGTCAGTGAGGGGTGTCATGTCTTATAATGGGGCTGGCCATGTGGTCCTCTCTGTGGACTGGCTACTTTGAGTGGGAACATCGTCCTCACGGCCTGGTTGACCAGGCTGTGTTCCACTGTCTCCTCCTCCCCCTTCATCTGCTCCCGTGTGCTCTGATCAGATATGTCACTCTCCTGGAGCTGCAGATTCAATGCCGTGCTTTGAAATAAATTCTTCTGGGGGGAGAGGCAGGTGTCCCCATAGCAGTTGGGATTGGGCACGGCCCCCCAGACCTCTCCACTGGTTCCCTACTCCCTGCTGGCATGTGGCATTCACATTTCAGAGCACTGGTTGAAGTCTGGTCCCTCTTTCCCGGTGGAGATATAAACAATACCCTCCTCTTGGGTGGGTTAGTGCCCTGTGTCCCTGCTCCCCATTTCTTTTTTCATTATTATTATATTTTCCTTTCCCCGCCTCCTTTTTAGCTTTTTAGTTGTCTACCATGTGTATCCCTGTATTTGGTCTGGTCCCTGCCATACCACCTGGTCCTCATCTTAGAAATGTTTGTATAGTAGCTTTTTCCCTACACCCCCTTTGCATTTTTTTTTATAGCTTACCGCAGCGGGCTCATGTTGTACTTATCCTTCTGTGCCTCACTTACTTCGCTTAGCATGATTTCCTGCAGTTCTGCCCATGCAGCTATGTGCTTCATACTGCATACCTGCTTTTTAGCAATGTGTAGTACTCCATTGTATGCACATACCACAGCTTTTTAATCCAATCTTCAGTTGATGGAAATTTGGGTGTTTCCAACTCCTTGCAATTGTGAACTGTGCTGCAATGAACATTGGAGCACCGGTCTGGCCTTGGTTTGTGTCTTGCCTCTTCTGGGTATATGCCCAGTAGGGGGATGGCTGGGTCATATGGTAACTCTATTTCCATCTGTTTTAGATATCGCCAGATCGATTTCCATAGTGGCTGTACGTACTTACAAGTCCACCAGCAGTGGATGAGAGTTCCTGTCTCCCCACAGCCCCTCCAACACTTGTTGTTTTCTGATTTTTTGAATTGGGCTACCTTTGAGGGTGTCAGGTGGTACCTCATTGTTGTTTTAATTTGCATTTCTCTTATGGCTAAAGATCGGGAACATTTTCTCATATGTTTATTGGCCATTGAGATTTCTGCCCTTGTGAAACTTCTGTTCAGGTCCTTTGCCCACCTCCTCAGTGGGCAATTAGTTTTTTTCTTTTTCTTTTTGGAAGCTAGCAGAGTATTGTAGATTTTAGTAATAAGGCCTTTGTCTGATGCATTATTGCTAAAGATGTTTTCCCAGTATCTGGGCTCTCTTATTACTCTCTTGGTGAATTCTTTCGATGTACACAGGCATTCTATCTTCAGTATTTCCCATTTGTCCATTTGTGCCTCCTCTGTGTTTGTGTCCTTCCCTATTTCTGAAAGCCTATGTATTCCCTGTGCCAAAGTTCTCAAGTTGGTTCCAATTCCCTCACTGGTGGCTCTAATAGTTAGGGGTTTAACTTCCAGGTCTGTGACCCACCTTGGATTTATTCTTGTGCATGGAGTGAGATAAGGGTCTTGCTTCATTTTCCTGAAGATAAATATCCATTTTTTCCAGCACCATTTGTTAAACAGGGCATCTGCTTCCCATTGGATATTTTTTGGACCCTTATCAAAGATCAGTTGTCTGTATGCTGATGATTTTATTTCTGGGTTTTCAGTTCTTTTCCATTGGTCTGAGCATCCGTCATTGTACCAATACCCTGCGGTTTTGACAACTATGGGGGTATAGTATGTGCTAAAGTCAGGTAACAAGCCCTCCCACTGTGTCCTGCTTCTTGAGGAGTTCTCTGCTAATTCTGGGCTTCTTCCCTCTCCTTATGAAGTTGGTGATCAGTTTTTCCATTTCTTTAAAGAAGGATCAGGGTAATTGTATCGGGATGGCATCAAATTTATATAGTGCCTTTGGCAGAACTGACATCCTGACTATTGAGTCTTCCAGTCCATGAGCTTGGGATATTGTTCCATTTGTTGAGGTCGCTCTTGGTTTCTTGTAATAGTGTTCTGTAATTTTCCCCATATAGATCTTTTGTTCATTTAGTCAGGTGTATCCCTAGATATTTCAGTTTGTGTTTGGCTATTGTGAAGGGTACCACCTTTTTGATCTCTTCTTCTGTGGTCTTCTCTGATGTGTATAACAGTCCGATGGACTTCTGTTTGTTGATCTTGTATCCTGCCACTCTGCCAAACTCCTCTATTGCTTCCAGTACTCCCCTTGTGGAACTTTTGGGATTTTCCATATATAAAATCATATCATCTGCAAATAACGATCGTTTCACCTCTTCCTTCCCCAGACAAATACCTTTCATGTCTTTTCTTTGCCTTATGCTGTTAGCTAAAACCTCCAGCATGATATTAAGTAAGAGTGGGGACAAGGGGCATCCTTTTCTGGTCCCCTTTCTCAGTGGGATATGTTAATCTTTTCTCCATTGACTACCACGTTGGCTGTTGGTTTTTCATAGATAGCTTGTATTGTCTTGAGGAATTTTCCTTCTATTCCTATCTTCTCAAATATCTTAAACAGGAATTGATGTTGTCGGATGCTTTTCCTGCATCTATTGATATTATCATGTGGTTCTTATATTTCTTCATGTCAATGTGATGAATAATACTGATGGTCTTTCGTATGTTGAACCATTCCTGCATCCCTGGTGTGAATCCTACTTAGTTTTGGTGAATTATTTGTTTTACATACTTTTGTAATCTGTTTGCTAGTATTTTGTTAAGGATTTTTGCATCGATGTTCATTAGGGAAATTGATCTGTAGTTCTCAATTCTTGTGGGATCCTTGCCCGGGTTTTGGTATCAGAGTTATACTAGCTTCATAGAAAGAGTTTGGGAGCTTGCCGTCTTTTTCTATGTTCTCGAAGAGTTTGTGTAGGACTGGTGTTGGTTCTTCCCTAAATGCTTGATAGAATTCTCCAGTGTAGCCATCTGGTCCAGGGGATTTTTTTGTTGGTAATCCCTTGATAACCTTTTCTATATCTTCTATTGCTATGGGTCTGTTGAGATTCTTGACGTCCACCGAGGATAGTCTATGGAGGGATTGTTTTTCCAAGAATTTGTCTATGTCTTCCAAATTGTTGAATTCATTGGAGTTCAATCCTTCATAGTACTGTGTAACTATCCTTTGGATTTTGCATCAGTTCCAACTTACAGAACACAACACTGCCTGGTCCTGGGCCATCCGCACAATAGCCCTTATGCTCCAGCCCATTGTTGCAGCCACAGTGTGACCCCATCTTCTCCAAGGGCTTCCAGTTTCATTGGCCTTCCACTTTACCAATGTTTGAAGTTATACATAAGGTTTTCAGTGGCTGCTTCCTCCGAAGTGGGCAGCGAAGTTGTGATAGGTAGGATTATTTTGCCAACCTGGCCAATAAACACATGTGGGGTTAATAAGGCTGCAATTTGATTGAAGGGCAAAGAGAAAAATGGCTCAGGGAACCTCGCCTTTCTGTCCCTTGCTCTGTGATGATTGGACCAGTGTGCAGCTACCTTGGCTAGTTCTCTGCCTCAACTTGCGAGCTGCACTATCTGTGGGATACCCAACCCGTGGACTGTGCCGTTGTAGTTTGAGGCTCCTTCAAGACCTGCTTCACCACACTGCTAGTGTATACATCACTTGAGCTGGGGAATGTCGGACCCTGTCATCTGGCTGTTGGTGACCTGCCCTGCTGCTTGCTGTCTGTGGCCAGATTGCCTGTATTGTTCTACAGAAGACTCAGTCGTCTGCTTCCGTCACTTGCACCTAATAACCCTCGTGAGTTGAAGGACTGCCAGTGTATTAACTGTCTCACAGAGTGAGTTGAACTGAGCCATTTGTACTGCTCTGTGGACAAATTAGCTGTTTATTTCTTATATTGTATCTACCTATCTATCAACTCATAAGTGTCCTGGTTTTGTTTCTCTAGAGAACCCTGAATAGCACAGAATTCCTTCATAGTTCTTTCAGAAGAGAACATGGAGTAAGGGATATCCTTGCCAATGTTAGATGGATCTTGGCTGAAAGCCGAGAATACCAGAAAGATGCTTACTTGTGGTTTATTGACTATGCCAAGGAATTTGACTGTGCAGATCATAACAAACTGTTAGAAGAGCAGGCATTCCAGAACACTTTATTGTGCTCATTCAGAACTTGTCCCTGGATCAAGAGGCAGTTGTGTGAACAAGAAAAAGGGAAAACTTCCTGGTTTAACATCAGAAATGGTGTGTGTCAAGGGTGGTATCCTCTCACCATACATATTCAATCTGTATGCTGAGCAAATCATCAGGGAAGTTGGGTTCTATGGAGAAGAATGGAGCATCAGGATTGGAGGAAGGCTTATTAGCAACCTGAAATATGCAGATGATGCAGCCTTGCTTGCTGAAAGTGAGGCGGCCTTGAGGCACCTGCTGATGAAGATCAAGGACTGCAGCTGGCAGTATGTATTCTTGTTTGTCCTTTCAGCAGTCAATGGTTCTTGTAATATTTTTTGCCACTACCACAATTTAAACATATAGATTCTTCTTCGGTTTTTCTTATTCAGTGGCCAACTTTCACATACCTAGGAGGTCATGGAAAAATAATATGGGTCAGGGGCAGCTTAGTCCTCAATGTAACATCTTTGCTTTTCAGTACTCTCAGGAGGTTTGTGAAGCCAATTGACCCAATACAATGCATCTTTTGATCTCTTGGCTGCTGCTTCCTTGGGCATTGAATTGTGGATCCAAGCAAGACAAAATCCATGACAGCTTCAATCTTTTCGTCATTGATCATGATGCTACCTATTGGTCCAGTTGTGAGAATTTTGATCTTCTGTATATTGAGTTGTCATCCATCCTGAAGTCTGCAATCCTTGATTTATCAGCAAGTCCTTCAAGTTTTCCTCACTTTCAGCAAGCAAGGTTGTATCTTCTACAGATGACAGGTTGTTAATAAGCCTTCCTCCAATCCTGGAGCCTCCTTCTTTTTCATAGAGTCCAATTCTGATTATTTGCAGACATCCAGATTTAATGCATATGGGGAGAGGATACAAGCCTGTCTCACGCCTTTCCTGATCTTAAACAAGGCAGTAGTCCCTTCTTCTATTCACACAAACCTTCTCGATCCATGTACAAGTTATGCATGAACACAATGAAGTGTCCTGGGATTTCTGTTTTTCTCAAGGCTATCCAGAGTGTGTTATAGGGCAGAGTGGAATGGCTTGGCATAGTCGATAAAACACACGTAAACATCTCTCTGGTATTCTCTACTTATAACTGAGATCCATCTGATGGCAGTCATAATATCCCTTTTCACTCTGTCCTCTTCTGATTGGGGCCTGAATTTTGGGCAGCTCCTGTCAATGAACTGATGCAACCATTGTTGAATGATCCTCAGCAAAATTTTGATCAATGGTATTTTTCTATAATTTAAGCATTCTGTTGGATCACCTTTCTTTGGAATGGACCCAAATATGGATCTCTTCCAGTCAGTTGGCCAGGTTTTCCAAATTTCTTGTCGTCAACAAGTGAGTGCTTCCAGCGCTTCATCAGTTTGTTGAAACATTTCGATTGGAATTCCATGAATTCCCAGAGGCTAGTTTTGGTCTAATGCTTTTTGTGCAGCTTGGATTTATTTTTTCATTCACTGTTGGTTCTTGATCATCTGTATCTCTTGAAATAGCTGAATGTCCACTAGTTCTTTTTGGCAAGTGGTGCTATAGCAACTCTATGTATTCTTTCCATTTACTTTTGCTGCTTCTGTAGCATTCAATATTTTACCTATAGAATCTTTCAATATTGAAACTTGAGTCTTGCATTTTTTATTGTTTTTTTCAAGTTTAATATCTGCTGGGATGTTCTTCTGTTTTGTTTTGAACTCTAGTTCTTTGCACATTTCATTATAATCCTTCACTTTGTCCTCTTGGGCTCCTCTTTGACATTTTCTGCTCAGTTCTTTGACTTCATTTTTTTCTTCCATTTGCCTTGGTTACTTCATGATTAGGATCAAGTTTCTGAACGCTTTCTTACATCCACTTTGGGTTTCTTGTTTAAGTTTTTAAAATATATAATTTGTGTTCCATACAATTAAATGGTTCTTATATATTTAAAAGAGTTGTGCAATCACCATCACAATCAATTTTAGAATCTTTTTCAGTCTTGCATCCATTATTATGAGCTCCTCATTACCTCCCCAGCACCCACCATAGCCCAAAGGAACTTTTAATCTAGTCTGCATGGCTTGCCAAGCTTGGATTTCATATAAAGAATACCATACAGAAAACTCCAACAATGACAACAAAATAAAACACAGAAATGTTTCAGTCTGAGAGAAAGCAGAAGCTAGTAGAAACTGGAACAAGTTAAAGGTGGATCCAAAAGGAGAAAAATTGATACATTAAATCTTAATTTAACTATGTCTGTAGTAATACAGTTTCCCATGCACTCTGTCTGAGGGTAAAACTGTTCGCCTCCCTATTCAACGGTCGAATCCTATGGAGACGCTGCAAACAGATTCTGGGCTTCCTCTGTCATTCCAAAACCTTCTGAAAATTAGGTGCTTAGAATTTAAGTCCAAGAACAATTCTCTTCTCTGATTTTATTACTTACGGTCCTTGGGTCACACGGGTCGGTGTGCTCCTTCTGTGTGGACTTAGCGGACACTTCCCTTGAATGGCTGCTAGATGGCAGTACCATGGTGGATAAGTGGCTGGCAATCTCTGTGCAGGAGGAAGTACTAGCTACTGAGAGTTTTGGAGACCAGGACTCACTCAAGCTTCCAACATCAATAGACCTCAATTGTTTTGAGCCCAGAATACTGTGTTCTGGACCATTGTTTTTCATTGAGGAGACACAGGTCAGGCAGACATAAGGCTCGGAGCTGCCTTCCTGACTTAGTAACTCACTGGTAGCTAGGAAGCCGCTTAATAGCTCAGTGTAATTTTTCACATTGGTTTTCTGATTTATAAATAATAGTGTCTTGGAAAATTTCAGTAAGGTGAGAGGATCAATGAGATGTCAGTGACTCTTCTTCCTCTCTTTTTCCTCCCAATGTATAAATAGATAAAGTTATCTCATAGTTGAGCTCATGCTACAGAATGGTACTGTATCTTGCTTTTATTTCTTTTTAACGTCATGAGCATTTCCCCCATGGCATTAGAAACTGTCTCTGGAAAACTGAAAGCCTCTGGGCTCTCAGGATCACGGAACACGTTTCCTTGGTTGGAGGACATGTCAGGAGAGACCTGTCCCTGGAGAAGGACTCTGTGCTGGGCAACGCAGCACGAAAGAGAAGGCCCTCGGGGAGATGGAGGGACGCCGTGGCTGCAGCAGAGGCTCGAGCACGGGCACGCTTGTGAGGGTGACGCAGGACCGGGCGGTGTGTCATCCTTTGGGGGGGTCGCTGTGGTCAGAACCAACTCAATAGCCCTTAACTATCATGGCACTTGGCTTACTTTTGCCTGCTTTTTCACCAATAGAAATTCAGCATTGCAATCCATTCCCCCTGAGCCAAAGAAGTGTAGATCCTCAGCCTCACTTGGTTGTGTTTGCTAGAGGCCCTGGAGGAGTTTCTGACTCGTGGCACGGCAGTTCCATGTGCGCAGTTTCACGGCTCCTCTGGGCTTTCAAGGCTGTAACCCTCTGCAGGAGACCTGAGGCACTTCCGGATGGGTTTGAACCACCAACCTTCTAGCTAGCAGTCAAGCGCTTACCTGTGCGCATCCCTCTTCGTATGATGTGGTGGCTTTAAGACATGTCTGCCAATGGTGTTCACCCAGGACAGCCAGTGAGCAGCCAAGCGAGCATGCGGACCATGGTCTCAAAAAGGACACCGTGGGCCTCCGCTGTTAAGGCAACAAGAACAGGACTGCGCGCCCAAGCCTCCCATCCAAGGGCGAGGCACACAGCCGGCAAAAGGTTCAGGAGATCAGGAGGGAAAAGGTAGGAGCAGAGACTACGATTCAGGACGTCGTGTCTAGAGTGGGTCAGGGCAGACAGTTCATATATATGCCGTGGCTACTGAGGACCACGCCTCCCATCAAGAAGCAGACAGTCTAAAGCCCTTGCCCTTGAATATGAGCTGGCTTTGATGACTTGCTTGTCATCCTTAAAATGCAGTGGAAGCCACACTATGTGACTTCCAAGGCCAAGTCATAAAAGGCTGCCCCACTTCCTTCTGGCTCTTTCTTCAATCTCTTGTTCTGGGAACCCAGTCACTATGCTGTAAGGAAGCCAAGTCACATGTAGGTCTTCCAGCTGACAGTGCAGGTAAGGTCCCGGGAAACAGGCAGCGCCAACTGTCAGATATGTGATGGAGACACCTTTGAGATGCACTGAGTCCCGGCCACCATCTGACTGCCATCTCCTGAGCTGCTCAAAGTGAGAACCCCCCGGCTGAGCACAGTCAACCCTCAGACCTGCAGGAAAAAGGACTTACAACAACAACAATAGATGGCCTTGGAATGATGAAGTGGTGGTGGTTCTTTCACGTTTGGGGTAGTTTGTACACACCTACATAGAAACTAGAACACCTGGGAGCTATAAGGTGACATAGCTGGCCCAGGAACGGGAAGCTGGCACCACCTAAGGTGAGTGAACTGCCTGCCCTGGTGCATCCGAAACTATTCTCTCTGCTCCCACTGTTTTTTGCTCCTGAACTCAGGAATCCTTTGTCCCACTGTGTTCTCCGGGACTTGGGCATGCAGTCCTGTCCTTGCTGCTTTAGCAGTGAAAACCCTGGGTTTCCCTGTTTAAGATTCTGGTCCATCTGCTCCCTCTGGTTCTCACTGGCGGCCTAGGTTGAGTGTGATTTCTAACCCAGCCCTCCAGAATGGAAGCCAATGATGCCATCTCACGTTGATCCCTGTGCTCTAGTGTCTGAACTCAGGCTGGCTTGCTCTGACCTGGGACCAGGACCTGAACAGATGTAGGGTCCTGGAGAACAACGCGTACCCCACTAGAGGGGCAGGCTCAGGGGCTCTAGGACTATCTTCCCAGATTGGTGCATTGGTGCAGTACTGCTCCAGGGACCCCACTCGGGGAAGCTGGGAATGGCAGAGTGGATCAGTGGTTGGCTTTGGGTTATCTCTACTTTCTGGGAGTAGGCAGCTATCTCTCAGGATGGTTGTTGCTAGCACGCTTATAATACTTATCGTTTCACAAGTCACACCACAATAATAAGCTCTTGATGGCCCTATCCAATGCCAGCTGCATTGTACAGCAGTTTGTGTGCATGATCTCATTTACTCAACATAACCACCCAACAAGACAGGTACTATTATTATCTTTTTTGGGGTGATGAGGTAATTGAGGCTATTTTCTTATATAAGACTAAAAAGTCATTCAATGTTGGAGCTGGAATTAAACTCTGGCTAACAACCACAATTTATGATTAGGAATGTGCAACTTAAGATCACAATAAGCCGTCATTTCTCACCGATGATGTTGCCAAGTAGAAAATGATGGCTAAGAGCAAGGGCTGGTGAGAATTCAGAGCCAGGGGGACATTGCTGGGGGAGTGGGAAGGGATGGCTCACTTCATAAACATGAACACCACCTGCCTTCTTCCAATTCCACTCTTAGATGGCTTATGAACTCCAGAGAAACTCTTGAACTTGTTCATCAGGAAATATGAACAAGAAAGATTACAGAACATTGCTAATAATAAATCATCCCCCCTAAAGAAAAACACAACAACAACAACACAAACCAAATCCCAAAGCACAAATGTGTTATTTGAGGCAGTCAGGAGAAAGAACTATGCCAGTTATGTGAAACGAGGGAGTTTAATGTGAAAGTTGTTAATTAGTTATAAAGTTGTCAACTTGGAGACTAAAAGGGTAGAAGGGTGGATTTTATGCTTTTTCATTTTTTATACTTTCATTGTGAACTGAGTGAAAGTGTACAGAACAGAATCAGTTTTACATTCAACAATTCGAATACATTTTGTTTCATCTCCTTCATTGTAATCCCCTCAATGTAACATCGCTCATCCTACTTGCTCCTGTGTTTCCTGTCGCCAGTCCTCTGTTTTTTCTGAACCCCTTGAACTTTGTCTTTGGGTCAGTGTTGCCCTTTTGATCTCAGATAGTCCATTGTTCTAGGACGTGGGTGCCTCACTAGGGTTATTGTTCCTCCTATACACCTGGTTATTGGTTGGCTGTAAAATTGAGTCATGGGGTGAGTTCAGTTCCAGAGCTGAAGGGTAAGGGTCTTAGTCTTGGGGGCCCCTCCAGTCTCTATCTGACCAGCAAGTCTGGTTGCACTCACTGTCTTTAGTATCTGGAAAGAATGCAGGGCTTAGGACCTGAGGTCAGAGAGCAGAGTGAGCCAGGACTCTCCTTCTTGGCCATTTCTCGTTCCGACCTGGCTCAGCTACACTTTGAAGATGAGCCTTGTCCGTGTCCCCTTCACATGGCCACTGGCACCCGCGCTTTGCAATAGCAGCAGAAAGAGCATCCAGAGAACAATTCCAGGGAAGCATTGTGATCGGCTCTGTTGAGTTACTTGCTCAGCTGTTGGGCCAATCATGTGTGGAGCTGAACATAAATCACAATCGGCCAGGTCTGATCATATGAGGTGATAACAATGAGCTGAAATGGGCCAGGCCTGGTGTCAACGTCTGTTGTGACCACATAAAGGAGACTGAGAAGGTTGGTGGGAAGACAGAAAATAGCCACCAAGTCACTTACTACACAGGGTTTAAATGACCACAACACCTTTTCACACTTCAGGTTCTTGCTTTGTTTTAACCATCACCCTGGGAGAAATCTCCAAGGAGAGGGTCACTTCTATGGTACTTACTCAAAGCCATAATGTTTGTGTTTTCAAAGCATACTCACACCCAAGGTTGTATTTGTGCCTCATCTGAAACCCCCTGAGAAGTGATGGAAGGAACCAGGAATGCAGGGGTTGAGTAACATTGCTAGGGACACCTGGTGGATGCGGGCAGAGGAGATACCAGAGCCCTGGCCTTCTGACTCCCCCTCCAGTGCTCTCTCCCTACAGTGCCAGTCTAGATGAGGGGGAGGAAGGTTTAAGGCTAGTGTCAGACATGCCAATTAAGGGAGGGAGCTGCGCCTGCTCTCTTCTCGAAGGAGCTGGGCCGGCCCCCTCAAGGACAGAGGCTGGTGGCTCCTGCCTTCAGAGCCTGCTCGAGCCCTGATGGGAGAGGGCGCTCCACTGGACCTGGCGTCCTCCCAGTGGGCACTCTCAGCACGCAGCTCCTCCAGGACACCGTGGAGATGCCTCAGTGTGAGCAGGAGTCTCTGGTCTTGAACCTGCATCTCAGACTGAGAGAGAGAACAAGGCCATTAGGGGATATAAAGACAGAAAAACAAACAAACGCACTGGTATCACATCCGTGTTGACACATAGCGAGCCTGGAGGACAGAGCAGCGCTACCGCTGAGGGTTTCTGAGACTGGAACTCTTTACAGGAGTAGAAAACCCCGTCCTTCTCCCTCAGAGCAGCTGGTGGTTTCAAACTGTTGACCTTTTAGTTAGCGGCCCAATGCGTAACCACTGCACCACCAGGGCTCCTTAGTGGGTATAGAGCACTGAAGTTCCCCACCAAGCAAGCTGCACTCTCCGGAGAAGTCATGCCCACCAAAGCATCAGTTTCTTCATCTGCCAAGTGCCAAGGAGACCACCTACCTTGCAAGGCTCTCCTGAACCAACCCCCACACCCACTGCCATCGAGTCCACCCCCACTCATCGCGCCCCTGTGTAGAATTTCCCAGGCTGTACATCTTTATGGGAGCAGACAGCCTCAATCTCCTCCCTTGGAGTGGCTGGTAGGTTTGAACTGCCAACCTTGTGGTTAGGCCGCCGAACACCTAACCCCTAGTACCACCAGGGCCCCTTGGGTTCTTAGGAGAACGGAACCAAAATGAACCCCTGGGACACATTTTCTACCATATGATGTGCTGAGCAACCAACTGTATATCTCTCTACTGTCACTGTTTCATACAACTACTTATCTGAGTTTACCACACCATTATATCCTATCATCTTTGCTATCACGAACAAGATTAAAAAAAATAGGTATTAAGTTGCTAGAAGGATCTGTTGTGATCCGCCAAGTTTTTCATCAGCTAATTTTCAGCGATAGATTAGCAGCCTTTCTTCCTAGTCTATCTTAGTCTGGAAGCTCGGCTGCAACCTGTCCACCCTGGTGGACCCTGCCAGTGTTCCAAACACTGATGGCATGGCTCCCAGCATGCAAGCTACCGTCGGGCGACAACCTGACAAGTTGGTGACGAGCAATGTTTCCTTCTGTTCTACGATGGTCACCACGAGTCAGGGCCAACTCAATGATTACTAAGAAGGTCATCGCGGCTGCAGATGACCTGCAGTGGAGCACACCCAGGGACAGTGGTTCTCAACATGTGACTCGGTGACCCATAAACAAGCAAACAAAACAAACCACAAACTCATTGCCATCGAGTTGATTTCCATTCCGAGCAGCCCTCTTGGACAGTCCTGCAAGCAAGACTGTTCCACCTTGGTTTGAACTGCGACCTTTTGGTTCACTACCAATGAACCCCTGTGCCACCAGGGCTCCTCTGGGGTCCCCTCGGGTCCTAAAAACCCTTTCAGAGGGTTCACCAGGTCAAAACTCTTTTCCTACCAGTATAAAGAGGTTTTGCACCCTTTCGTTTCCATTTTCAGATGCGTCTGAAGCAGAACTCTCTTCAGAAGCCACATGGCACGATAGATAACCTAACAGCTCGAGGGCAAAGGCACTTAGGAGATTCCAGCTGGCTTCTGTTAAGGGGGCCATTAAAGAGATTTTCAGCCATGTTAAACATTATAGGTATTTTCTCAAAGAAAAAAAATCCCTAATTTCATCAGTGTGTGGAGCTGGACGGTTCACTTCCAGCTCGGTGTTCAAATCCTCCAGCCACACCTCAGGAGAAAGATGAGGCTGTCTGCCCCTGGACAGTTTGACGTCTTCAAGACCCTCAAGAGGGTGGCTATGGGTTGGTATCAACTTGATGGCAGTGGGGGTTTGTTTTGTTTTATTTTGGAATGACTTTGTTATCCTGATTTTAAATGCATTCCTGTTAGAGATTTACAATTTCTCAGCACCGATGGCTCATTGAGTCGGGATGAAGTATGACTCACACAAATGAGAGTGTACCGAGAGTCCTCAGGATTTTGGAAGAGTCTCATCTCACAGGGCCCAAGGTCCTGAGATGGATGGGCTCTGGGCAAAGTCCAGCACTCAGCTTGTCCTCCTGCCAAATGTCACCAGGCTGCTTCATCCGTGGTCACGGCAGCCCTCTTCTCTCTTTTGGACCCAGCCAGGAATGAGGGGCTGGCAGATACCGGGAAGTAGGGAGAAGACGGAACTCTGGTGCAGCCACCAACTTCCTCCTGCTGGTGGAAATGACTGACATCCAGTGGGGGGGGGTCCTCCCCTTCCCTGAAGGGCAATGGAGCCAGGCATCATTCCACGTGATAGGGGTTAAACCAAGTGTGGTAGCTACACAATCATTTGTCAATTTGAGGATTAAGAGGGAAGGGGTGAAGTCTAGCCTGTCAATTAACTGATAGCCAATGAGGCCTCTGTGTGGGCGTGGCCTTCTCCTGAGGATTCTGGGAACTCCAGTATTCCTCACTGGAGGTGGGAGACACACTCTCTCTGCTCACACCCTTCAAGACATTTCTGAGTAGAAGCTAACCTGAGACAGTCTGAGTTATGGAGCTGAAGGAACCACATGGAGACCCCTGCCAGTGCAGAGATGCTTACAACACCATTGGATCCACAGGACCTCCCACCCACTAGCCTGTGATCTTACTGCATTCGGTGTCATTGCATGTGTTGCACAAATCTGAAGAGGACTTTATAGATTGGTATCCGACATATGGGCTAATATCGAACTTATGGACTTGATTTGGGAGGTTTTCTCAATAATCAATTGTTCTTGTATATAAACCTCGTTTTTATACACAGATGAGTCTCCCTAGGTTTGTTTCTCTAGTCTACCCAGACTAACACACCAAATTTGATTGCAAAAGCCTGGGGTAAGCAGGAGGATACACAAGGTCCCCTCTTTTCTTAGTATCATGTGGAGGGAGATGTCCGCTGTCCTTCTGATAGCTCCCTGTCCCTTCTCATCAGCCTGTCTCTCTGTCCCTCTTTGCGGTGTGAGAGAAAGGTGCTGAGTCAGTGGGGAAACATCAGCTTCAGCTTACGTGCCTGCTGCTTACAGGCATGTGGGAAGATCAGCTGCCCAGCTTCTGGACACCTGAGGACCATGGGAGGCTGTAGTCCTTGCGGCTGGAGGAAAGAATTCCTTGGTTCCATGGGGAGCCCTGTTGGGTCAGCTGAACCAAGGGGTGAAGAGAGCAAGGGTTCCCCATGAGCCTGTGACCTGGAAACCCAGAAGGAGCCTCCAGGGTAACGTCCTTCCCTTCAGTTCTGTCTGTCCTGCCACAGAGTGAAGGGTTGGCTCTGGGCATCGCCACCCTCTTGGCCGGTGCGTCATGTACTTGGGCACCCCCCTCACCTCTAGACGTGAATAGGCACCACCAAAAGGGGTGCCGGGGCTTGGCTTCCTAACAACGTAACACAGAAGTCCAGGAGAAGCGCTCCGACGGGGACAAAGCAGGGGCCTCTGCCCTGCCTGCTAAGGGAATGAACAAAGAACTCTGTGAACCAAGTGATGAGCCAAGGATGCTGTGAGGACTGGCCAACACCTTCACCTTGAAGCCAGGCCTAGAAACATTCTGACACCGGATAGTACTCAAAGATAATTCTGAGACGTGCTGGCTCACGTCGGCTGGAAGAAACCACGTCTGAGACCCAAGGAAAACGGAGTCACTCATTAGAAAGACGCTTGACCATCTGCAGTGGCAACCCCTCCCACTTGCAAGTGCCAAAGGAGAACTAGAAGCGTTCCCGGGGGCAACATCCCTTCCTCACCTCGAGAGGGGGCCCTGCGGAGCTCCGGAACAACGCGGGTCTTATCTATGCTTAAGACGGTCCCTTCTCAGCTCGAGAGGAGCTGGCTTCATTTCTTTTGAAGTGACTATGAAGTAATGAAACTGTGTCTTCCCTGTTTGCTGCTGTGAGCATGTGTGTGTGTGGGCTCGGCTTCTCTCTGGGCCCTAAACCAACCACTTGGGTTTGGGCCTTGCTGGTTCACCCCAGGTGCTGAACTTCACAGGCTCCCGGGCCGCTCTTTACCAACAGGAAATGGAAGACAGGAGCCAGCTGGGCAGACACCATTTCCTCATTATGCTTTCATGATGCTCAACTTGTAACAATGAAAACATATCCTGCCTATCAGATATTTACATGACGATTCATAACAGTGGCGAAATGACAGTGATGACGTAGCAACGAAAATAATGTTATGGGTGGGGGTCACCGCAACACGAGGAACTGTACCAAGGGTCGCGGCCTGAGGAAGGTGGCGAACCACTCTGGTGTAGGGACCTTTGCACATGCTCCTCGCTTTGCAAGATCGGCTGCTTCTGTCCACGGTGCTCCCCCAGGTTAGGCCAGGCCTCTGCTCCTCTGTGGGGCTCCGGCCCTGTCCCCTCAGGTGTCTGTTCCCTCCTCCTGCTCTCTGTCCTTTCTGGCACGTGCCTCTCCCCAGGATTGGATCTGTCCTTTGCTTCCCACTACAAGGTCATGTCCACGAGGGTGAGGGCTCCAGGTGAATGCCCACTGCCAACGTTTCAGCTGGCAGCCGAGCGTGCTCACCATTCACACCATCCAGGGACTCAAATCCTAGTCTGAGCATCGGCATTCGACAGGACCCGGGCTAAGCAGCAAGCAGATTCCATGTCCACCGGGGCCAGGATGGAACAGTCCACATGGATACGCCTAGCGTATATTAAGTAATCGTGTTCACTACATCCTTTAATGCCCCCGATGATGTTGGTACCTCTGTTACCCCTGCTTTATAAGGGAGCCGAGACTCAGAGCAGCGAAGTCCCATCGGATACCACAGAGCAGCACAGCTGGGCAAATACCCAAGAACTCAATGTAATCCCCAGACCAGTCTGGCGAGCACTTCACCCGCCTGGTGCCTCCTAAGTAGGTCATGACCTATTTATCCAGCACCTGAGATCATCAATGTGCCACGTGGCTGGTCTCAGAGGGCTGCCTGCAGGGCCCACACCCCAGCCTGCAGCCTCTGCCCCAGCCAAGTGTCCGCCTTAGGGAGAGGGTGCCAGGGAGCCCTGAAAGTACGAGGTAGGGACTACAGGTAGAGAAAATTCAAAGCCTTACCAGTTCCTTTCTCAGCCACTCCAGGGTCTCCCTGAGATTCTCAGCCGGCTTGTCTGCTCTTTCCATCTCTGTGACCTTGGAAGAGACCTTGTGCTGCTGGCCTGGGCGTGGGCCCGATGGACCTCTGTCTTCTATAGCCCCTTACCTCTGGTCGGCTGCGAGCGGGACTGGGCTAAATCCCTGAGGATGGAGCTAATGAGAGCAGGCAGTGGCTCACTAACTAATTGGAAAACGTAGTTGCTTTTTTGGCTTTTCTTTCTTAAACTAAAGGGCTTCTTCAGCGCTTGATCACATGGAGCCAAGAGGGAGGGAGACCCCTGAGGGTATGGGCGTGTCTCAGTGGCGGCGGGTTCTAGAACTCGAGAAGATTTGATGCCAGTAGGATCACAGAGACTGAAACCTTCATTAAATGATCATTAGAATTGGGATTTTGGAAATAGGGGTGCCCCCGCTCCAGGACTTGGATTTGCAAAGACCTATCTGTGTACAGATAGTTCATTGGGGGATGACATACTTCCTGACTCCTCAATTCCCCTCCTCACTCCTGTCTAGAGAGTCTCCTGCTTCACTGTTGTTGCTGGTGGCCTCCAAGTGGGTTCTAAAGCATAGCAACCCTGTGGTGCAGAGTGGAACGACCCCACAGGGTTTTCAAGGCTGTGCCCTCTCCAAAACAGATCACCAGGCCTTACTTCCGGGGAATCCAGGAGTGGGTTAGATCCATTCACCTGTAGCTTTGTAGTCCAGCTCTTATCTGTTGGTGCCACCCCAGGGATTCCACCTATCGAATCTCTCAAAAACCAACTCATGGTCACTGAGTCTATTCCGACTCAGGGCCATCCCATTGGACAGAGTAGCACTGCCCCTGTGGATTTCCAAGATTATAACTCTTTACAGGGCTGGACAGCCTCATCTCGCTCCCATGGAGTGGCTGGTGGTTTTGAACCATTGATCTTGTAATTAGCAACCCTATGTGTAACCGCTACACCACCAGGACTCCTCCTTTGGAGTCCGGATAAAAGTAAATGCTTACTTTGCAGGCCCTTTCATGGATGTCCAGGGGACCCATTTCTAGTCAATGAGATAAATGCTGAATTTGCTCGTAGGCTCCTAGAAACGCCTTTACCTTCCAGATAAGAAGGAAATGCCACCACTGCTCTCCCTCGGCTCCTACTTTCTCCGGCCAGGTTTACAGCCATGATGCCCAGAGCTACAGTAATGAGCTCACAACCCGAAGACAAGGGCCAAGAAAACTGCAGAGATGCTGGAAATTGGAAAGTCCCCAAGTCAGGGAATTACCGGCAGACTTTCTGTTCTGTGAGACAATGAACCTCATTCTTCGTCGAGTTCCCTGCTACCTGCAGCCAAACACGGTGTGTACACGGCGCCCCATTTCTGTCTCACAACACACT